>NC_064233.1:2400000-3000000 GCF_023101765.2 Spodoptera frugiperda
TTTTAAGCAACTTGGCATAAAAAAGGTTTTTTCCAAATTTCGAGTTAGCGTAGTATAAATTGCTGGTGTCGATTTGCTCGTTCCAAAGTGTAGATTCCTATGGAGAAGAACGAGAATCGCATACAGCGACTATCTGCGACCTTTGTCAGGTCAATATCAGGTCCTCACGAAGCCCAGTAGTGGTCCATAGTCCATTTCGTAGCTTTTTTTTTTTTTTTGTGACGGGGCGAAACCTTCAAAAGGCGCCTAGCTTTCTGGGGATAAAAGACTAGGGAGTATAGGATTTTTACCTCACTAAAACCACCCCAGTGGCCACCCTCAACACCTGTAAGGGGCACCGGGTCTTCTTAATAGACCGGCTCCGGAGCCGCCACGATGCAACGCCTATTACGGCACATCCCTAATGGCGCGTTTACATTAGGTCGGTTACCGAACGCGGCGGCCGCATTCGGTTTAACAGAAACCGAATTAATACGGCCAAACCGAATACGGCCAAACGAATACCTATTTATATTAGTTGGTGAATGGTGACCGAATACGGCCTGCAGCCGAATACGGTCTAACCGACTAATGTAAATGCGCCATAAGGAAACCTGTCTTCCATTAGCCTCACTGTGCAAGTTGCACGGCAGCACGTGACCACTGTACCATTTCGTACTTAATGTATTTTATTCATTGTTTATTTCAGGGTGTTATTCCACCGATTCCAAGACACGAGAGTGACTTTGATCCTGGCTCCAAGTACCATGTTATTTCCGATCAGGTGAGGTATTTCATTGTTATCTTCTACTCAAAAGCAGAGGCGAATTATATTTTATGTATAGCAATTATGTTTGTGAAATATGTATTAATAATTTTTATGGTATAAGCCGGTAAACGAGCAGACGGATTATCTGAAGGTAAGCAATCGCCATCGCCCATGAAAACTTGAAACACCAGGCGTTACAAGTGCGTTGCCTTTTGGGGGTTTGGAATTTGAAGGGGGGAATTGGGCCTCCGGTAACCTCACTCACACAACGAAACAGAACGCAAGCGTTATTTCATATCGGTTTTCTGCCATGCTTCGGCACTGCTGGGCCGGCTCGACCGGAGTGATACCACGGCTTCACAGAAAACCGACGTGAAACAACGCTTGCGTTGTGTGAGTGAGGTTACCGGAGGCCCAATTTCCCCCTTCCCAATCCCCGATTCCCCAGCAACCCTTAAATTCCTAACCCCCAAAAGACCGGCAACGCACTTGTAACACCTCTGGTGTTTCAAGTGTCCATGGGCGGCGGTGGTTGCTTACCATCAGGGGCCTTAGTCTGCTATTACAATTGTGTCAGAATGGTCGATCACTGATCAGTGCGAGAGGGACGGAGCTATACAACCTACATAGCTCCGTCCCTCTCGCACTGCTCAGTGATCGACCATTCTGACGGAATTGTAATAGCAGACTAAGGCCCCAGGTGATACGTCTGCTACATAAATATAACATTCTCTCCGTCTCCAGGAGTACATCAAGTACTTCCTGGCGACGATCCTGGAGTTCCAGGTGTTCGAGCAGCTGTGTGCGGTGTCAGGACATACAGGGCATCTGTACGAGTGTGATATCTATAGGAGCAGGGATGCTGGGCGGGTGCTCAGGTATAATATATATGTTACTGTGTGAGACATACATCTGTACGAGTGTGATATATACAGGAGCAGGGATGCTGGGCGGGTGCTCAGGTATAATATATATGTTACTGTGTGAGACATACATCTGTACGAGTGTGATATATACAGGAGCAGGGATGCTGGGCGGGTGCTCAGGTATAATATATATGTTACTGTGTGAGACATACATCTGTACGAGTGTGATATATACAGGAGCAGGGATGCTGGGCGGGTGCTCAGGTATAATATATATGTTACTGTGTGAGACATACATCTGTACGAGTGTGATATATACAGGAGCAGGGATGCTGGGCGGGTGCTCAGGTATAATATATATGTTACTGTGTGAGACATACATCTGTACGAGTGTGATATATACAGGAGCAGGGATGCTGGGCGGGTGCTCAGGTATAATATATATGTTACTGTGTGAGACATACATCTGTACGAGTGTGATATATACAGGAGCAGGGATGCTGGGCGGGTGCTCAGGTATAATATATATGTTACTGTGTGAGACATACATCTGTACGAGTGTGATATATACAGGAGCAGGGATGCTGGGCGGGTGCTCAGGTATAATATATATGTTACTGTGTGAGACATACATCTGTACGAGTGTGATATATACAGGAGCAGGGATGCTGGGCGGGTGCTCAGGTATAATATATATGTTACTGTGTGAGACATACATCTGTACGAGTGTGATATATACAGGAGCAGGGATGCTGGGCGGGTGCTCAGGTATAATATATATGTTACTGTGTGAGACATACATCTGTACGAGTGTGATATATACAGGAGCAGGGATGCTGGGCGGGTGCTCAGGTATAATATATATGTTACTGTGTGAGACATACATCTGTACGAGTGTGATATATACAGGAGCAGGGATGCTGGGCGGGTGCTCAGGTATAATATATATGTTACTGTGTGAGACATACATCTGTACGAGTGTGATATATACAGGAGCAGGGATGCTGGGCGGGTGCTCAGGTATAATATATATGTTACTGTGTGAGACATACATCTGTACGAGTGTGATATATACAGGAGCAGGGATGCTGGGCGGGTGCTCAGGTATAATATATATGTTACTGTGTGAGACATACATCTGTACGAGTGTGATATATACAGGAGCAGGGATGCTGGGCGGGTGCTCAGGTATAATATATATGTTACTGTGTGAGACATACATCTGTACGAGTGTGATATATACAGGAGCAGGGATGCTGGGCGGGTGCTCAGGTATAATATATATGTTACTGTGTGAGACATACATCTGTACGAGTGTGATATATACAGGAGCAGGGATGCTGGGCGGGTGCTCAGGTATAATATATATGTTACTGTGTGAGACATACATCTGTACGAGTGTGATATATACAGGAGCAGGGATGCTGGGCGGGTGCTCAGGTATAATATATATGTTACTGTGTGAGACATACATCTGTACGAGTGTGATATATACAGGAGCAGGGATGCTGGGCGGGTGCTCAGGTATAATATATATGTTACTGTGTGAGACATACATCTGTACGAGTGTGATATATACAGGAGCAGGGATGCTGGGCGGGTGCTCAGGTATAATATATATGTTACTGTGTGAGACATACATCTGTACGAGTGTGATATATACAGGAGCAGGGATGCTGGGCGGGTGCTCAGGTATAATATATATGTTACTGTGTGAGACATACATCTGTACGAGTGTGATATATACAGGAGCAGGGATGCTGGGCGGGTGCTCAGGTATAATATATATGTTACTGTGTGAGACATACATCTGTACGAGTGTGATATATACAGGAGCAGGGATGCTGGGCGGGTGCTCAGGTATAATATATATGTTACTGTGTGAGACATACATCTGTACGAGTGTGATATATACAGGAGCAGGGATGCTGGGCGGGTGCTCAGGTATAATATATATGTTACTGTGTGAGACATACATCTGTACGAGTGTGATATATACAGGAGCAGGGATGCTGGGCGGGTGCTCAGGTATAATATATATGTTACTGTGTGAGACATACATCTGTACGAGTGTGATATATACAGGAGCAGGGATGCTGGGCGGGTGCTCAGGTATAATATATATGTTACTGTGTGAGACATACATCTGTACGAGTGTGATATATACAGGAGCAGGGATGCTGGGCGGGTGCTCAGGTATAATATATATGTTACTGTGTGAGACATACATCTGTACGAGTGTGATATATACAGGAGCAGGGATGCTGGGCGGGTGCTCAGGTATAATATATATGTTACTGTGTGAGACATACATCTGTACGAGTGTGATATCTATAGGAGCAGGGATGCTGGGCGGGTGCTCAGGTAGTATTCATATAATTATCATATTCATAATACTAGCTGGCCCGGCAAACTTCGGACTGCCTCAAATATTTATTTCTCACCTTCAATCGAATGGATCACTTGATGGTAAGCAATCGCCGCCGCCCATGGACACTTAAAACACTAGAAGCGTTACAAGTGCGTTGCCGGCCTTTTGGGGATTGGGTTGCCCCAATCCCCAAAAGGCCTTCGTCCGTCGGTTCGTTCTTTAGTTAGTCAGTCAGTCAGTCAGACAGTCAGACAGTCAGACAGTCAGTCAGTCAGTCAGTCAATCAGTCAGTCAGTTAGATAGTTGTGTATTTTTGGTATATCGCGTCCGGTGTCGAATGCCCAAACTTTTCAAGTTCTTTCAATTGAGTTTTGAGGCCAATGGTCATATCGACATATTGATGGGAAAGTATAGAAACGATGCAAGGATTTCTAAATTGAAAAATGTAAAGAAAAAATTAATATCTCTAAAATTTAATAAGTGGGTACTTGGGTAATCATCAAAATGTAAGCACTTTTCACTTTTCATTGTAAATTACTGTACGATAGACGCGTTCATTCAAGTGGATACATAATTATCGAGGTACCTAAGCACTATTTTTTGTGTGTAAAGATTTGCATAAGATATTATACTGATTGACTGACTGGCAATGAAAAATATTATATACTTGTATGCAAAAATTAAGTGTTATTAAGTATGGGAGAGCCATGCTTCGGCACGAACAGGCCGGCTCGATCGGAGTGATATCACGGCCTCACAGAAAACCGACGTGAAACAACGCTTGCATTATGTTTCGTTGTGTGAGTGAGGTTACCGGAGGCCCATTTCCCTCTTCCCAATCCCTGATTTCCCAACCACCACTAAATTCCTAACCCCCCAAAAAGCCGACAACGTATTTGTAACGCCACTGGTGTCTCAAGTGTCTATCGGCGGCGGCGATTGCTTACCATCAGGTAATAAGTCTGCTCCTTTACCATCCATGAAATAAAATTTAAAAATATCCGGGTTCACTTTCAACAAGGGTGCAGCTTTTTTGAGGGGGGACAATCATCCAACCACTTCTCTCGCCTTGAACGAGAGAGTGTCAGACTCTTACTGACAAAAACCACCCCGTTCCTACTCCTATTATTCGAACCGGAGGCGATTGGCATTTTCAAACTTTAATATAATTAGATATTACTAGCAAACCCGGCGAACCTTGTTTCCCCACCAATGATTTTCTTAATTTTCTTTGCTATAAACCTCACGGAGCCCGAGACCTTTCCAACGAATGCAAAACCGTGGAAATCGGTTCGTGCGTTCTGGAGTTATAGCGTCAGGAAGGAAAACCCCACTTATTTTATATTACAGATAAGCCCAGATTTCCTCACGATGTTTTAGTAGGTAGGTACTAATATTAATTTTATTTTTTCAGTGAAATCATGCAAGTTGGTGCCTCAAAGCCGGCTGCAGAAGTCATCAAATCAATGACCAGGGGAAAGACCAACAAAATATCGCCTGAAGCACTCGTCAAGTAAGTTTAGTTCCAAATTCAATAGGGTAGATGACTACATTTTATTTTGAAAGACTTGTAGAATAGATTATTCTAAAATATCGAAAAAATACTTTCGAAGATATATTGCTTTGAAATATTGTGCGAAGTCGTTTCTAGGGACGTCTTATACGTAAAAATGACGTATTTGCTCCTACTCCTAAACTCCTACTTTGATTCGCTTCATCTTTTTTTTTTTGACGGGGGAAGTTATAGGATGATCCTATAACTTCTCCCGCCTTGGGTGAGGGCGACCAAATAAAAAACAACGTTTCGGGTCTGGGTGTCATGTGTATGTGAACTTGTATGCTTGTAAAAGCACCCACGATTCAGGAGACAATCCTAGTGTAGGACAATGTTTATTTTTTTAAACAAACAAAATACAGGAATTAGGCAACGCGAAACACGGGGCAGAAACAACAATAAACCCATTATATCAATATACATTTTCACCTTAAAATCCTTAAATAAACACCACTACCGGACTTAAGCTCTCCTAATACCAGTCACCATTTTTCAGGTACTTTCGTCCACTAGAGTTATGGCTGCGAGTCCAGAATCGCGACGAGCCCCTTATAGGCTGGAGTTCCAATTACCACGATGTCGCCCTATTCGCCCCCCAAAGGGGAGCAGCGTCTACCTTTAAAATGTCCTATTTAATCATCCTATTGAGCCTAATTTTACCGTTTTTGTAAATTGTTATAACATAAGAATAAAGTGTCTTTTTGTGCTTATACCAGCAAATTAAAGTAGCTGCAATTATTTAAATAAATCAAAAATTGTATTTGTAAAATGTGTTTCTATGTGCATATAACTCGAGAACGGCTGAACCGATTTTGATAATTCTTATTTTCACAAAAAAAAAACTGATTTTAAGAAAGAAAAAGCTAGAAAAATTACTAGGATGGGACGGGACGATACTTTGAAAAAAGTTAAAATAGATAGGATACTTTAATTTGCTGGTATTTGTGCTAATAAATAAAATAATATGTCTTTTATTTGTTCCTTTTTTTATTGTATGAGAAGACGGATCACCTGATGGTAAGCAATCGCCGCCGCCCATGGACTCCCGAAACACCAGAGTCGTTACAAGTGCGTTGCCGGCCTTTTAGGTTTAGGAATTTAAGGGTTGTTGGGAAGCGGGGGTAATTGAGCCTCCGGTAACCTCACTCACACAACGCAAGCGTTGTTTCACGTCAGTTTTCTATGAGGCCGTGGTATCACTCCGGTCGAACCGGCCCATTCGTGCCGAAGCATGGCTCTCCCATACTTAATCGGGTATACGACACCCGCGGTAAGAGTAGTGGTGGTGACAAATGTGTTCTACTCTAATCTGTTGTCACCACACGGCTAATATAAAGTGGAAAGTGGATAAACCGAAAAATAAGTGTATAAAATTCAAATAGTTTTTGAAACTGCAAAGAGATTAGGTTGCTAAATCCAATTTCCTTTTTGAAACAGTGAAAGTGGTCTGTGGTTGAAAACGGTTTAAAATTACCTCCAAACGGTGGTTAGGTCTTAGGTCTTACAGTAAAATGAGCGAGTTTTGAGCTAGAACAAGTTAGGATACCTAGTTAGTAGCATATTTTAAAACCTAAATGTTAAAAGTGTGGGAGAGCCATGCTTCGGCACGAATGGGCCGGCTCGGCCTCACAGAAAACCGACGTGAAACAAAGCTTGCGTTGTGTTTCGTTATGTGAGTGAGGTTACCGAAGGTCCAATTACCCTCCCCCTTCCCAATCTTTCCAATCCCCGAATCCCTAACAAACCTTAAATTACTAACCCTCAAAAGACCGGCATCGCACTTGTAACGCCTCTGGTGTTTCGGGTGCGTCGAAAAAAACCGTAAAAAATGTATGATATTTTTCTTATTTTTATGAGATACTAGCAGTTACCCGCGACTTCGTCCGCGTACAATAACTTGTGACAGAATTTGGGCTTTTGAATTTGTTATAAACCTCACGGAACCCGAGACCTTTCCAACGAATGCAAAACCGTGGAAATCGGTTCGTGCGTTCTGGAGTTATAGCGTCAGGAAGGAAAACCCGACTTATTTTTATATAATAGATGGCCAGCAAATGAACAGACAGTTCACCTGATAGTAAGCAATCGGTATAGCACATGGACTCTCGCAACACCAGAGAAGTTTCAAGTGCGTTGCCAGCCTTTAAGGGAAGGGGAGGATTGGGCCTCCAGTTTTACGCCAGTTACCCCTTTTTTTAAAAGAGGGAAAATCATCCAATGCCTTCCTCCGCCCTAGACGAGGCGAGAGGGAGTGTCAGACTCTTACTGACTAAAAACCACCCCGTTCCTACTCCTGCTTTTCGAGCCAGAACCCTGGTGACCCGCTAGGTAGTCCGCATCTCCGAAGGCCTTTTAGGGATGAGAGAGGATGGGCTCCAGTTTCATGCCAGTTCCTTCTGAGGCTGCGGTATCACTCCGGTTGATCCAGCCTATTCGTGCTGAAGAACATGGCTTTCCAATAAACCATATAATTAAGTACTTTTGAAACGTCAACAAAGAAAGAAATAAACAATAGTCTGTCAGTCTGTCCGTTAGTGAAGCTAGGTGCTCGTTCCAAAGTGTAGCTTCGAATGGAGAAGAACGAGCAAGAAACTCCAATCGTTACTCTTTTAAAAAATATATATGTTTACAATTTCTCTGATACATTTTTTTCAATCAGTAGTTTCTTGCTTGTTTTTCTTCATAGGAATTTAAACTTTGGAACGAGCAAATGGCTTTACTAGAGGACTGACCGACAGACAGACGTTATTAATATTATTATACATTACATTACATTATTTGTTTTGACGTTCAAAAGTGCCTTCTTCGTCTATTTGAAATAAATAATTTTGACTTTTTTGAGTAATAGTACATATATGTGAGAATTAATAATTACCAAGAAACAAATAGCCGCTGGGTGTAGGTCGCTCTCTACCGGACATTACAGACTCATTAATACAATAAAAAGTTTATGAAATCGAAAATAGCTGTTTTTTTTTTATGGTATAAGCGGGTAAACGAACAGACGGATCACCTGATGGTAAGCAATCGCCGCCGCCCATGGATACTTGAAACACCAGATGCGTTAAAGTGCGTTGCCGGCCTTTTGGGGGTTAGGAATTTAAGGGTTGTTGGGGAATCGGGGATTGGGAAGGGGCCTCCGGTAACCTCACTCACACAACGAAGCGTTGTTTCACGTCGGTTTTCTGTAAGGCCGTGATATCACTCCGGTCGAGCCGGCCCATTCGTGCCGAAGCATGGCTCTCCCACACTTATATAATTTTAATGACTTTGTGTATATAATTTTATACTCTCCGGGAAATTAATATCACATACTAAGTTTTATTTTCAAAAGCCGCTTCGTTAACCATGAGACCTAACCTCACTCAAAAGTTTTGCTCCAAATACATAGTAGCTTTTTATGTACATTTATTTTACACATAGGTTCTCGTACATTCACTTTTTCTAACATTTTTTGTTAACTGCAAATTTTTGGACCGACAATTTTAACACGTCTGGGCACCGAATTCACTGTCTATGCACTTGAAACCAGTTTCAAATGCTTAATCTATACATATAATAAATCTGTAGAAGGGTCAATTCTGTACACTGAAAATATTGAAGGAATAAATAGCGGGGGTGTTACTGGATCGATACCAAACCCAAATATGTGATTAATTTTTTTTTGTCTGTCTGTTCAGGCATCACGTGAAAACTAACGGTTCGATTTCGATGAAACTTGGTATAATTATACCTTATTATCCTGGGCATAAAATGGGATACTTTTTATCCTGAAAAATACGTAGAAAAACAAAATTCTTAATTATTCAGTTTTATCCATAGACGTTGTTCACAGCAGTAGCTCAATAGAGGGATCTCCTTTATTATTATGGGCCTAGCAGTATTTGGGTCCAATAGATATTTATAAGATGTCATTGTCAGAGTTACTCAAAATGGAGAAATAAAACATCCACGCGAAGACCGACATCCGCGCGGACGGAGTCGCGGGCGGAAACTAGTTAATAATATAATTATAGTTTGTAGATTGTTAAATTCTTATTATATTTACTTTGATAAGTTATTAATTAAAATTTGCTGTAAGTAAAAGCATGTAACTGTTTCGTTGGTCGAGTAGTCACAAGTCCTACTGCTTTAAAAGGGGTATCAAGTTTGACTCTCACGGATAAGCTGATTTTTTTTTATCAGATCCATGTATGGAGCGCCCCCCTTTAATTTTTACATTTATTATTTTTTATTTGAAATTCGAATAGCGGTTACCAGAATACATCAGTCTACAAAGTTTCAACTATATAGGCCCAACAGTTTCGGAAATAAATATCTGTGACATACGAACGGACGGACAGACAGATATGACGAATCTATAAGGGTTCCGTTTTTTGCCTTTTAGCTACAGAACCCTAAATAACCCAACTTTTGTCAAAAATCATTATTATAACGCAAACGAAGTAACTCGCGGGCAATAGTTATAGTAGCTTATATCGACGGTTAAAAAGAAATAGGGTACGAGCGAAATGAAATGTTTAGGAGAGCCGTTTAAACTCGTCGGTTGTTGAAAGAATACTAGGAAAATATTTTTTTTTTGCTAGAGTTTAAACGCCAAAAATGTCACCGTAGAGCCATGAGAGTAAGCGCTTTCGAAAGAGCGGAAAAAATTACGTAGGGTCAGGTCATAATAGGCGACATTTTGGTCAAAAATGAGTTTATTATGCTAATAAACTCATTTTTGACCAAAATGTCGCTTATACCCTATTTCCTTTTAACCACCGATAAACAGAAAAAGCCGCAAGCATAAAGTTAGTTTAAAAAAAAAACGCAGACAGACTTAATAGTTAACGTTTGGAAGCTTAACTGTCAGTTAGATTAAACGATAGCTCTCCACTCCAGTAATTTAGGTCTAGACAGGATACCTAGATTTTTTGCTAGCCTAGCTCTTTAATCACAGTACGCGTCGTTACATCGACTACTTGAATGAGCTTTATATTTTAAGTTGAAGCAAAAAAACAAGTGGTTAAATAAAGCTTGCACTTTCTAAATTTTAAGTTGTTTAGTCGTTTTTTTTTATGGTATAAGCCGGTAAACGAGCGGACGGATCACCTGAGGGTAAGCAATCGCCGCCGCCCACACCAGAGGCGTTACAAGTGATTTGCTTTTTGGGGATTAGGAATTTAAGGGTTGTTGAGGAATCGGGGATTGGGAAGGACCCATTACCCAATGGGTCCTCCGGTAACCTCACTCACACGACTAAACAGGGGGTTAGAAATTGTTACGATTTACACCCGAAACACCAGACACCCGAAACACCAGACACCCGAAACACCAGAGGCGTTACAAGTGCGTTACCAGGGGTACACTAGAGGCGTTACCCTTTTGGGGGTTAGGAATTTAAATGTTGTTGGGAAATCGGGGATTGGTAAGATTGGGAAGGGGGACCTCCTTTAACCTCACACAACGCGTTGTTTCACGTCGGTTTTCTGCTCGGCCGTGGTATCACTCCGGTCGAGCCGGCCCATTCGTGCCGAAGCATGGCTCTCCCACACTTGAGTTATGCCCCACACATCACCAGACACATTCTTGTAATGAAAAGAAAAGTGTATTCACAAAAAATCCTACCTCTTACTTTCGATAGTATAACTACTCTAGTATAATCTCCAATTACACTTGACCCATGAAGTAGTCAATCTGTACATTCTATTTTATTTTATTTTATTTCAGAGAGACTTATTAACGTTCTCTTTTTATTAATAATAAAATGTTTAACAAACTAATTAAGTTTATACTGGGGTGCGGTGACTCTGCAAATCACAGGCTTAGTGGTTGTTATAAACCAGAGATGTGCTATGCTACGTTGCTGTGGGTGCATTTGGCTTCCACCAATCATATTGATGGGTACACATAGATTAGCACTGGTTTGGCAATGTTTTTTTATATGGAAATGCGTGCTATCGATGGCTTCCGAACTATCGCCACATCGCATACTCGAGCTGCGCATCTTACTCCCACCGCTACATAGCTTAGTATCGGTGGAAAAGGTCACATAGTTTCACAGCTTAGCTATTACAGCTTTGCGGCATAGCTACATAGCACATTTCTGGTGATGAAGCACCCTTATGGTTTCGATTCTCGCACGGTTCTTTATGAGAACCACAAATTGTTGTTCCGGATTACTCTTGAATCTAATTCATATTTTAGGAAACAGAGAGTAAAGTTCCCTAAAAAAAGGAGGATCCTTCAACCAGGCGAGTCGATCGTACCTACCTAGGGCTTTCTGCCCAACTGTTGTTGATTCATCATCAGCCTATTCTCGGCCACTGCTGGACATAGGTCTCTCCAATGGAACGCCACTGAGCTCGATCTTTAGCTCTACGCATCCAACCACTACCAGCCACCTTGCGGATATCGTCACTCCACCTAGCTGGAGGGCGCCCTACACTACGCTTGCCTAGACGCGGTCTCCACTCTAGAACACGTTTACCCCAACGGTCATCGGTTCTTCGACAAATATGACCGGCCCACTGCCTTTTCAGCTTGCTAATCCTTTGGGCTATGTCGGTAACTTTAGTTCTCTGTCGGATCACCTCGTTACGGATTCGATCCTTCAGAGAGACTCCGAGCATAGCTCTTTCCATAGCTCGCTGCGCAACCTTAAATTGGTGGACTAGTCGCACTGTTAGTGTCCACGTTTCGTCTCCGTATGTCATATGTATACAACCTACATAGCTCCGTCCCTCTCGCACTGCTCAATGATCGACCATTCTGACACAATAATTGTTATAGCAAACTAAGGCCCCTGGTAGGACGCACTGGTTGAAGACTCACTGTTGTTGGTTAGAGTTTTTGGGCCCCGGGATCGAAACCCGAACTTCCTATGAATCTGCTGATGCGTGAAAGTGGAACAATTAGAAACATTCACTTTCACTTATCATCAAGTACTTGTACGTTTTCAAAATATTGATTTTAATAAAATTTATATCTACTACCAAGTGTCATCTTTCGTCCGGTTACAAAAAGTTTGACAAAAAATTTAGCGACTAAATGTTACTAATATGCCTAAACACAGAGCCGGCTTAGGCTGTTTGGGCCGCCCAGGGCCCCTAAGGAAGGGACATAGTTAAATTGTAAAATTATAAGTAAAGGAAACTGTGAATTTTATGGGATTGAGTTATTCCAACGAAACAATAGTCGGGACCCATTCTAGAAAACCAGCTGTATGTGCCCGTATGTGCACTCACTAAGTCTTCATATCCTCCTTCTGGCGCAGTCGGGTAAAAAGAGTAACCTATGGAGTTTCTTGCTCGTTCTTCTCCATAGGAATCTACTCTTTGGAACAAGGAAATAGAGCAACTAGAGGAGGGATAGACAGACAGACATTGTTTTCTAAACTTTATCTCTAACGTTCAAAAGTGCCATCCTGGTCTATATAAAATAAATAATTTTGACTTTGACTTTGACTAAACGAGCAAACGGATCGTCTGATAGTATGAAATTAGCGCCGCTCACTGAAACTCGCTACACTATTTAGAAACCACAAGTGCATTTTCGAAACGTTTCCCAGTTATGCAGTCTCTTTTGTGCCTTTAGGCTTAAGTCATTCAGTCTCCTGCATCAAATTCACCGAGGGAAGTGGAAACTGTCGTTTTATTTTCTTCTCCTCTAATAATATTTTCTGATTTATTTCGTTGAGGGATCCAAGACAGTCATTCATGTCCCTGGGACGTTGGACTTCAGTGTTCCAGTGTTTTCATGGTTGTATCTACTGTAGATCCTGGTGCACAGGAGTTGCAGCGGTATGGGAGATTGTGGCGGGCCCAACAAAAAACAAATAGCGATAGCAGAGCCGGAGCTGTGCTCATTAAGTGTTTCACCTCAATCCGACTCTGTCTAAACAACTCAGTAATTTCATTTTTACTATTTTTTGTCTCATATAGTAACAAGATCTCTAGATAAAATCTACGCTAGAGGACTCTCCAAGCGTAAAGTACCACAGCAAATCAACGTATACCTTTCTGTTAAATATCTTCAAAGGACTTTCGACCTTAAATGCTATAAGTTAAGATTGAAATTCGCTTGAAGGGATGAGTAAAATTTGGGTATCTTGACCTGCTGCCCGATGTAACTGTAAATATGTAGTGTTAATGTGTTTTAGTACTCAAAATGACTGAAATTCTAGTGTTTAATTATTTTTCTTATCAGATCTAGACTGATAATTACGATTTTAGGTTATTTATGACTAAAGTTAATTTTTAATTTGGGTGATTATAGTCATAATTATAACAATTAAAATGGTTAGTGTAGGTATTTGACTGCTTAAGGATTTAAAAAATGCTGTTTTTAAATAAATACGGTAAGAAGATATACAGTACGGAGATCACTCATATGATTTAAATGAAACTACAAGTAGTACTCGTCCACAGAAGCATAATACAACTAAATATTTCAACGAAAACCGAAAATTGAAATTTTCCAAACAAAAGAAATCAAGTATTAAATTCTGTGTGAACAGCTCCATGTACCTTGACCACAGAAGAGCTGTAATGTTGTAGGTTGTCTAGGAATGTTACGGACATGTAAGATCATACATCATTACCGGCTTATAACATAAAAAAAAATACAATAATTGTAACTCCATCATAGTCTTCTAGAAAAATGTTAGGCTACATATGTAAATAGTTCTTCTCTACTTTTTCCAAGTATAAGGGTGCTTTTCCAACAAAGATACGCTATGTAGTTATGCTACTTAGATGTAATAGCTAAGCTGTGAAACTATGTAGGAGCTGCGGACTACCTAGCGGGTTACCGGGGCTCCGGCTCGAAAAGCAGGAGTAGGAACGGGGTGGTTTTTAGTCAGTAAGAGTCTGACACGGCCCATTCTCGCGTCGCGTCGCCCAAAACGGGAGAAGTCATTAGATGATTTTCCCCTGCTGTGAAACTATGCAACCGTTTCTATCGATACTAAGCTCTGATATTAATTTTGCAAGCCTTATGGTAGGATATGGTCAATGCTCCTTTTGTTAAATAATAATATAAGATCTACACGTAGGTATGTACCCATATTTGCAGAAATACCTAAATGAATTTGAATTTAAGCTATGTAGCTGTGCGAGAAAGACCTGCAACTCGAGTATGCGATACACGCATCCCTAACACGAATTCATAGCTCGCATCCTTTCATATAAAAAACATAACTTAGCTGAGTCCGTTTCTACCAATGCTAAGCTGTGTGTATCAAATTATAAATAAATATGATTGGTGAAAGTCAAACGCATCCACAGCAACGTAGCATAGCACATCTCTGGTAAAAAGCACTCTTAAGTACCACCCTTAGTTTTTTTTTTACATGAAAAACGTTGCCCCACACTAAGATTTTCACCTGGGTCGTAGCTGCGTTTACAAACATACAAGTTCACATACACATGACACCCAGATGTGAAACAACAATTTGTGGATCACGCAAAAGTTGAAATGCCGACCGCACACACAACATATTTTCTATTGTGTCTCATAGACCGGCATTTGAGAGGTTACAGCCTTACACTCGCCCTTTCAATTTATAAAAGCCTTATATTTATACATACATACATAAAAAACGATCACACTTCATTCAAAAACTCACGATAAACATTCATACTCAAACTATCAGTCAGTCAGTTTGACGCAAAGCGAGCGTGCGCGCGCATTCCAAAAAAAAACACAAGATGGCGTCCACACAGATTAAATATTGCATTATTATTTTAACAATTTTCAACTTTAAACTGTCAAAAGCTAATGAAAATAACTTTTTAACGCTTTTGGAAGAAAAGTTTGAGAATAAATTGAGTGATTTAAGTTTTTTCGCTGCGAAATGGTTGGAGAATTTTAATGATAAACATTTGGGCGAGAGTGAAATAGGCAGGTTGTTGCATTACAAGGATTTGAAACCTAAGATTGCAAGTGAAGCTAGGGGTAAGTACTATATTTTTCTCATTATGTAAATTGTAATTAGCTAGCATGACTGCCTCGTTGGTCGAGTGGTCGCAAGTGCGACTGCCGAACAAGGGGTCTCGGGTTCGATTCCTGGGTCGGGCGAAGTATTACCGGGTTATTTTCGAATTTTACACGTCTCCCTAGGGATGTGCCGTAACAGGCGGTGCACTATACTCCGGAGCAGGTCTAGTTAGAGGTCTCGGTGCCCCTTATCGGTGCTATAGGTGACCACTGGGGTGGTTTTAGTGAAGTAAAAATCCCACTCCCTAGCCTTTTACCCCAAAAAGCTAGGCGCGCGTAAAAATTCAGTTCTATGGACACCCGAAACACTGGAGGTGTTACAAGTGCATTGCCGGCCTTTTGGGAATTAAGAATTAGTAGTTGTTGGGGAATCAGGAATTGGAAAAAATAGGAAAGGAGGTAATTGGGCCTCCGGTAACCTCACTCACACAATGCAAGCGTTATTTCACGTCGGGTTTCTGTGAGGCCGTGGTATTACTCAGGTCGAACCAGGACAAACACGGCCACTATTCCTGAATCTAGGCTGTTACTAAGAAAATATACGAATACATAATTATAAAAATCCCAAGAACGCTCGATCCCAAGAATCGAACCCGAGGCCTTACTTAAATCAGTCTTAAATTACATTAGGTACTTTGACACAGATAGATATGCTATACCTCTGTTTATACCACTACCGTAATGTTACAATACCACCATAAATTCAGAAGAAAATTGCAAATTGAATTTCACAGATCACGAATGCATTATGCCAATGTAGGCTGCATTCCTACATACAGAGTAATCTAGGATACAAAAGAGCTATTTCTAAAATGAGTCTAGGTATTCAGACTTCAATCTTAGGTCATCACGAACGCAATTTGTTTTAAATTAAATTATTCAAGTTGGGAGCGCTAAAATTGCTTTACTTTTTGCTCTGAGGAATTAAGATCACGCAAAGGTTGTAAATGGACAAGTTTCCTTTTTTTTTTTTGGTGACGGGAGGTAACCCTCAAACAGCATCTAGCTTTTTGGAGATAAAAGACTACCACCACAGTGTAACGCCTGTTACGGCACATCCCTAGGGATACACGAACCCGGAGTTGCGGACTACCTAGCGGGTTTACCGGGGCTCCGGCTCGACAAGTTTGGAGAAGGAACGGGGGGTTGTTAGTCAGTAAGAATCTGACACTGGGAAAATTGCCTCGCCCAAGGCGGGAGAATCATAGGATGATCCCCCCTCAAAAAAAAAAAAAAGGGATACGGAATACGTCTCCCATGAGCCTCGCTGTGCAAGTTGCACGGCAGCACGTGACCACTGTGCTACCATCTACCCTAAGTCCGCTAGATGGGCACCTATGAGGGCAGTTGATGCAAGCGGGATTTTGACGCATTAGGCGTCAAGGCGGATGATATCTCGACGCGTTCTATTTGAGCTTTTTTTTGAGGGAGGAAAATCATCCCATGCCTTCTCCCGCCTTAGCGAGGTGAGAGGGGGAGTCTCAGACTGTTACTGACTAAAAACCACCCCGTTCCTCATGATCCCTCTGTAGCTCATGAACAGATTACTCTCTGTGACTCCAAACTAGTTTAAGCTTTTCTCCTTTAATTTACGTGAGTAAACCGCGATTATTAGCTAATAATAATAATCTATGTTTGTATCAACAGATGGTAAGAGTATGAAGAAGATGGGCATGGCGATGCTCCCGCTGGTGTTCCACGTGGGAGCCACTTCCACCTGGATGATGCTCACCAGTCTCATGGCTGCCAAGTCCGTAGCCATCGGACTAGCTCTACTGGTGTTCAAGATCGCTGTCAGCTCGGCAAAGGTATGAGTTTTACGTCCGAATACTGAAATGCTACTCAATTTTAAGTTGTACTTAAATATCGTGCTATCTCTGTCATTTTATAAAGAATTGATAGTGACAGAACTAGTTTTGAGAGCGTCTTAAAATTTAGTAGCGTTTGAGTATTCGGACATTAATAAGAAACATAGTCTTTTTAGTAAAAAAATAATTGCATTACAAATAAAAAGTGTCGTAAGTCATGGAGCCATGGAGGTTAAGAGTGCTTTTCCACCATAGATGTGCTATGTAGCTATGCTACGAAGATGTAATAGCTAAGCTGTGAAACTATGTGACCATTTCCACTGATACTAAGCTATGTGAGGAAGATGCGCAGCTCGAGTATGCGATGTATCGATAGTAGGGAAGCCATCCTTAGCACGCATCTTTCCATATAAAATACATAGCTTAGCTAAGTCCGTTTCCATGCGTGCGGCGCGTCGCTTACTGCGCGCGCCTCAAAGAGCTATCAGACCACCACGGTTGGGGCCCAGTAGGGCAGATGCCTGATCCGGAGCTTTTTTACTCTATAGGCCGGTAAACGAGCAGACGGATCACCTGATGGTAAGCAATCGTCGCCGCCAATGGACACTTGAAACACCAGAAGCATTACAAGTGCGTTGGTGGCCTTTTGGGGAGTTAGGAATTTAAGAGTTGTTGAAGAATCGAGGATTGGGAAGTTTGCCAAGTGGGATAATTGGGCCTCCAGTAACCTCACTCACACAAACACAACGCAAGTGTTATTTCACGTCAGTTTTCTGCTCGGCCGTGGTATCACTCCGGTCGAGCCGGCCCAGCAGTGCCGAAGCATGGCTCTCCCACACTTAAAAATACTTGTATGTCAATGCTAACCTCATAAACGAGCCACTAATGGCCACAGATACAAAAAAAAAACCACAGACAATAAAATTGTTGCGTGTCAGTACAATACGTTTTTTTATTCTATGCTACTGCATTCTTGTCATTAGCGTTTCTGAGATAGCGACGGTGATAAACGACTGACAGGAAGACAGTGATTACTTTGGGAATTGTATTAAGTTAGTGTGTTTAAAATTTCACTTAGTTTTTGAAGTATTATAGGTCACGGGTTCGATTCTCGTGTCAAGAAGAAGTATCGTCACGCCTTTTATTTACCTCCGGAGGGGTGGGCAGAAATGCACATTACAGCACGTAATGCCGCTATACAATGTACACCCACTTTTCACCATTAAATTTGTGTTAAGTCCCATATAATAGAGGGTGAGCCTATTGCCATATACTGGACACAATTCCAAACTCCGTGCTACTACAGAGAAATTTTCGAAAAGCCGAAAAAAGCTCAGTAACACTTTGCCCAACCCGGAAATCGAACTCGAGACCCCTTGCTCGGCAGTCGCACTTGCGACCACTCGACCAACGAGGCAGTCAAAAACAAAAAAAAAATACAAACACGAAATCCACCTATTTATTACATTTTAATGATCTAGCTAAAAATTTCATACTACACTCGTTAAAATTGCATTTATTATAATAATTTGAAAGTTATTCCGATGCACTAGACTATAATTTACGACCTACTTTTGGACCTAGGTCGAAATTATTGAGCTAGAGCCGAATGAAAGTGTAATTTGTAGTTATTCACTTAATGACTTCATAGTTTAGTAGTGAATTTTAATCTGTAAGTGTGGGAGAGCCATGCTTCGGCACGAATGGGCCGGCTCGACCGGAGTGATACCACGGCCGATCAGAAAAATGACGTGAAACAACGCTTGCGTTGTGTGAGTGAGGTTACCGGAGGCCCAATTACACCTCTCCCCAATCTTCCCAATCCCCGATTCCCCAACAACCCTTAAATTCCTAACGCCCAAAAGGCCGGTAATGCACTTGTAACGCCTCTGGTGTTTCGCATGTCCATGGGCAGTGGCGATTACCGGCTTATACATAAGGTAATCCGTCTGGTCGTTAACGACCCCCTTATACAATTTTAAAATGAACCATATTTTTTTAGTACACTGGTTCCTCTAAAGATTAACTAGTTTCATCTCCAATATGACTAGTGTGATGTATAAAATATGTATTTACTGAATCCAATAGATTAAAATAGAGGATTATCTTGTAAAAAATAATTTATAATTTCAACTTAGTCGATTGTTGCAAGTACCGACCCATAAAAACGGCTAGAGAAGCTATTAACGAATAAGATGCATCTATTCCCGATCGTACATGATAGGAGGCCTAATTCCAGTATTCGCCATGTTTATAAGCTAGTGATGGTGACTACTGATCTTAATAAAATACAACGAAGTAAAAATGCAAATACTTATTCGTAATTTTTTATTGTCGTTGCTTTTTAAAAAAAAATTGGTACTTCATTTTTCTTCACTTAAATTGAGTTCCGGCTGAACTCCGCAAATTTCATTCTTATACTTAGCGTCCCGTTAGTGTCGGAATGTAGTTTTAGGAATATTAACCCTTTTTGATGCCACATATACACTGGTACCCTCATTTATTGCTTTGCATTGCATCGGCAGATAGGTGTGAGTTACTGTATAATTCTCGCCGCTTTTGTGACTCGATACTTCTGGAAAAAAATATAATTGTATGTTTTATGTTGCTTTAGCCTAGAAGTAGCATTGATTAATAGGTACCTATTATGTTATAAAAGTAGGTCAGAAATTAATAAATCTATATACGACCGGTACTAACTTCTTATAGTTGGTATTGCCTACGCTTATGGATCGGTAATAAAGTATGTAAGTATAAACATAAATTGTATTACCGACTCATAAAAAAATGGTTATTTAAATTCAATTGACCTTCGGAGTAAAAACTAGATTATAGTTGATTAATGTCACAAAAAATATGAACAAATGCACACTGTTTATAAACACAAAAACAATAATTTTGTACTGCATCTATTCCATATCAATCCTCGAACACATAGCATCAGCTTTGAGTTCCATTGACCACGCTAAATACTAAAAGCTAGATAAAAAAGTGTAGTCGCTAATAGATTTTTATAAAGACTGATAGCTTGGATTTAAACTGGTTCTTAAAAATACTTGTGTTTGTGTGAAAATCGTTTACTGACTTCTCCCGCTCTGGGCAGAGTGTGAGACTCTTACTGACTAAAAACCACCCCGTGCCTACTCATGCTTTAAGCCGGAGCCCCGGTAAACTCGCTAGGTAGTCCGCAGCTCCGGGTATATTATATTTAGTCTGGAATAACATATAGGCTACTTTTTATACCACGGGAACGCGAGCGAGGTCGCTTGCAGAAACTATAATTACATTATCTAAACTTAACATTAAACTGTTAGTTAAAAATATAGTAAAAATATACTCCGCAGCTCCGGATCATATTCATCGGCTACCTAGCGGGTTTACCGTGGATCCGGTTCGAAAAGCAGAAGTAGGAACGGTGTGGTTTTTAGTCAGTAAGAGTCTGACACTTTTCTCTCCAATTGACGACTTGATTGAAATCTCATTCAGATCCAATAATTATGTTTGTAATAACTTAATTTCAATTCATTGTTAGTGAATAAAAACTACAGACATAAAATAAGATGCATCATTTTATATATATAGCTAATTAGATTCGCCTGTCTGTCTGTCTGTAGTCTGCAGTCTGCGAATTATGTTTTTGTCTTGCTTAGATATTTCTAATGAGTTCCGCTGTAGCTTAATTATTTTATGTCTAGGTCGGAATGTCTGTAGTTATTACTATAAAAAAATATGAACGCGATACTCAATATACAGATACTGTTTCATATAAAGTAACAAAAAATATTGATGAACTACATTTTGTGGACACGCATTGCGTAGCGTAGCGAGCTGAGTCCATTTCCACCAGTGCTAAGCTATGTGTACCAATGAATATGATTTTTTTTTAAAAGGGGTTAATCTAATTTTCTTTGTGAGGCAGGGAGTGTCAGACTCTTACTGACTTTATCGTTCCTAATGCTTTTCAAGCCGGGTCCCGGTAAACCCGCTAGGTGTCCGCAGCTCCGGGTATATTATGGTCTGGAATAACATATTGGCTACTTTTTATCCCACGGGAACGCGACTTTCGCTGGCAGAAGCTATAATTACATGAAAAATTAAACTGTTAGGTAAAAATATACTCCGCAGCTTGAGTTAGTTAATGGTAACTTACACAAGCAAGTAGCATAGCACATCACTTTCATTGCTTGACTAGATACTTATTAGAAACAAAAATAAAAATATGAACGTGACACTCAATATACGGATACTGTTTCATATAAAGTAACAAAAAATATCGATGAACTACATTTTGTGGACACGCGTTGTGTAGCGAGGTAATTTGAGTGAGGCCTATAAGTATAATAATACTTTTCTATAAGTTTTGTAAATTTTTTGTACAATGTCATTTCCAGATGGGGTAAGCAGTAGTGCTCATTAAATCAATATTATTATTTTGTATCGACTTTCCAATGTACACGCAAAGTAACTTTTCACCAGTCAGTTAATGGTTACTTAGCAAATCGATACAAAATCGTTACTAAGGAATAGTTTAAGTAATCATTAAATGTCTCTGAGTGCGGCAGTTAGTCTCGAAATGATTTAGGGGTGGTGGGCGAAAACAGCCATTAGTCCCTTATCCCAGATGGGGTAAGCAGAAGTACTCATTACGGCCCGTAATGCCACTGTACAATATACACCCACTTTTCCCATTTGTGTTATACTCCATGTAATCGAAGCAGGAGTCATTGCCATAAGAGTCTGCACACTCCATCTCGCCTCACCCAAGGCGGGAGAAGTTATTGAATAATCCGGATAATACCGGCAGTCATACTTACAACCACTCGACCAACGAGGCAACTGAGATAAAATTCTCTCATGCTTAAACTCTTCATGAAATTGCAAGTGAGAATCAATATTATATTTTTTACTATCCATTGTAAAACCAATTAAGATGGTGGCATTATAAAAAGCTATCAAAATTATCTATTGAATAAATAATAACAGGAAGAAAAAGCCCATTCACTTTTGTATAGGCCTATATTGAAAAAAATAAATAAAAAAAGAACTTTTCTATCAAAACAAATTGAAATAGGTAGCAATCTGCCTATACACAAATTTGATTGAAAGCATGATAATGCGATGAGCATTGTAATTTACACCTTATGTTTATAGAATTAGAATTGAAAAAGGTATAACGAGTCGAAGTAGGTACAGTAAGGTACTAAAAAAAGTTAATGAAATGAATGAAAGTTAGTTGTTTGGAATTGAAATTTAAAAAAGTATGATAATTAAAAAACCAAATCGCGTGTATTTTTTTTTTATTAAACTGTAATTTTCAATCAAAATAAGTAATTAAGTTAAATCAAGTATTAAATTCTGTGTGAACAGCTCCATGTTCCTTGAACACAGTAAAACTGTAATGTCGTAGGTTGTCTAGGAATGTTACGGACATGCGGCGCGGCTGTTATAATGCCGTATTTGTAAACAGTGTTCAAATTAGCTCAAAGAGAATAATGCACTTTTTGGTTTAACTACTGGACCTATTTCGCTCATTTTTCGTATATTGTCAGCCAAGATGATAACAAATATGTGGTTTAAATCTATACTAATACTAATATACTAATACTAATTACTAATTTACTAATTACTAATTACTAATATTACTAATTACTAATTACTAATTACTAATTACTAATTACTAATAATATTATAAAGCTGAAGAGTTTGTTTGATTGTTTGTTTGTTTGTTTGAACGCGCTAATCTTCAGAACTACTGGTCCGATTTGAATAATTCTTTTTGTGTTGAATAGGGCATTTGTCGAGGAAGGTTATAGGCTATAAAACATCACGCTATGACCAATAGGAGCCAAGCAGGGCGGGTGAAACCGCGCGGAAGCAGCTAGTTAAGTCATAAGAGATTTCCCCATACGGTATAATGTAAGATTTTTTAAAAGATGAAACGTGGAAGGCAGTTTTTATGGTAGCTGACTGTACTTTTTTTGTACGGCTACTCTTTTTACGTACGGTAGTAAACTTAATTGAAACATGTTCAGTATAAAAAGCTACTTAGTGCAAATAATGATGTGTTACTTTGACGTTAGATTCCTTAATAATTAGAGACTACTTTCTCTTAGGGTGCCTCGTTAGTCGGTCGCAAGTTCGACTGCCGGGTAAGGGGTCTCGGGTTCAATTCCCACTTATTTCCAGTCCTTATTTTATTGTTTTTTGGTTGGGTAAAATTATCCAATGACTTCTCTCGCCTTGGGTGAGGCAAGAGGTAGTGTCAGACTCTTACTGACTAAACACCCCCTACTCCTGATTCGAGCTGGTCAACGGGTTCGATTCCCGGGTCGGGCACAGACTTGCCGGGCTCTTTTCGGTTTTCCAAAATTTCTCAGTATTAACATGAAGTGGCATTGTGCCATAAAATCGGACACAGCAAATGAACTGAAGATATCTCGCTCAACAGCCGCACTCACGACCGCTCATTCAACAAGACAGCCAGACACATGTAGGGTTGCCAACCGTACTATAAAATAGTATAGGCAAAAATGTACAAATTGCAATTATGTACCTAATAGGAAAAACATGAAAAAAATTGCAAAGCTCCATTGTTATTAACGTTGATAAGTCTGCGTTTGGCCACCAACCCGCTTACTGCCAGGACGGCGAAGCGAAGATGTGGCCGAAGATGGAGCACACAGACTTAGAAAGTATCTATTCACTCTGACCTTGAAAAGACCCGGGTTGTATTTCTCAGGAAAGATAGAAGCCGGCAGATTGTTCCATTCCCTGGCTGCACGGCTTAGGAACGTGGATTCGAACCGTTTCGTTCGCACCCAAGGGAAGTCCACTCTGTAGGGATGATAGTGGGCCTTCTACTAGTTCTATGTTGAATGTATCCTGTAGAAGATAGAGAGACTAGATACCTTACGGATTTTTATTCTTCCCTGCTAAAGTACCTTCTATATTTTTTTGAAGCGTCAAGCGTACTCTAATTTTTAGATCAGAAATATATTTTGACAAGCAAATGTAGGCTACCCAAGTCACATGATACGTTAGTTTTCGAAAAATAGAAAGAACGCCCTCTCACTTTTTCAACCGCGTTTCCAAAAGTAGTTGCAAAAGATTGAAAGTTCTGCTTTTATTTTTATTTTGTTATAATATGATTGACAGTTGCTTCAGCCGGCATTCTCGTCTGGTTTCGAAGTAAGTAGGCGAGAGATTATTGTAGTGACTTTCTGATTATAATAACAGATTATGTTCATCTTAGAGATAGACAATTAGACGTGTGGCAGTAGATTAGAATACTTTTTTCACGATTACTGCTCGTCTCGTGTTTAAAGGACTAAGAGACTACACATTAGACAGAGACCGGGCAGCAGCGCTCTCTGATAAACCTGAACCTTTTATACTGCGGTGTTCAATCTGCCTGCAAAGCGTGGACAAAGTCGAAGCGTTTATTTCAGTTAATCCTTAATTAAGCACTTTTGAAACGTAAAATTTTCCGTCTTCTCTTCTTTTTAACTTTTGAAACATCACGAAGATGTGAATATTACACCCACAAGAAGATTCGGGGCATCTTGAAAATGGTATTTCACTCTGTCGTCACTAAGTACACACTAATCCTCGTACAATTGTCGACTGTGTGTTTTTCCAAACTGTAGGTAGGTTACAATAGGGGTACTTACTTGTCCTAGCAGAAGACAGAACGAGCTTCTGTTACTAGGCCGGCTTGCCAGCAGTCGCATTTGCAACCACTCGGCCAACGAGGCAGTCTTACTTACTTAATATTTACACAAGTGTAATATTACTTTACCAATCAAAGCACCGTTTGACCTTGTAACACAAATCAAGCCTCGATTGAATAAAAATGTAACAAAAAATAATAAAACTACTTACGATATTTGATCTGACATATCGAATTTACACAGCAATTATAATGTTGTTGATTTTTCTAATACAGGAAGTGAAACTATGATTGGGATGATGACGGGGTATGGAAATTAAAAATCTATTTAGTCCGTCAGTTAGGTAATGAAAAAATTATTAGACACGTATTTTTTTTATTTGTCATATAAGATAACAATACTTAGATGAAACGAATTAAAGTTTAGGAGTGGGAGAAAATACGTCATTTCTACGTATAAAACGTACCTAGAAGTGATGTCAAGCGATATTTCAAATCGATATAACCAGAGGCGTTGCAAGTACGTTGTCGGCCTTTTGGTTAGGAATTTAAGGATAGTTGGGGAATCGGGGATTTGGAAGACTGGGAACTGGGGTAATCACTGGGTTTTTTTACGTCGTTTTTCTGTGAGGCCGTAGTATGACTTCGGCCGAGCCGGCCCAGCAGTGCCGAAGTATGATTCAAAATTTGTACACCCAATATCGTATTTCTTTTTTAATGGAACAAGCCCGCCACAACCATGAAAACACCGGAACACTGAAGTCCAACGTCCCAGGGACATGAATGACTGTCTTGGATCCCGCAACGAAACAAATCAGAAGATATTATTAGAGGAGAAGAAAAAGAAAACGATAGTTTCCACTTCCCTCGGTGAATTTAACACATTGTTTATTTATTTGCAGGTGGCATCGTTTTTCACCACGCTCAAAGCTAAGCACAATCACCATGAGTACTCCTGGTCACCACCAATGGAACACCATGGTAAGATGATTACATCAATCACAACATAAAAAAAATACCACCTTATCGGTCGAATAACCTCAAGTAAGGCTGCCGGAGTCTGTTTCCTGGGGCCTTAGTCTGCTATTACAATTGTGTCACAATGGTCGATCACTGAGCAGTGCAAGAGGGACGGAGCTATGTAGGTTGTATAGCTCCATCCCTCTCGCACTGTTCAATGATCGACCATTCTGACACAATTGTAATAGCAGACTAAGGCCCCTGATTGGTATAACCTGGGTGTCTTCAAAGCCCGAGTGAATAGGTTGCTTATGGGCAGACGTGCTCCATCGTAGGCCGCATCATCACTTACCATCAGGTGAGATAGCGGCCAAACGTCGACCCATGAAATGTAAAAAAAAACACGAAGTCTCGGGTTCGATTCCCGAATGTAGTAAAATGTGTAGGTAAGAGTAAAGTATTAAGAATAAAAATAAATAAAAGAATATTCACACGTCCTATTACTAAAGTTATTTGTCTAACAAAATCTTGTAAATAATTAAATTTGCGATATTATTTCTCATTACAGGCTATGACCGGAGTTTTTCTGAAGCCGGTAAGCATTTTTAATTTATTTTTTAATACAATTACCTATGTTTAAAGCAATTATAAGTACATAATATCATACATTTTATAATGCAATTATTACGAGATTTTGTTGGAATTTATATAACTTCACGCTATACACATATGGAACAGCCCTGAAAAACAATCAAGTTTATCAGAAATTGCTACATCTGCGGACATTTGTTAAATAACTATGTAGTTGTCGGATTAGTTATTTCATTTGCTTATATTTAAGAGAGCTTTGTTGTCCATTATATAAGTACTCACATTTAAATTCATTGGGAGGCAATGTATTTTTATACAACTAAACTGCGTAAATTAAAAGCTAATGAGAGAAGAATTGCCAACCTTTACATTTACCTAATCAACTTAAATCGGCCTCAAAGAGCCATCAGACCACCAGACATGAAGCCCTGTATGGCTGATGCCTGATTCGGAGCTGTAGACTTTTCTAGCGTGTTTACCGGAGCTCCGGCTCGAAAAGCAGGAGTATGAACGGGATGGTTTTAGTCAGTAAAAGTCTGACTCTTCCTCTCGCCTCACTTTCCAAGGCAGAAGTACCCGATGGATGATTTTCCGCCCTTAAAAAAAATCAACTTATGTAGAATAAACTTTTAAATTTTCTCAAAAAATCCTTTCTCTCCACATCTATACATCACTACGAGTGAGCGAACTGTACAGCTACCTTAATGTCTTGTCATTATAATTTCCAGGTTCCTACTACTCAGACTGGAATTCCTACTCTCCTGAAATCAGCAACACGCCCCCTACTTACAAGACTATACCGACATATAAGAGCCACGAGCCCTATGAAGTGGCAGAGTACATCGACGAACCTAAGCCACATAGCTGAGGAACATCACTTTATAACAACTGTGCTATTGGGTAGATTAGTTTTTAATTTATGATCGTGGATTTGATTCCCGCTTGTATGAACGATTTACATAACAAATCTAATGCCCGAATACTCAAATGCTACTCAATTTTAAGACGCTCTCAAGTGTAGTTCTGTCACTATAATTTTTTTATAAAATGACAGAGATAGCACGATATTTAAGTACAACTTAAAATTGAGTAGCATTTGAGTATTCGGGCGTAAGTGTGATGTTTTATAATAGCTATCGTAAGACATACTAAATTAACTAAAACTCACGGTTTACTCACGTAAATTAATGGAGAAAAGCTCTACTAGTTTCGAGTCACAGAGGGACGTCGTGCAGCCTACTGAGGCTGCGTGACGTCGCCGCGTCTGCGCACGCTGCTCATGATGAAGAGTCCCTCTGTGACTCGAAACTAGTAGAGCTTTTCTCCATTAATGTACTTGAGTAAACCGTGATTTTTTTAGTTAGTGTGATGTGTAGATGTGTTTGTGAATGTGTACAAACTTAGAAAGTACAACGCTTTTAAAATATTAAGATTTATTTATTGATTGTAATCCTAACTAAGAGTTTTATAAAAACAAATACAATACTTATTTAAAGTGAATGAAACTGCTTGGAGTTCAGGTTTATCAGAGAGCGCTGCTGCCCGGTCTCTGTCTAATGTGTAGTCAGTATTTATTGCATCCATAATATACACAGAATGTAGTCCCTTGGTCGGGTGTAAGACACCCGCGTAAAGAGTAGGGGTGGTGATCATTTTTATTTACTCTGTCGTCACCACCCTTTTTAAAATCCTTTACAAGAATTTAGAAATATTTTTATTATAACTTTCTTCAGTCATACGACATATTCAAAGTTCAAACAGTTACGTGAGTAAGCCGATAACTTAATAATTAATTTAGAAATAGGCTATTTATTGCTAGATCTAATTAGAATTTCTAATTATAGGTAGTTAAGTTATGAAATGAAAATGCATTTATTATTATATAAGGGTAACTTTATTTATTTATTACAGTAAAAATTGTATAAAAACATTCGGACGGACTTTCATTTTTTCCTTACAATTATACATATAAAAAATGTCAAAAATATGTATATAAAATTCGTATAAATTGGTCATATTGGAATGTATAATATAGAGATTCGATTTCTGACTATATACAAAAGAATCTTAAAATAGTAACAATTGTCTTTTTGTAGATAGATGTGCATATATAGGGTGACTGGTAATTAGTGAACGATATTTAAACACGTGATTGTACTCATGATTACAAACAACTTTCCCGAAGAAACTTTTTTTGTATACTCATTAGTTTTATTTTTATCACAATAACAAAGTAAAGTTCCAAAATATCTACTAGTTACTAGTCTTCCGATAACACGGGCGCGGACGCCTCGCTGATAACAGCTGCCATGCGAAATCACGCGCGAAATTTTGTTATTGTGATAAAAATAAAACTAATGAGTATACAAACAAAGTTTCTTTGGGAAAGTTGTTTGTAATCATGAGTACAATCACGTGTTTAAATATCGTTCACTAATTACCAGTCACCCTATATACAATGTAACACCCAATTTTCACCAGTTATGTTATAAGTCCCATGTAATAGTGGGTGAGATTGTTATACACTGGGCTTAATTTCGAATTCCATGTTTTTTAATAAAAAGTTAAACAATCAAAAATATTAATAATACTTTGCCCAACTTGGGTTTCGAACCCTTGATAATCGTAATCACTGGAGACATCTTAGTCCTTATATTGTAAAAAAATACATGATTTTTTTTTAACTTTTGTATACATATAAAAAAATATATTATATTTTGAGCTCTTTACATCACATATTAGATTTAATACAAGTCAATATACAAAAAAAAATTAAAAAAATAACACAACTTACTTCATCCCTTTAGGGAGGTAAGCAGTTATATAATAGTCATTATTTTGAGATTCATGAAAAAGAAAAAAATATTTACAAAAAAAGTATAGAATTTTTTTAAAGCTTAAAATTGTGAAGATCATTCATTAATAATTATACAATTTATCACACATTAAAGGCAAGCGTCCACAGGCCCGCATCGTACGCAACGGATTTTAGTTTGTCTTGTATAGAAACTCATACAACTGTGTCCACTGATCCGCATCGTACGGACCGCATCATCGGCAATGCCTACATGCGATGCGTACTGATGACGTCATATGGAATGCGTACGATGCGGGCCTGTGGACGCTTACCTTAAATATACATAATTATATACACAACATTTCTTAAAGGGCAGGGCCGTATTATCCCTGAGACAAGTGCCTTGGGCGCCAGGTTGAAGAAGGGCGCCAAGAAACAGGCGCCTAAAGAGTGACCAAACAAAATACGGGCGCCTCTTGAACCAACGAAACAATGTAACCAAGAATTGTATTGTGAATCTGATTGAAAAATAATAACCTATGGAGTTTCTTGCTCGTTCTTCTCCATAGGAATCTACACTTTGGAACGAGCAAATAGAGCAACTAGAGGACTGACCGACAGACAGACGTTATTAATACATATTATTAAATTTGCTTTGACGTTCAAAAGTGCCTTCCTGGTCTATTTGAAATAAATAACTTTGACTTCAACTTTATGATGCGCTTGTCTAGGCTGCTATTTTGATTAAATCCGCCTCTGCCGAAGGGGTAGGCAGAGGTGCACATACAATGTAACACCACGTTAGCATGTCATATACTTTTTTATGGTAAACGAGCAGACGTATCACCTGATGATAAGCAATCGCCGTCGCCCATGGATACTTGAAACACCAGAGGCGTTACAAGTGCGTTGCCGGCCTTTTGGGAGTTAGGAAATTAAGGGTTGTTGGGGAATCGGGGATTGGGAAGATTGGGAAGGGGGGAATTGGGCCTCCGGTAACCTCACTCACACAACACAAATACTGTGTACATTTAAAAAATGAGCAGTTTCAATCCAGATGTTTTAAGATTGGGTTCAGTTATTATTTTGGCCACTAGTTCGTCAACTAGATATTATATTATAATACTATGAAAGAAATAATTCGGGAAAAGAAATTATATTCTTGTGTGTCTAGAAAAAGTAGGATTTTTTTTTACTAATGGAGAAAAAGAAAAAAATTGTGTATTTTTTTTACATTTATACAATGTGATAGGCGTGAGACTTCTAACCCGTTAAGGCTGAGTACTACATCTAATTTTATCGACAAAAAAATAATATGGGGGTTGAACCCCTAATTGAAAATATTGAAAAATAGTGATTTTTTCGGTAAAAATAATTCACAAATGATTTTTTTTCTCACCAAAACATTATCAAACATATGAAAAAAGTAATGAATTAGTTAGCCAAGGTTATTAGCTACCGTTTGTCGTTTTTTTTTGTTTCTACGACGCATACAACCTTTGATATAAAAAAAAGTAAAAAAAAATATTAAAATAGCCATAATTTTTATGGGGAGGGGATTCGACCCCTTCGACCCCCGACTTTTGTCGATAAAATTAGATGTAGAACTCAGCCTTAACGGGTTAGAAGTCTCACCCCTATCACATTGTATATCTAGATGACGAACTTAAATACATTTTACCTATCTAATTTCAACATCATTTCTACTTTTTTTTTTCAAATTGAAAACGTTGTGATCAAAACCATTGGGATGTTTTTACAGTCAAAAATATATCTACAATATAAAAATAAGTCGGGTTTTCCTTCCTGACGCTATAACTCCAGAACGCACGAACCGATTTCCACGGTTTGGCATTCGTTGGAAAGGTCTCGGGCTCCGTGAGGTTTATAGCAAAGATTAATAAGAAATTCAAGAGAAAAGCAGGAAAGCACCTAAAATCAATTGGTGGCGAAACGGAGTTTGCCGGATTTGCTAGTTGTTCATACTAATGAATACATTAAAATTATTGAAAAAAAAATATGTCGTAGTCAAAAACATTTAATGATTACTTCAACTATTCCTTAGTAACGATTTTGTTCCGAAAACAATTGCTAAGGACTGGGTTAAGTAACCATTAAATGACTTAAAGTACAGGCGACGGAAGATTTTCATATTTAAAAAAAATACGACACCAAAATATGCATTCTCTTAAAAAAAATATATTTCAAAAAATACTATTATTTTTGACTGCTCAAAAACATCCCATTTTCTTTTCTATACTTTGAACGTATATTTAAAATCAGCTAAGGATCCATAGTTACCCCCCCATGCCATAATAGGGATGATGACGGGGTATGAAAATTAAAAATCTCTTTAGTCCGTCAGTTAGGTAATGAAAAAATATTAGACACGTATGTTTTTATTTTGTCATATATGATAACAATACTTAGATAAAACGAATCAAAGTTTAAAAGTTAGAAGTGACGTGAGATTATACATATTTCAAATCAATATATCGCTGAAAGTATTTGTTTCTGCGCGAAAATAAATAATATGACACGCCTTTTATCCCATTACAAAAACCGAAAAAAACAATACTTTGCCCGACTCGGGAGTCGAACCCGAGACCTCTTGACCGGCAGTCGCACTTGCGACCACTCGACCAACGAGGCAATCTAACCGCCGTACTCAGAGTCATTTAATGATAACTTAACCCAGTCCTTAGCAATTGTTTTCAATACAAAATCGTTACTAAGGAATAGTTTAAGTAACCATTAAACATCTCTAAATGCGGCAGTAAATCTAAATACGTGTCTAACATTTTAAAAACAATTTACAAGACGGACTTTACAATAAAAAATTGTCACAAAAATAAATCTACAAATCATCAGTTAATTTTAAACATACACTCAAGAATATACACAGCGTAATCAGTATTGAATCACTCACCAGATTTAAAACATTGTTACCGAACCAAGAATATTTAACTTTCTTCTTTGTAAGTCTTCTTTTATCCACATTAAGTTTTCTGGGCCAAGAATTAAAGTCTTCTATCACCTTTTGACACTGACTTGGATGCCATTTTCTTGGCGCGTTATTAGAGTATTTCCCCTGTATACAAATTTCATGGTTTTTCTTATCTTGTAAAGAGATTTTTAGGTCTTCTTCTATAGGGATGGTTAAAGAGCGTAAATTGTAAGCGACGTCGGATGAGTATAGTAGTTTATTTTCGCTGTCTCTGAGGTATAGAATGAAGTCGGCTATGTCTTCGTTTGATGGTATGAACCAGTGTACGTATATTGATGTTTGGGAGCTGTGGGGTAGAAGAAAAATTGTTAAAATGGTGCTTTTTTCTTAATGTGCTATGCTTTCTTTTTGGAGGGAGGAAAATCCAATGACTTCTCCCGCCTTGGGTGAGGCGGGAGGGAGTGTCAGACTCTTACTGACTAAAAACCACCCCGTTCCATCTCCTGCTTTGAGCCGGAGCCCCGGTAACCTGTTACGTTGCCCGCAGCTCCGGAGAAATGTGCTATGCTATGTTGCTGTGGATGCGTTTGGTTTCTACCAATCATATTTATTGGTACACATAGCTTAGCACTGGTGGAAACGGACTCAGCTAAGCTATGTTTTTTGTATGGAAAGATGTGTGCTATGGATGGCTTCCCTACTATCGATACATCGCAAACTCGAGCTGCGCATCTTCCTCGCACAGCTACATAGCTTAGTATCGGTGGAAACGGTCATATAGTTTCACAGCTTAGCTATTACATCTTCGTAGCATAGTCACATAGCACATCTCTGGTGATAGTGGATGGCTAGTAGAGAAGCCATATAGCACACACCCAAAGCACGCATCTTTCCATATCAAAAACATAGGTCATCTGAGTCCGTTTCCACCAATACTAACCTATGTGTGCTGTGCTGATGAATATGATTGGTGGAATCCAAACGCACATAGGTATATCTTAATTATTTATTATGGATTAATTGAAATTAATGCTTTGACCTTTAACTTTAATAAAAGTATATTAACATAACATTAGTCTTCAATAAACATATTAATTTTATTATACACATACTAACTTTAAATATTGACACAACTGTTGCAACAAAAAAATATTTAGAATAATTATATACAAGCAGATTAACCTACCCCAAGTCTGTCATAGCATTTTCAACTTTATATCAAAACTACAAAGCTGAGAATCTAATAAAGAAAGTTAACAAAAAGGTGTAGGTTGATATGCATGGTTACTGTATAAAATATAAGCAATGGCTAATTTCGTCAATGGTAACATGTCTTCGGTAGTATAGTGGTAAGTATCCCCGCCTGTCACGCGGGAGACCGGGGTTCGATTCCCCGCCGGAGAGATTCTTTTTGCAATTTTTAACACGTACATATTTTTGACTTAACTACTTTTTTTAGTCCATTTTAGTATATGTTAAAGTTTTACAATTTTTTAAAACTATTTTTAATTCTATTCATAACTGTTAAGATCTACTGTGTTAACATAGCGCCTTTTATTCACATAATGAGGTAGGCAGGTAGGTAGTCGTAGTGTCCCGGAGGTTTAAAGCCCGCTTCTCATACATGCTAACATCCAAACAAACAAACTTTCTCATTTATAATATTAAGTGTGATTTATGTATGAGCTATAGGTATAGGTTACCTACCTATGCTGCTAGCTAGGTGAACCTATTAGAAAACACTAAGCCTACTGTAAAATTTTTTCAATACACAATATTTAAAAAAAACATTAAATCATAAAAAATCAACATAAATAAACAAAATTAATATCAAATTATAATAGAAAATTAAAATACAACGCTAGAAAAACCTAAAAAAGCTACAAAAAGAATCTCTCCGGCGGGGAATCGAACCCCGGTCTCCCGCGTGACAGGCGGGGATACTTACCACTATACTACCGAAGACTTGCTTCATCGGACGAAATTAGCTACCTCTTGATACAATATGATATAAATAATTGTTCTTGAAATATTTTTTATGAATTGTGTAATGAATACAACTTAAATTCTTATTTGAAGATGCACATATACTGACGCGCGGTTTCACCCGCTCTGTTCGGTTTCTGTAGGTCATAGCGTGATTTTTTATAGGCTATAAGCCTTCCTCGATTAATGGACTATCCAACACAAAAATAATTTATTTTATTCAAATTGGACCTACTATAGTTCGAAACCTACCAACGGCAAGTACCAATATGACATTTTCCGAGTTATATGTATTTAGCCACCACTGACGAATAGTGAAGGAAAACATCGTGAGGAAACCTGGGCTTATAGTTTCTAATTATAAGTTTGAAAACACCAACCCGCATTAAGCAAGCGTGGTGATTAATACTCAAACCTTCTCCGTGTGAGAAGAGGCTTTTGGTCAGCAGTGGTCACTTATAGGCTGTTGATGATATTAAATGACATAATAAACCAAAATAAAATAAAAAAACACTTACTATTGAATATCCCGGAAAGCCAAATCCGGCTCGTTGATAAAATCGAAAGCACTTTCCGCATCAGTGTTGCTATACTCCATAATTTTATTGTCAACCTCAGTGTTGCCAGTGCACAATAATCTGTCTTCGTCCACAGATAATAAATTCTCGTTTTCGAGCGTTGTTGGCTCGGAACAAGTGAGGTTTTGATATTTTTCATCTGTTCTTAGAGAAGATGGTTTCATGTGGTTCAAATAGTGCTTCAATGGGCGCGTGAAACAGTCGCATTTCAAATGGTTACCTGTAAATATGTGTTTTGTTATATTGTGTAAAACTGTCTTTGTTAAAAGATAGCACATTACTTATGTGTGTGCTCAAAGATATTATATAAAAAAAACTGCGTGTGTTCACATAACCTCTAATTTCTATTCTATATCTATAAGTGAGGACTTGTAATTGGATTTATGTTGTCTATGAAATCTCTCTTTTGTTAAGTTTTTATATAGCTGTAAGTCTTCCATAGTGTAATAAATAAATAAAAAATAAATATTATTTGAAAATAGAGATTAAAATATGGAACGAGCAAATAGCTTCAATAGAGGACTGACTGACAGACAGACGTTTTTGTATATGCAACGTCACGCCTTTTATCCCCGAAGGGGTAGGCAGAAGTGTATCTGCACATTACGGCACGTAATGCCACTGTACAATGTACACCCACATTTCACTATTTGTGTTATAAGTACCATATAATAGGGAGTGAGCCTATTGCCATATACTGGGCACAATTCTAGACTCCTGAAATATTCGAAAAACGGGAAAGCCCAGTAATACTTTTACCCGACCCGGGAATCGAACCCGAGACCCCTTGTCTGGCAGTCAGTGTTTTAGCTCTCGCTGTAAATTTGCATTTGGATTTAAATAAATAAATCTCCAAATAACCCTTTACCCGACCCGGGAATCGAACCCCACACACCCAAAACCTAACTCAAAACCACCAAAATGATCACTCTTACCTTGAAACAATATAACAGTACCCTCCTTTATAATCTTCTTAACCAACTCAGGCTCGAAGCTAATTAGCTCATTATTTCTCAAATCTAATAACTTTAAGTGTTTCGCCGCTATTATATTTGGGGTAGGCAAAGTTTGTAGTGAATTGTTGAACAAGTGTAATTCTGTTATATTCTCCGGTAATGAGAATTTTATTTCCGCTGTAAAATAAAGAAAAACAATTAAATATATAAAATCTTGCTTTTAAGAATGCTTTTCCACCAGAGATGTGCTATGTAGCTATGCTACGAAGATGTAATAGCTAAGCTGTGAAACTATGTGACTGTTTCTACTGATACTAAGCTATGTAGCTGTGCGAGGAAGATGCGTAGCTCGAGTATAAGTTCGTTTCCACCGGTGCTATGCTATGTATAACAATGAAAATGATTGGTGGAAGCCAAACGCATCCACAGCGTAGTATAGTGTATATATGGTGACTAGTAATTAGTGAACGATATTTAAACACGTGATTGTACTCATGATTACATACAACTTTCCCGAAGAAACTTTGTTTGTATAATCATTAGTTTTATTCTTATTACAACAACAAAATAAAATAAGTAAAGTTCTAAAATACCTACTAGTCTTAATATAACACGGGCGACTCGCTGCTAACAGCTAATCATGCGAAAGGACGCGCACGCGATAGTTTGTAGTTTATACATACATACATACATATCGTCACGCCTTTAATCCCTGAAGGGGTAGACAGAAGTGCACATTATGGCACGTAATGCCACTGTACAATGTACACCCACTTTTCACCATTTATGTTATAAGCCCCATGTAATAGGTGGTGAGCCTATTGCCATATACCGGGCACAATTCCAGACTCCGTGCTACCACTAAGAAAATTTCGAAAAACCGAAAAAAGCCCAGCAATACTTCGCCCGCCCCGGGGAATCGAACCCTAGACCCCTTGCCCGGCAGTTGCACTTGCCACCACTCGGCCAACGAGGCAGTCACTCGGCCAACGAGGCAGTCACTCGGCCAACGAGGCAGTCACTCGGCCAACGAGGCAGTCACTCGGCCAACGAGGCAGTCTTTGTATTTGTAGTTTATTTGTGTAAATAAATAAAATAATTAATACTTACTTGTAGACCTCGAAACTAAATCCTTGAGGTTATTGTGTGATAAATCTAGTATCTGTAGCGATGTCAGGTTTCCTAGGACATCTGGAAACAAAAACAGATATAATTATGTATTATGTAACGTTTTGTAATTCAGTCATACTGTAACTGAGCCATTCTGTAATTATATACTTCTGTAATGAAATCTTGTCCATATTTTAACTATCAGTAATTTTGTCATTACATAATTGCCAGTCTGTAATTATTTCAATCATGCCTAATTGTATCTTTCTGTAAATAATGTATCAGAGATATTGTAAAAAACATTTTTTGAAAAGAGTAACGATGGAGTTTCTTGCTCGTTCTTCTCCATTCGAAGCAACACTTTGGAACGAGCACCTAGCTTCACTGACAGACAGACTGACGGACAATTCAATTTGACGTTTCAAAAGTGCCTTATTTAGGATTAATTGAAATAAATGCTTTGACTTTTTTGTAATTTTGTTATTACGTAATTCAGTCAATCTGTAATTTTTTATTTTTGAAATCTGCATATCTTTTTGTCTTAATAAACTATAAAAACACTTACTATTACGAATATCATTGATGAAGTTCCCAGCTAGATTCAACTTCGTAACTTTCTTAGCTCCTAAAGTGATGTCGTGTGTGAGAACAGGTATCTCATTGTAACTCAGGTCAATTTCTTGCAGTCTGTACGGGATCCAGGGACTCGCGGGAAACATCTTCTTCGTTAGAAAACCGAATTTATTGTGGCTTAGGATTACCTGGAATTGTTGAATGTAAAAATATCTAATTAATAAGGTACGTTTTAACTAAAGTCCGTACTTATTTAAAAAATAATTATAAAAGCAGTTTTAAAACTTTATTGGAAACTGGCCCATAGAATGGCACTTTTAGCAGTTATGTTAAAGTGCACATTAAAACTTTAGTTCCTGTTTTAATTAAACTATAAAAACATTTTAAATAATTTTAGAGGTTAGGAATTTAAGGGTTGTTGGGGAATCGGAGATTGGGACGGGACAACGCTGTGGTTGTTTCACGTCAGTTTTCTGCTCGGCCGTGGTATCACTCCGGTCAAGCCGGCTCATTCGTGCCGAAGCATGGCTCTCCCACACTTAAACTTTATAATAATGATGGTTAGTTTACCTTCTCTAGAGACAGGCAGTCGTCCAGCAGACCATTCGTCTTATTGTCAATCTTTTCCAAATAATTGTGCGATAAATCCAATTTCCTGAAACACAAAATACGTATGTAATGTAATTACGTTTTTTATAAAAAGTTACTTTATCTTTGATTTCTTAATTCAATTTCATTTTGATGTTAATAAATATAATACAATTTGTAGATCACATCAAGAATTGTTTCGCACGGGAATCGAACTCACGGTACGTTGCAGCAACCGAAAGTAAATTTTGTAGTATATTAAATTAAAATTAATACTACTACTGACACAAGTGCGACTGCTGGACAAGGGGTCCCGGATTCGATTCCCGGGTCAGGCAAAGCATTACTGGGCTTTTTTCAATCTTTCAAAAATTTCTTAGTGGTAGCACGGAGTCTAGAATTGTGCCCAGTATTTGGCAATAGGCTTACCCTTATTACATGGGACTTATAACACAAATGGTGAAAAATTGGTGTACATTGTATAGCGGCATTACGTGCCGTAATGTGCACCTCTGCCTACCTTCGGGGATAAAAGGCGTGACGTTGCATATAAATACTACATACCTCAAAGCAACCAATCCTTTAAACGCCTCATTAGGTATATGTTTCAACATGTTGCCGCTGAGCGACAAGTCGAGCAACTGTTGCATGCCGTTGAACGAGCGTTGCGCAACTGTTGTCAACTGGTTGCGCGACAAGTCTAGCTTGAACATCGTCGGTAGGTTACCGAACGCTGATCTACTCAGCTCTGTTAAATTGTTGTCCTGTGAAATATGCGAATAATATGTTAGTATGAAGCATAGTAGTTGTTCTTAAGTTCTCGTGCTATTCATATTCCCAGATTCCCTATTTCTCCCGTTAATTACAACTAATTTGTCCTCAGTTCTCGTCTCGATCTCAATCATATATATTTCAGTCTCCAGCATATTATATATATGGTTCCTTATGATTTAATTTAAACCACATATTTGTTATCATCTTGCCCATCTTGGCTGACGATAGACGAAAAATGAGCGAAATAGGCTCAGTAGGTAAGCCAAAAAGTGCGCTTGTCCGTTTGAGCTAATTTGAACACTCTTTACAAATGCGGCATTATAACAACCGCGCCACATGTCCGTAACATTAAAAAAGTCATGGTTGACTCAGTATATTAATGGAGAAAAGCTCTACTAGTTTCGAGTCACAGAAGGACAGTTCATCATGAGCAGCGTGCGCAGCCTATTCCCTCTGTGACTCGAAACTAGTAAAGCTTTTCTCTATTAATGTATCCTCATATTTTTCCATTCTCCTTCCCAATCTTACTACCAAACCGAATCAAAATCCCACACATTTCACTAAAATAACAATTCACAAACCTGCATATACAAATACTGCAAGCTAGTCAACGTGCTGAAGGCCTCCCACGGAGGTTTAGTCAACCCGTTGGCCGACAGGTCGAGCGACTGCAGCGTCAACAGGCTGGAGAACGAGTCGCCAGTCAACGAGTCGCCCAACATGTTGGCCGAGAAGTTGAGCCGCAGTAGCGCGTTCATTGTCGGCCATGTGTTCGGTTTTATTTCTGTTAAGTTGTTGTAGGCTACGTTTAATTCGCTGGAAAAGAAAGATTTTTTGAGTTCGAATTCGAATTTGTGACTAGCTTACTCCAAATGATTAAATTACAGAATTATTCAATAGCAGAATGACAAATTACAGGATGACTAAATTACAGAACGAAAAATTACAGAATGCCTAAATTACAGGATTATTCAATTGCGGAATGACAGAATTAGTGAAGGATTAACTATAAGATTATTCAATTGCAGAATGACAGAATTACAGAAGAAGTAAATTTCACAATGATTTAACAACAGAATGACAAATTACAGAAGGACTAAATTAAACGATTATTCAAATGCAAATAACACAATTACAGAACGCTTGACTTACGGACCAACCTAATTACAGAATGACTTAATAACGGAATATCTGAAAATCTGAACTACAGAATGACTGAATTACATATCATTAAACCTCTTCAGATCTTAGTCATGACACCCACGAGAAGTATACAGATGGTTAACAAACAAAAAACTATGCGACTCACCCCAAACTGATAGGTATTTGGAAGAGCTTCGGTAAATAGTTGTAGCTCATATCGATCAATCGACAGCTGACTAGTTTGGCCATACTGCCGCGCGATACGTCTGTCAGTTTGTTGTGCGATAGATCCAGTTCCAGTATTGTCGGTATTGTACCGAACGTCGCGGGTTTGATCACCTCCATTGAGTTGTAGCTTAGGTTCAGAAATCTGTAAAAAATAATACTTTCTGATATAAAATTTTAAGTGTGGGAGAGCTATGCTTCGGCACTGCTGGGTCGGCTCGACCGGAGTGATACCACGGCCTCACAGAAAACCGACGTGAAACAAGGCTTGCGTTGTGTTTCGTTGTGTGGGTGAGGTTACCGGAGGCCCAATTACACCCCTTCCCAATCCCCGAATCCTCAACAACCCTTAAATTCCTAACCCCTTATAGGGCCGGCAACGCACTTGTTACTCCTCTAGTGTTGTGGGTGTTCATGAACGACGCTGATTGCTTATCATCAGATTAGCTTTATATCCCAGAAAAAAAAACTATTTTATTAAAAAAAATATTCAAAAACTGCATCAAACAATATATTGCCCCACCAGAGAATCGAACATGAGACCCTAACTTAGCAATCACATTTAGACTGTCAAAGGATCAAACCCTAAACAATTCACTCGACAATAAACAACTTTGTATCAACGAAATACATACGTACATAAATAAAATAATCTAAAAATTAGACTTACCTTATAGAAAACAAATTTTGGAAGACCGCATTGAATATTTCACTCAAGTTGTTATGTGACAAGTCGACTGTGTGCAGTTCGTATAGTTTCGGGAACGCTAACTTTGGTATAGATTCGATTCTGTTGTACGACGCATTCAGCACTTGTATGCCTGTCATATTGTGGATTGGTATCTGAAAATATAAAAAAAGACATTAAAACATTAAGTTATTAAACATATTGAAGGAGTTGGGAATCGAATCTGGAACCATTTATCATTATATCAATGTTAAGATTTCAACAAAAACATCAATAATGTTTTTGCCAGCCAGGGAACCGAACCTGAGCCTATTTACTGGGGAACACTGTAATATAAACTGTTCGAAAAGTTGAAAAAAAAAACAGTTATTTATTGGCTGACCAGGGAATCGAACCCAAGAACCTTTGCTTAACAGTCGCAATGGCAACCACACAACCATTTACAAATTTCAAAGAAAATACACTTTACGAGAACACTCGATTACTTTCGAGCATACAACCTAAGGGCTCCGACCAACCTCGAAAACATACAACCCAAAAAAAAAACAACTTACCTGAGAAAAATCGACGAATTCATTATGCGACACTTGCAAATGATACGCATAGCTGTTTTCATCGAAAGCCCTAGGGCTGATTTTAGACAGATTATTATGGCTAAAGTCGAGCAAAGTCATATTATTGCAATTTTGGAACGCCCCCGTTTCTATAGTAGATAGCGCATTATGTGAAACATTCACTATCGCTTGGTATAAGTCTGTAAACGCCTGATTTTCTATTATAGTTATATTATTCTCTGCCATGTTTATTAACTGAAAAAAAAAAAGGATTTAATTAGTAATATGTACTTGATTTTATTTAGGGTTTGGTCAAACAGGGAGTCAAAGCCGAGACCACTTACTAGGGTATCGTAGTGATATTTTTAAGATGAGTTATTTAATTTAATGTTATTGTGAAATGTGGGTGTACATTGTATAGTGGCATTACGTGCCATAATGTGCACCTCTGCCTACCCCTTCGGGGCTTAAAGGCGTAACAATATGTATGTCTGTATACATATACATGACTAAATGACTAAGTGACTTGTGACGACTGACTTGTCGTATGAAAAGCAATTAAATTACCTTTAAAATGAGAGTATTTGGTTGAAAAACTAATGTATTTTTTTACTTTCGAGGATTCTTTAAAATGAAATGATAATTGCTAGTGGCTCCGTTTATTTGCTCCCAAGTGTATTAAGTAGTGACTTGAAAGTCACTTAGTTAAAACTAATGAAACTTATGTCCGAATACTCAAACGCTACTCAATTTTAAGACGCTCTCAAAACTAGTTCTGTCCCTATCAATTCTTTATAAAATGACAGAGATAGCACGATATTTAAGTACAACTTAAAATTGAGTAGCGTTTGAGTAATCGGGCGTTAGGCGCTTATCATTGACTATGATGACTAGTGACTAAATGACTAATGACTAACGACTAACAAGTGAATTTTTTTTAAAAAAAAACGTTGCCCCACATTAGGATTTTCTCCTGTGTCGTGGGTGCGTTTAAAAACATACAATTTCACATGCACATGACATCCAGACCCGAAACAACAATTTGTAGATCACACAAAGACTTGCTCCATGCGGGAATCGAACCCGCTACCCGTTGCGCGGCAGCCAGTTGCCCAGCCACCGCACCAACCGTGCACCCTTATATAAAACACTCACCTCAGCGTATTTAACCTGCTGAAACATTTGGAAGTCAATCTTCTTAATTTTATTCCTCGCTAGATCAATGGTACCGATTCTTGTGACGGCTGAGAATGTGCCGCGACCGACGTCTGATATCTGATTGTCTTGTAGGTAGAGACGTCTGGAAAATAAAATTATACATGTATAATAATATGAAAATTAATCGCTACATGTATGTGTTGCTTAGCCTTTACCCTTAACCCTTTAATTCCTAACCCCCAAAAGGTCGGCAACGCACTTGTAACGCTTCTGGTGTTTCAAGAACGAACGAGACAGACAAACGTACTTACCCATTTATAATATTATCTATCTTTCGTCACGCTTTTTATCCCTTAAGGGGTAGGCAGAGGTGCACATTACGGCACGCCATGCCACTGTCCAATGAACAACCACTTTTCACCATTTATATTAAAAGTCCCATTTAACAGGGGTGTGATCCTATTGCCATATACTGGACACAATTCCAGACTCCGTGTTACTAAACCGAAAGAAGCCCTACAATACTTCGCCCGACCCGGAAATCGAACCCCTTGCCCGGCAGTCGCACTTGCAACCACTCGGCCAAAGAGACAGTCATTTATAATATTTAACCATTTATAATACCTACATGAAAATCAACTCTTAAAAAGTAAGCTCCAAAAATTTATTATTTGTAAAATTTTGGATTGAACTTCTTTTTGAGTTTTTAAACTCTTAAATTTTATGGATTTCGATATTATAACTAAGACAGCATTATACAATTTCCTATACAAAATGTACCGCGCTTCTGAAATACAAGGAATATAAATAATATCTTACCTCAAAAATCTCATGCCTCTAAAGCTGTTTGTGTCCAGTTTTTTAATCTTATTGTTGTCCAAATGCACCACTTTGATTACCGTGTTCCTGGCGAACATGCCTCTGTAATATAACATCACAGCGTTTAGCAGTAGAAGGGGTAGGCAGAGGTGTAGCATTTATATAAGAAACAAAGAAATAGATACTGAAGTTTTTTTGTTTTATTAAGTCACTAGCTCCTGGCAAGAGCTTCGCCCGCGTTTCCGTGGGATAAAAAGATAAGATAAAAAGAAAAGATATCTTATAACCCAAGTCAGCTCATACCTTGTCGGTATACCAGATTTCATCAAAAACCGTTCCGTAGTTTCAGTGTGATTGACAGACAAACAAGCAAGCAAACTTTCACATTATATACACACACAGATATTATATAGTGTGATAATAAGAAGTGAAAAAACCCACACTTCACCCCGTTTATAGGTTTAAAATGCTGGACAAAAAATCCCCCGCCCCTCATGATTTTTTTGCCAAACCCCTCCCCTAATAGACGCTCACACGATTATATAATTTATGTCCCCGTTTTGTAAAGGGGGGAAAATCATCCAAAGACTTCTCCTGCCCTGGGTGAGGCGAGAGGGAGTGTCAGACTCTTACTGACTAAAAACCACCCCGTTCCTACTCTTGTTTTTAGAACCGGAGCCCCGGTAAACCCGCTAGATAGTCTGCAGCTAATGAATATTCAAGTGCTTTAGAATAAGAATAAGACATTTTATTTGCTCAAACATGTGTATGCATACAGAATTAAGAAAAAAATTAAAGGAATATGAGATCTTAAATCTTAAATAAATGATATTTATTTTGCAAATAGGTTACAATGTAACTCTTTTACACGTCAATCTCTTAAATAGCTAGATGAGGCCGGCATTTCCTATCCGACTACTCTGAGAAGAAATGCCGAAACAAACTCAGAGGTCATAGTCTCTTTTAAAGTCCTTAAATAATGGTAGAATGGTGCTTACCTCGGTATTTCACCAATTTGATTATGGCTTGCATTACACCATCCCAACTTGGTCAGGTCTCCTATATGACTGCCGTCCAGCTTTGTAATACTATTGTAACTGAAAAATAGATATAATATATCATTTTAATTGTATTGTGAACCAGATTGAAAAAGAGTAACCTATGGAGTTTCTTGCTCGTTCTTCTCCATAGGAATCTACACTTTGGATCGAGCACCTAACTTGAGACTAAGAGACAGACTGACGGACAATTCAATTTGGCGTTTCTCAAGTACTTTGACTTTGAAGGATCGATTTCCTGAGAAATACAACCCGGGTATTTTCAAGGTCAAATAAGTCTGTGTGTTCCATCCTCGGCCACATCTTCGCTTCGCCGTTCTGGCAGTAAGCGGGTTGGCGGCCAAACGCAGACTTGTCAACGTTAAAAAAAAATGTAATTTTCCAAATATTGACTGCACGGTTGGTGCGGTGCAACTGGCTGCCGTGCAACGTGTAGCGGGTTCGATTCCCGCACGGAGCAATTCTTTGTGTGATCCACAAATTGTTGTTTCGGGTCTGGGTGTGATGTGTGTGTGAACTTGTATGTTTGTAAACGGACCCACGACACAGGAGAAAATCCTAATGTGGGGTAACGTCTAGATTTTTTTTTTTGAAAAAAATTAAATGATCCTATATTTACCTTAAATCCAAGACTTCAGTATCCCTTAGTCCCTTGAATTGGTTCCGTTTCAGTGTCGCCAGCTTATTGCCGTGCAAGTCCAGCTTTTTTAGCTTTTTCAATACCTGTAACAAAAATAACGAAGTGTTTAAATTAAAATTCAACCCAAATCTTTAATGCGGATACATGGGGGATGGGGTATGGAGGATGGGGGATGGAAAATGGGGCATGGGGGATGGGGTATGGAGGATGGGGGATGGAAAATGGGGGATGGGGTATGGGGGATAGGAGACTACGGATGGGGGATGGGGTATGGGGGATAGGAGACTACGGACGGGAGATGGGGGTGGAGAATGGGGGATGGAGAATGGGGCATGGGGGATGGGGTATGGGGGATAGGAGACTACGGATGGGGGATGGGGTATGGGGGATAGGAGACTACGGATGGGGGATGGGGTATGGGGGATAAGAGACTACGGATGGGAGATGGGGGTGGAGGATGGAGTATGCAGGATAGGGGATGGGGTATGCGGCATTAGATGTGAAAGGAGGGGTATTGGGCACCCTAGTAACATGGTTCAAGGCGGTTTGAAACCCACCACGGAAACATGGGCGAAGCTGCTGGCAGAAGCTAGTAAGAAGTGTTGTTTACCTGAAATGTCTCTGGTGGCATATCAGCTATAAGTCCGTTTGTCAGATGCAACCTCTCCAACTTGCCAGCTGCCTCGCTACCCACGAATATGTCTTTACCCAACTTGGTCATTTTGTGTCCGTCTATTGAAAGCACTGATAGGTTTCCTAGGATCTGAAATTAAAAGAAACCAAGATTAATTAATTATGCAAATAACTAGGTACCTTTATAGACGTGTGGGAGAGCCATGCTTCGGCACAAATGGGCCGGCTCGACCGGAGTGATACCACGGCCTCACAGAAAACAGACGTGATACAACGCTTGCGTTGTGTGATTGATGATACCGGAGAACCAATAACCCCCTTCCCAATCTTCCCAATCTCCGATTCCCAAACAACCCTTAGATTCCTAACCCCCAAAAGGCCGACAATGCACATGTAACGCCTCTGGTGTTTCAAGTGTCCATTAGCGGCGGCCTTTGCTTACCATCAGGTGATAAGTCTGCATGTTTACCAGCTAATAAATAAAGAAACACCTTATATTTTAAGGAGTGCCAAATACGACCACCAAACATAGGGGATTAGGTTCGATACCTAATCCCCATCCTGATAAAAATAAAACTAATGAGTATAAAAAGTTTTTTTGGAAAAGGTGTTTCTAATCATGAATACAATCACGTGTTTAAATATCGTTCACTAATTTACATAGCACTCATAACATAAATGGGTGTGAAGCGTATGTTACATTGTATATAGTACACCTCTGTCTACCCCACTGGCATGATAACTTCTTATAACAACTCACCATTTTTTTTTTGTTTTTGAGGGGGGAAAATCATCCTATGACTTGCCTTGGGCGAGGCGAGAGGGAGTGTCAGACTCTTACTGACTAAAAACCACCCCGTTCCTTCTCCTGCTTTTCGAGCCGGAGCCCCGGTAAACCCGCTAGGTAGTCCGCAGCTCCGGATATAACAACTTACCATAAAAGCATCTTTAGGAAACTCCTCAATTGCAGTATTGGTCATATAAAGCTCCTGCAGAGTCCTATTCACTCCGGCGAAGGCATACTGGTCTATAGTCTTGATGGGAGTGTCAATGAATTCTATCACTCTTATTGTAGATCTGTGAAATAGAGGGCCGAAGAGGTTCGCTGGAAAATAGAGGAAAATGTGTTTAGATTTATCATTTTTAACTGACTTCAAAGAAAAGTGTGGGTACTTTGATTTGTAATGTATGTGTGTGCGTATGTTTGTCTGTGATCATCTCACGATTGGCTGAACCGATATTGGTACTGTTTTAAAAAAGGGTTTGTTACACACAACACAACGTTACAGAAAAGTTTTTAGTATTTTGTATGTATTACTTGTTTTTAAAAGTGTAATTTCATATGTGTATAATAGTGCTAGCCATGATTCATGGGCCGGCTCGACCACGCCTCTTACGCCTCAACGGTTGCGTTGTGTATCGCTGTGTCAATGAGGTTACCGAAGGCCCTATTATCCCCCTTCCCAAACTTTTCAATCCTCGAGCAACGCTCAAATGCCTAAAAGGCCCAAAGGCCAACGCACTCATAACGCACTTGTAACGCCTCTGGTGTTTCAGGTGATTGAATGAGGTGATGGGCGATTGCTTACCTTCAGGTGATCAGGATGTTCCTTTACTGGCTTAACTATATCATAAAAAATGTGGTATTAAGCTAAATTATAAAATACTCACTAATTTTACACTCATTCAGCACTAATTTCTCAATTGGCAACCCCAACCCAGCAATGTTGCCAAGCCCGACACTTAGTATTGCCAGGCCTGTATTTTCACATCTTATATATAGACCACTGTCGGACCCTTTTTCACAGACACAAGGGTACAAGAGAGTGGTGGTGGAGTCTTTGGGGCATGGGTACAATGGCCCTGGAGGTATATACTCAGAGTTTGTATATGTTAATAAAGTTGCCAACGTGAAAAATATTTTTGTGACCATTTTTGTGGGTGAGCGATCTGGAAAATGAAAAATGACATTTTAAAATTAAGTTTTTAACACATTTAATGCCGTGGTGGTCACCGGTGACCGACGTTAGCGGAGGATTTGCCTTCAACAGTTTTTTATTGGCAGTCAAAGACTTAAATGTAGCTTCTTTTAAATTGCAGTAATGTAAAACGGGGTGAATAAAATTCAATGGGTGAATAGATATACATACAGGATTAGGGGGTGAATAGATGTTAGAATATTTTCCCAACATCTATTCACCCCTCTTCTGTGCCTATTCAGCCTTCGAATTCTATTCACGGCATTTAAACTTTATTAACTTAAATAAAAACTGTGTCTTGCGGCAACAGCATAAAAAATTATTCAATACTTTTGGAGATTATCGTAAGCAGACAGACAAAGCATTATATAATTTTTATAACTATGTATATGTAAAATGAACAAGATTAAAAGGTGTTCTATCATATTATCTATTTTCCTTGATCACAATTATTGCATCAGATTGTTTAACCATTTTCTTTTACAAATAAGATTCTTATTGACGGAAACATAAACATTTCATAAAATTTAAATATAAATCCCATATAAGACAGCGGCCCATTAATTAATTAAGTTAAACGATGTGACAAGACACATTTGAACCACTCTTAGAACTGACTAATGAGAAAAATATTTATTTTTAAATTATAATATTTACTTCAATATACCTTCTAAAATATAAAATCAAAAATGTGTTTCTAGTAAAATACATATGAAAGTGTTATTTAAACAAACAGGAAGAATTTAAATATCAATCATAAAAGTAGTATAAACAATAAACATACAGTATACAACTTTAAAATCATATTTTATTTTAATGAAATAAAAGTTATAGAAAAAAATTGTTTACGTGACAAAAAGCAGTGTTCTAAATTTAACTTTGTGAAGTATTACATTCTTTATACCTACTGCTTTAAAGGACAATGTGACGACAAAAGCGACCAAGGCTAAGTTGACGACAACTTAACTCGATTCAAGTTAATTCAAAGGTCGATAAAACCAGTTTAACTTACAATAAAACATACATAAATAAACCAACTTAATCATCAATAATCTACGTCTAATTATTATCATTAAATGCGTATCAATTCACTTGCAATAAACAGAAAACATAACTTTAAAATAGTTTGCAAACTACGAAAAACTTTCACTTTTAAAATATAGCTCAAAAACAAAATACCTGTGCTTAATCCTTGATACAACATGGATTACGCAAAATCCTGCAGTTGATGTCCGATTTTCTAAATCCGTAACATAATTATTACGTTAATAATACGTAATTTATTTGCTTAGAAAAACTGCGAAACTTCACCCCACCATGATCAACACGGAACTAAATTACAGATTAAAAATCGGACCCAGGGTCAAACATAGACAAGCTCAGAAGTGTCATGTGTCAATTTATCAGCTGTCATGTCAATATGGAATAGACAAAAATGTCTTTTTTGTACTCATGTAGGCAAAGGTATCGACATCGAGTTGTATTTGTTTTTCCTTATTAATAATGATTAAATAAAAGGATATTAACTATGTCAGTCGCGTCGAGAATTATGAAAATGAATTAAAGACAATTTTTTATTAATAAATATTCAAATCCCAAAACTAGTAGTTAAAAAAGTCTTAGCATCGATTTAGGTATACGTTTAATGTGCGTTTAGAGAGTCTTTCTTTCTTATATTTCCTTCTTGGATCAATTATACGAACTGTTTGATAGAAGCCCAACTACTTACATAAATACTCTTTGTTGCATCAATCCCTATACTTATTAACTCTTTGATCAATCGTAATCTTTCTGTCATGATAATGTCTGAATGGATTTAATTTTCTTATTTTACAAAAGTTTAATTAATCGTTTTAATTTAAACTAGTCCAACTATAATTATATTAAATCATCATAGCTAGATTAAGTTTTATAGGTACGGACTTTAAATAAGAGTATTGTAAGTCAATTAAATTATGTGTAGTTTTTATGAAATGTTACAATTTAAGGATCGAGTATTGCATTCTTTAAAGTATACAATTTTAACTTTGGTACATGTGTAAAGATTGGCCACAGAAAGCTTTGCATAGAGACGAGTGGAAGGAAGGTAGGGAGGCCTTTGCCCTGCAGTGGGACGACCATGGCTGAAAATAATATATAAATAACATGTGTAGAGGGTCAAGAGAAGCTTAACTAGTTAGTGGGGTCGTCACCTTTGGCTCCCGCCCGCTTTCTGTGTCCAGATAATCATAGTATCTCTATGTGTACGTGGTCTCTCACTGTAGGCCTTACAAAGAAGCTCTAGGTCGCTCAGGGCGCTATAGAAAGGGATATGCTCGGAGTTTCTTTGCGAGACCGAATAAAAACGAGGATATCCGCAAAAGAACAAAAGTCACCGAGATAACCCAGGGGATAAGCAAGCTGAAGTGGCAGTGGGCAGGACACATAGCGCAGAGAACCGACGGTCGCTGGGGCAGAAAGGTTCTCGAGTGGAGACCGCGTACTGGCAAGCGCAGCGTAGGACGTCCACCCACAAGGTGGACAGACGACCTGATTAAGGTCGCAGGGAGCCGCTGGATGCAGGTCGCTTCCAACCAGCCTATCTGGAAGTCATTGGGGGAGGCCTATGTTCAGCAGTGGACGTCTTATGACTGATAGGATTTAGTTATATTTGTAATTGTAATACATATTTCATTCTTTCAGATATCTACGTAGAATAAATTTCATCGGTTTACAATAAAATTATAAGACAGCCAGCAAGGGTTGCCATACGCAAAAAAGTAAATTATACTGCTGAGCAGTAATATTTACTGAGAAAAAATTTCAGTAAAATGTGTGAGCGAAATAGTGAACAGAAACCGTTCCGCTGCGACGATGTTAGGGGGGAAAAGTTCTTTACACAGACCGACGAAGTGGGGGGTGGGAACACGTGGTTCGATATATGTTGCTTCCCATATGTTTTGGGGTCGAAATTTTGGGAGTGTTGCGTGCAAATGTGTGAGGGGGGCAACCAACTGATGGTCTACATGATGCTCCTACAATACTGTATATGTAAGATCACACGAGCAGTATCGCCGAGCCCCATCTTCTACCCATACTACTTCTACATGGTCGTACAAGTTTGTATGATTTCTGCCATATTCCTAACTATATGGTTGCTTTGGGGCCGGTCGGTGATAATCCCCTTCTTCAAAGCATTTTATTACGCAATGATTCAAGATTATGATGATCTCATAGTACCAAAGAGGAAAAAATCGAAACCGAATATATCACGTTTAACTTTTAAAAAGTATTGTTTTAAAAAAGGGGACATTTTCGACACGCAAGTGGATAGAAGCATGTCGCCCATAGCTGTCCGTCCTACGACTATTGTCACCTTCGTATCTCAACTTTTAATCAATGAATTTATTTAGAAATACACGCTAGCAACAATGTTGTATTTTATTTATACAAATAACTCTTTTTCAGAAGGGTGTGGTTGGGCTTTTGGGCGAAGCGTGAGGGAGTGTCCTGTGTCAGACTCTTACTAACTAAAAACCACCCCGTTCCTATTTCTGACTGCACTGTTTTCACTGCACGGTTGGCGCGGTGGCTGGGCAACCGGCTGTCGCGCAACGTGTAGCGGCGCAACCGTGCGGGAATCGAACCCGCTACTCTCTTTGTGTGATCCATAAATTGTTGTTTGGGGTGTAGATGTCATATGTATGTGAACTTGTATGTTTGTAAACGCACCCACGACACAGGAGAAAAACTCGGTTGGGCAATTTTTTTTTTAAACATAAAATCTTCCTACTCCTCAAGCCGGAGCCCCGGTAACCCGCTAGAAGTTAGCGGCAACGGGACGGGTATTTGCCCTATTGGGTCCTATTTGTGCTCACCGTCTAAGGGCCTAATGCAAGTTTTTTTTATAACAACACCTTCGAGACATTAGGTACCGCGCTTAGACCTCTGATTGGTTGATAAATTGTAGCTGACCAATCAGAGCGCCGAACTACTTAAACGTATCGATCGTGTTAAGAAAGGATGGATGAAAGCAGATTTACGAAAGAAATATATTATTATACAAGGTGGATATGAATGGGACCGTCAGTAGAGGGCGCCCTAGATGGACATATAGCGACCAGATTGGCGATATATTAAAGAAGGATGTGGGAGAGCCATGCTTCGGTACGAATGGGCCGGCTCGACCGGAGTAATACCACGGTCTCACAGAAAACCGACGTGAAACAACTCGCGTTGTGTTTCGTTGTGTGAGTGAGGTTACCAATCCACGATTCCCAAACAACCCTTAAATTCCTAACCCCCAAAGGCCGGCAACGCATTTATAACGCCTCTGCTGTTTCAAGTGTCCATGGGCGGCGGCGATTGCTTACCATCAGGTGATCCGTCTGCTCGTTTACCGGCTTATTCCATAAAAAAAATACAAATTAAAAGTACCCTTAACCGACGAGCATGCATGAAAAGACTGATGACTGTTGATGAAGCGAAAGAGGTGTGTGAGATTCGTAGCAATTGGCGTTCCATTGTCTCTGCCTACCCCCATGGGAGACTTTTAGAGAAATTTTGACATTTTAGATGAGTCTATCCAAAGACTATAGGAGAGTATGTCAATCATTTTACGTATTGCTCCGATTGTATTTATTTTCTAAGCTCTTTGTATTTTATACACAAAGACGTTTTAATTTTAATAGTATTTTACTTTTTACTCTATACTTTTACCTTTATAATATTGATATTAATATATTTGTTTTAATACATAAATCAGAAAAGCTGTCTGTGTTTACAAGTATTTCAAAGTAAGAAGATATTTTAAAGTTATTTGTGAGCAGCTTATATTGAAAGTTCATGAATGTAAGTTTTTTCATAATAACTATCGTGAGACATACTAAAAATCACGGTTTACTCACGTACATTAAAGGAGAAAAGTTCTACTAGTTTCGAATCACAGAGGGACTCTTCATCATGAGCAGCGTGCGCAGACGACGAACTCAGAAACGCTGTCGCAGTGCAGTTGCAGTAAGAGTCCCTCTGTGACTCGAAACTAGTAGAACTTTTCTCCATTAATGTATGTGAGTAAACCGTGATTTTTAGTTAATTTAATTATTTCACTTTACAAAGTCCTAGTGACAGAGGTTACTAAACCTAGAAAGCGCCTAAAACCTCAAGCATGGCACTTTTTTATGGAATAGGAGGCCACAAACGACGCTGATGGTAAATTTTTTTGACACCCGCAACACCAGAGGAGTCCAAACACTCCGTCACTCTCTGGGCAGTTGGGCACGCGCCACCCCTCTCCCAGCGCCCCTCTGTAACCTAGCGCCCTAGGCACTTAAGTTAACAACACACAACGTCACGCCTTTTTATCCCCGAAGGGATAGGTAGAGGTGCACATTACGGCACGTAAAGCCGCTATAGAATGTACACCTACTTTTCGACATTTGTGTTATAAATCCCATGTAATAGGGGGTGAGCCTATTGCCATATATCGTACACAATTCCATACTCCGTGCTACTACTGAGGATTTTTCGAAAAATCGAAAAAAGCCCAGTGATACTTTGCCCGACAGTCGCACTTACGACTACTTCCATTAGGTGACTCGTTGGCTCGTTTGCCACCTATTCCATAAAAAAAAGACTGAGCTGAGACTGATATAGTGAGGTAGATTTCTAGGCACTAACTAAATATATTTGTATTTTTTTTTCAGAATAAGAAACAAAATAGACCTACATCATAGGTAAAAAAAATCTAATAAGTGAAAGTTGCCATAAGCAAAAATTTTAAACTGAACATTGTATAAAAATTCCAAGATGGGGAAAAAGAAGGCTATAGGAGATGAAATCGACTGCACAAAAGCCATCAAAATGGAGAGGTTTGTTACAGATGCGGATGAGGCCAGTAATTCATGGTTCCACATATTTTGCCTACCTTACAGCTTACTCTTGAAAATTTGGGACAGTTGCATGTCTGCCTGCAAGGGAACCAATCAAGTGTTTGTCTACATAATGTTCCTCCAATATCTCATCTGTAGAATTAAAGCCATGGTGACCCCACACCCAATATTTACCCCATACTACTTCTACATGTTTTGTCAAATTCTCCTTATGGGTTTATTTTTAGCGTTATTTTGGTTCCTATGGGGTGATTCGCTTGTTATGCCGTTTGTCGATAATGTTATATCGGCATTTATTGGTAGAAAAGTGAATCCCCCTACTGCCCTTTCAATGATTTCCAAATCAAAACCTAAAGCAAAGGCGAATGAAACAAGACGCACTGTATCTTTTAGAAAATATTGTTTTACAAAAAAAGATTTGTATACCATGCCGCTGGACAATTCGCCACGAACTGTTAGTCCTGCGGCCATCTTAACATTCGTATTACAAGTTTTAGTAAATCAGTTGCTTTAAAAATACACGACAACAACAATAATGTGTTTTATTTCTATAGTTATAAGAATGGGATAGCCATGCTTCGGCCATAAATGGGCCGGCTCGACCGGAGTGATATCACGGCCTTACAGAAAACCGACGTGAAACAACGCTTGCGTTGTGGTTCGTTGTGTGAGTGAGGTTACCGGAAGCCCTTCCCAATTATCCCCTTTCTAAGTTTTCGGGTGTCCTTGATTCCCCCACAACCCTTATATTCCTAACAGAATTTTAGTGACTAAAAAGGCCGGTGACGTACTTTTAACTCCTCTGGTGTGCATGGGCTGAGCCAAAGAGTATAATAAGTATATGGAAAGGCTGAGCTCTTTGTTGAATATCACATGACAATGTCAAAATAATATGCAAAGAGTTATGTCAGTTGGTCAGTTGGACAGTCAATCATTCAGGGAAAACGGTGTGTTTTCTATTTTGTATATTAGTTTTTATTTTAAGCGCATTTATATTTGATATAGGTACATTATTTTTAATAGTGATATAAAGGATAATCAATAATTTAATCGATAACCCTGTTTCACTCCTAACATATACAAATTACAAGAACTTGAGTTTCCGAATAAGAAAAGAACTAATATTATTTTAAGAGCAGCGTTAAATTTAAGTTTACCAAAGTAAGTGGTTTTACTTCTCAAAAGATGACTGATTGTAAAGAAAAGAAGGCTTTCCGCTGCGATGATGTAAAAGGGGAGAAGTTTTTCGTCCAAACTGACGACATCGGGAGCGGCACGACTTGGCTGGAAATACTTTGCTCCCCACTGATTATATGCTCTAAGCTATATGATATCTACCAAGGATTAACTGCCGGAACGAACGAATTACTTCTCATGATTGTACAATGCCTATACTTACTTTGCAAAATAAAGCGTTCAGTATCGCCGAGCCCCATCTTCTACCCATACTACTTCTACATGGTCGTACAAGTTTGTATGATTTCTGCCATATTCCTAACTATATGGTTGCTTTGGGGCCGGTCGGTTATAATCCCCTTCTTCAAAGCATTTTATTACGCAATGATTCAAGATTATGATGATCTCATAGTACCAAAGAAGAAAAGATCGAAACCGAATATATCACGTTTAACTTTTAGAAAGTATTGTTTTAAAAAAGGGGACATATTTGATACACAAGTGGACAGCAGCATGTCGCCCATAGTTGTTCGTCCTACGACAATCGTCACTTTGGTATCACAAGTTTTAGTAAATAGGTTTCGATAATTCATTGTGTTTCATTTCCTTAGCCCTTTTTTATGGAATAGGGGGCAAACGGGTCACCTAATGGTAAGCGATCAGTGCCGCCCATGGACACCCGCAACACCAGAGGAGTCACAAGTGCGTTGCCGGCCTTTTAAGAAGGAATATGCTCTTTTCTTGAAGGTTTGAAGGTCGTATCGCCTTTTAAGCCCTAACAACATAATAATAGTCCGTTGTGCTGTGGTGCTGTAGTAGCTGCGACACGAACGCAGCACACGGGCTCAAGAGAGAGGAATTTCCGGACAATACCGCCGTGTCCAGAACTACTGCTTTCTGCATCAGGCTCTTGACTCAACCGTCTAACGTTAGCCTTTTTAGGTGTTGGTCAAGGCTGAGGCTATTGGCATATACGACTAGCAGCACAATGATTGCTGAATCTACATCCCACAATGTCTTATTATCTATTAGCAACCCGCCCCAGCTTCGCATGGGTGCAATGGTGATATATATTATGCGTGTATTTTACATATAAACAGCATCAAAATCCGTTGCGTGATTGAAGATTTAAGCATACAAAAGGACAGAAAAAGCGACTTTGTTTAATACTATGTAGTGGTATTATTATCTCTTTTATTATAAGATTGTTTAAGACTTCTTCGAGCCAGACCATAAAACGTAATCCATAATCAATGGACCTGTCAACTGCCAACTGCTAAATTCATCAGTCAAACGCAAGCCTATTGATAGGTTATGTCGAAATAACAACGGGGCAAAATTTTTATACTTTATGTTTTATTTTACATAACATATGTATAAATCAATGTGTCTTCAAACCAAATTATGAGTACGATACATTAGTGGTACATAAATTTGTAGTTTGTAAGGATAAATTGAAGTATGCCGCCAAAGAGGAAACCGTTTGATAATGAATTCCATTGCACTGAAGTGCGTGGTGCACAGAATTTTCAGCCACAAAGCTTTCAAGCGCAGACTGACGAGGTGTTCAAATATAACTGGTCAGAAGTCTTCTGCTTTCCTTATGTGCTATGTACAAGGTTCTGGGATTGTTGTGTTTCAATATGCGCTGGAACAAATCAATGTGTCGTCTACTGGATGATGATACAATGGCTGGTTTGCAAAATAACACATTTAACCACACCGGATCCAATCCTCTTTCCTTATTACTTCTATGTGTTCTGCCAGGTTATACTGCTAACATCATTTTTTATTCTTTTATGGGTTTGGTTTGGGAAAACCATCATTATACCGTATTTTTACGCGTTTTATGAAGCCTTTGTTGAAGATATAACAGAAGTTCCACCGAAAAATGCATCCAGATTGTCTTTAAGAAAGTACTGTTTTCGAAAAAGTGAAATTTTTGATACGCCTCCGAATAATGTTGTCGCTTTCTTACCAAATGAACCTTTAAACTTAGCTATGATGTGTATACAAGTTTTTGTTCAGAAAGTTTTGCAATAATATACAAATTGCAACCTTAAAATACGCTCTTTTATTTCATAAATTGTAATCATCAAAAAATCCTGTTTAAGTAATTTTTTTATGGAATAGTTGGCAAACCAGCAGACGAGTCACCTGATGGTAGGCAATCAGCGCCGGCCATAAACGCATGCAACATCAGAGGAGTCACTTTAAAAAGGAGTTCGCTCTTTTCTTGCAGTTTTGAAGGTCGAATCGGCTCGGAAATGCCGCTAACGACACTTCCACAGTTTTGCTGTGCAAGGTAGAAATTTTAGTGAGAAGCGCACAGTTGTGACCTGCTAACCAACAAGGTAGAATTGCATTCATTCAAATCAAATCAAACTCAGTCAGTAAAGGCATAATCACGGAATATAAAAAACTAGTTTTTTGTAGTATATATACGTGTATAAAATCTTTAGTACGAAATTCTACGTCGTACATGGCAATACTAAATTTGACGTTTCAATTTTGACATTGACAGAAAACAGATGGTAGAAAAAAATCTTTACGTCAGTCACCCCGAAAATGGCGAGAAGTGTGTTACGCTAACAATATTTTTAATTTTTAAAATAAATCTGAACATTATATTGAAGCTAAAATCATAAGTTCAGTCGTCGTAATTCGGGTTATCAGTTTAATTAAGAAACAGTTTATAAAAACGTCTACTGGTGAGTAAAAAAATATTTTTTTTATAATCACGACAAAGTGAAATTCGAATTAGAACTTCGGTGGTGTATTTATTCAAATAATTTGAATAATAAAGAGAGATCTCTGCTGTGATCGATTCCGATACTATTTACGTCCTTTTATCAGTGTTTAGATTTATGTATTCAGTTCTTTTTCACTCTGAAATGAATGGAAAAATCGCATTGTTCGAAGTCAGTAGTTTATGTAAAAGATTGCGTGATGGTAGTATATTCAGTTTAAAATAAGTTGAAGTGCGTCCTAACGTGCAGTAAAGTAGTGTATTCCGCTCGCGAATATTATCACGTAAGTTAATAATACTAGAATAACACATTTTCGGTTGTTGATAAATAGTCACTTGTGTATAAACTCCAGTGACCCACTAATGCGCGGAAGATTCTTGACACACTTTCTAGATCATAGACAATTTGCCTGTTTTTTTGCAAAGGAAACTTGATTAGAAATTTTTGTTTTTAATTCTAAATTAGAATATGAACTTCTTTTATCTAAACTCTGTTGTTTAATGACCCACTTTTTTCGTACATAATTTTGGCGATGTGTGCTTTAATATTTTTTCTCGGCTTATTGTAACAAAGGTAGGTAGTTTTAAGCTTGATTCATGTTTTTAAAAGGATTCATTTTTGTATATTTTGTCATTTAAACATGCATTTTAGGACAAACTGTATAAGCATATATGGGACACACCCAGTACAGTTTCCCTATTGTATGTATTAGGTGGGTAATTCTACCACCATAATTAAACTACATGCTGTATCTTTGTAAATATACCCTAATGTACAAGTTAGTAAACATGAACAAAGCAATTATTTAAAAAATCTAAGTACCTACAAGTCTTCTTATAAGGATAATTTTTAATGCTTCTCAGAAAAGAAAAAAAAGTAGGTATAGTTATAATTCAAATGTTTATTCTATTACCAGCTAGCTGCTTTGCCTGCCTTAATTATCCTGTCATTCTCTGTACTCCCAATTATGTTATAAATTAGTTTTTATGCTTAACAGTTTTATTCAGCTCTATTCTACCAATCAAGCCCTTTCGTTTGATATCCATAATGGAGGTAGTTGTGAAAAAAAAATGATTATATTTTATGGTCATTAAATTAGCTTTTAGTCTGTAGGTATATGAATAGGCAACACATAGTTTCTTGCATAGATCTGCACTCCAATATCTCCTCTTGCTTCACCCAAGGGCGGAAAATTCATTGCGTGATATTCCCCTCTCAAAAAATCATACTAAGGGTTAAGAGTGTAGACCAAATATCAGATTGATTTATCCTCATGAAGGAGGTAAAATAAATTTTTGGATTTCTGTATACATTAACTAATAAGGTAGATGACTAATTTTTATTTTAATGTCCGTCTTGTAGATTATTTTAAAACATTAGGTACATATTTTTTGTTTTCTTATAGTTTTAAGAAAAGATATATTAAATACTTTCGAAGATATATTAATTTGAATAATTTTAAATATTGCGTGACGTCACTTTTAGGTATGTTTCATATGTAGAAACGACGTATTTGCTTCCACTCCTAAAGTTTGAATTGTTTTTTTTAAGTACTGTTATCCTTATATGATAGAATAACAAAATATGTGTCAAATATTTTTTTATTATCTAATTGACGGACTGAATAGATTTTTTATTTTCATATCCCATCATCATCCCTATTGGTATTTATTCTGTGTAGGTAACAGTTTTTCTAAAATGCAGCAGGTTTTGATTCCCGTACGATGCAACTCTTTGTGTAATACACAAATTGTTGTTTCGGGTTTTAGTGTCATGTGTATGTGAACTTGTATGTTTGTAAACGCTACCATCATTTTTCTAAAAGAAAAGCAAGAAATAAAAAAGAGGTTGGTCTCTTAAAAAAAATCATAATACCTAAACAGCCAAACAGACAGATTGTTCAATTCTTTTTTCACATATACCCATGACAAATAATGTGTTTGCTAACAACATACCGTTAAATTTAAATTAACACGTTGACTTATTACCATTATTGATTTAACTCTATATTTAACTGGTTTTTTGGTACATAAATACAGTCACGCCGTCATCACATGGTAGGCAGTAACTACAGAATGCCACCTACATACTTCTTAACTTATATCTAACTAGCTACTTCCGCGCGGTTTCACCCGCTCTGCTCGGCTCCTGTTGGTCATAGGGTGATGTTTAATAGCCTATAGCCTTCCTCGATAAATGCACTATCCAACACAAAAAGAATTATTCAAATCGGACCAGTAGTTCCGGAGATTAGCGCTTTCAAACAAACAAACTCTTCAGCTTTATTATTAGTATACATATAATATTAGTATAGATATCATTAGAACTTATGAGACAGGATATTTACGTTTATTTATGTCTATGAGTTTCCGATTTTTTTTTTCATTACCGTACCTACTCCTTTCATCGTCTGTCTTTATGATTTTTCAAAAAAAAAGCGGTACAAAGTTTTAAAGCATTAATATAGGAATGACGTACATATTAACTACATAAGACGGTAATAAATAAATTTCTCTGAATTTATAATAGGTAGGTACATAATCATTTGTTTATATTATTAAGTTTTTTCGTCGTATTCAATCGTTTTACTGTAATGGTAGTAATTTTTTAAAGAAATGCCTCCTTGTTTTTGTTATCTGGGGAAAAACCTCTTTACCGTTACTATGTGACTTACATTATGTAAATACTTCTACCTACTAGTTCGTCTTCCTACCTACCATCCTCTCCTAAATTTTAAGTAACCCCAAAGCGAAGATAGGTGACATTTACCGTACGTGTCAAAGAGCCATCAGCCTCCGCCACATTGACATTTGAAGACACCAGTAGGGCTGATGCCTGTCCGTTGCGTCCGTTCAATTTACCGGGGGGTTACAAATTTAAGGGTTGTTGGGGAATCAGGGATTGGAAAGTTTGGGATGGGGAGTAATTGGCCGGTAACCTCACTGACATTAATCGAAATATTGTTTTTCACCAATCTTTAAGTGATAGTGCAGTTTTGATATCGAACCTAGCTAATTTTCTGTAACGGGAGGCCGCCGGTAGTCAATAAAAAAAGTCAACGTCACGGCCTTTTATAAGGCAGAGGTGCACATTATGGCGCGTAATGCCGCTACAATGTACACTCACTTTTCACCATTTGTGTTAAACGAAGCCGGTAGTAATAATGTGTCAAAATCTCAATTAACGAAATGAGACGATTCATAAGATATCCAATTATTATTATCAACGCGAATTTATCTTGAATTCGTTATCAATAACCCAAATTCTTAATTATAATTACGCATTTATTTAAACTAAATAAAATGGTAGAACGTGTAAAATGAGATATTCGGATATAAGTACGGAAACAATTTTAAGAACATTCAACCTAAGGCAGTGCTTCCTCTAAGGTCTGTGACCCACAGAAGATATAAAATATCCGCAAAATAAAAAAACGCAAGAATACACTTCTGTCCAATAAATACCAACCACGTATGGGACCACCTGATAAAGGCGATAGTAATAGTGGTCCCTAACTTAACAAGAATAAGGATGATGACGGAGTATGAAAATTAAAAATCTATTTAATCCGTCAGTTAGGTAATGATAAAATATTAGACACGTATTTTTTATTTTGTCATATAAGATAACAATACTTAGATAAAACGAATCAAAGTTTAGAGTGGGAGCAAATACGTCATTTCTACGTATAAAATGTATCTAGAAGTGACGTCACGCGATATTTCAAATCGATATATCTTCGAAAGTATTTGTTTTTGTAAGCAAAATAAAAAATACGTGTGTAATATTTTAAAATAATCTACAAGACGGACATTAAAATAAAAATGAGTCATCTGCCTTATTATTAAATTGTCCCTTGACAAGGAAAAGGTTGAGGTAGGCAGAGATAAACAAATTAAATGTGACACGCATTTTTATTAGTTAATTTAGCATATTTGCTCGGAATCTTTGATCATTATTGGTATCAAATATTATCCAATCAATTTTTTTATGAGTCGTATCACCTTATTTTAAGCAATCGCCGTCGCCCATGGACACTTGAAACACCAGAGGCGTTACAAGTGTGTTGCCGGCTTTTTGGGGGTTAGGAATTTAAGGGTTGTTGAGGAATCGGGGATTGGGAAGATTAGGAAGGGGGGAATTGGGCCTCCGGTAACCTCACTCACACAACGCAAGCATCATTTTTGTAATTCAACGAAGATAAGGTTATCGGTCTGACCCGTATCATTGTTGGACATTATTGGATTTATCGGATAATATTTGAGTACCTATAATGATCAAGTGTGGGAGAGCCATGCTTCGGCACGAATGGGCCGGCTCGACCGGAGTGATACCACGGCCTCACAGAAAACCGACGTGAAACAACGCTTGCGTTGTGTTTCGTTGTGGGAGGTTACCGGAGGCCCGATTCCCCACTTGTAACGCCTCTGGTGTTTCAAGTGTCCATGGGCAGCGGTGATTGCTTACCATCAGGTGATATGTCTACTCGTTTACGTGTTTCGTGTTATCGGCCATAAAAAACTATATGACCATTTCCACTGATACTAAGCTATGTAGCGGTGCAAGGATTATGCGCAGATCGAGTACATCCAAGCCATCTATAGCACGCATCTTTCCATATCAAAACATAGCTTAGACAAGGCAGTTTCCACTAGTGCTAAGCAAAGCCAAACGCAACCACAGGAACGTGGCATAGCCCATCTCTTTTTTTATGGAACACGTCGGTAAACGAGCCTACGTATCACCTGATGATAAGCAATCGCCGCCGCTCATACACACTTGGAACACCAAAGGCGTTACAAGTGCGTTCCCGGCTTCTTGGGAGTTAGGAATTTAAGGGTTGCTGGGGAATCGGGGATTGGGAAGATTGGGGAATTGGGCCTCCGGTAACCTCACTCACACAACGAAACACAACACAAGCGTTGTTTCACGTCGGTTTTCTGTAAGGCCGTGGTATCACTGCGGTCGAGCCGGCCCATTCGTGCCGAAGCATGGCTCTCCCACACTCCCACATCTCTGATGGAAAAGCACTCTAAAGGAAGTTATATTATGTTAGTATTTTACCATGACCGTGTAAATGGAAATAATCGCTTGTTAAAGTTAACCACACAATTTTCGCGGATTGATTTAGGAAATTTCACGGCTTTGGATTAGTATACATGACTTTTGTTATTGATTTGGACTAACGAGGTAGGAAACGTGATTTTTTTAAATATATTTATTAGTCTAGTTTGTGGATTTTTTATAGTATAAGCCGGTAAACGAGCTGCCAGATCACCTGATGGTAAGCAATCAGCGCTGTCCATGGACACTTGAAACATCAGAGGATTTGCGTTACAAATCCTTTGTGAGTCTTTTTAGGGACTTTGGAATTGGGTAGTTAGAATACATACTGCCTTAATTTCTTGAAGGACTCGTCTGAAAAACCAAAATGTTAATGCCATTTTAAGTTCCTCAAGAAAAAGAAGATACTCCGACCTGGCGACCTGATCGTGTCTTGCAGGCTTTCTGCCGATCTGTTGTTTGTTAGGATGTTCTATCCATATTTATTCGCATGTAAACTTCAGATGTGCGATGTAGGGTTTATTACGTCATCCGTTGATTTATTCGTCAATAGTCTATGTGCGACTACTGTCATCCATCACGTGTCGCCACACCATAATCCATGCTTAGCTAGTTGGTTAGAGATCGCAGTCTAAAAGGTTCAGGTTTATCAGAGAGCGCTGCTGCCCAGTCTCTATCAAATGTGTAGTCCCTTTTTTGCGGTAGGAAAATCATTCAATGCCTTCTCCCGCCTAAGGCGAAGCGAGAGTTAGCGTCAGACTCTTACTGACTTAAAACCATCCCGTTCCTACTCCTGCTTTTCGAGCCGGAGCTCCAATAAACCCGCTAGGTAGTCCGCAGCTCCGGAAATATGTAGTCTCTGAGTTCAGGGGTCTTAGTCTGCTATTACAATTGTGTCAGAATGGTCGATCATTGAGCAGTGCGAGAGGGACGGAGCTATACAACCTACATAGCTCCCCAGGTAAAGCAAGGGTTGTGTGTTAGATGACCTAATAAGGGTCTGCGACAGTCGCTGTATGCAGGTCGCTTCCAACCTCGCGATGTGTAGTCATTGGGGGAGGGCTGTGGGGGGGCAGTGGACGGTACGCGGCTGATTGTATGATGAAGTGTAAATCTTTCGTCATCATATCAGAACAATAGTTCGTTATTTACGAATAAAACTGAAGTACTTGACTAATCTATAAAGCTGAAGAGTTTATTTGTTTGTTTGAACGACCTAATCTCTGGAACTACTGGTCCGAATTGGAAAATTCTTTTTGTATTAGATAGTCCATTTATCCATGTAGCCTATAGGCTTTTGATCCGGAGCTGCGAATTACCGAGCAGGTTTTCTGAGGCCGGCTCCGGCTCGAAAAGCAGGACTAGGAACGGGGTGGTTTTTAATCAGCAAGACTCTGACACTCGCCTTCGCTCTTCGCTTAAGGTGGGAGAAGTCATTGGATGATTTGTCCCCCGTCAAAAAATTGCTATAGTTTATAAACCATCATACTGCGATCTGGGGCCTTAGTCTGCTATTACAATTGTGTCACAATGGGCGATCATTGAGCAATGCAAGAGGGTTGGAGTTATACAACCTACATAGCTCCGTCCCTCTTGCACTGCTCAGTGATCGACCATTCTGACACAATTGTAATAGCAGCCTAAGGCCCCTGTAGAACTAGCGAGTGAAACCGCGTTTATAACTAGTATTACATTCAAATGATAAATGCGTATACGTCATTTGAGCTCCAGTTCATACGCAAACGAATTTCCGTGTATATTTGTATGACAAAAGGATGTTGCTTCATCTGACGCCATGATATTATCGCTCCCATACATATGGCGTGGTTAAAAACGTCATTTGCAATTATGGATTTGGTTTCAAAAAGGATTTTTTTGCTTGCATCTGCGTACGTTTTCCTTATGAGATGACAAATACCTACGATATTTGTGTAATAAAAATAAATTTGTTGTTTAGTTTCTTCCATGTTAAGTCCCAATTTAGCTTTTTTTGGTTATTTTTCTTATGAGTCTGGTTTGAGATATGGGATGAATTAATCCTACTACTATTATAAAGGCGAAAGTTTGTATGGATGTATGGATGTATGGATGTTTGTTACTCTTTCACGTAAAAACTACTGAATGGATTTGAATGAAACTTTACCACAATATAGCTTATACATCAGAATAACACATAGGCTACAATTTATAATGATTTTATGTAGTTTTGGTCATAATATAACGATACGTGTCAATTAAGTCAGAAAAAATTCTTCCATCTGAGAGCTATCTTGGCGTGCGCTGCTTAAACCCATGGAGTTACAAAAGGAAGATGTACCGCAGGATTGTTTGTCTTAAGTAGATCTAAATAAAAGTCCGCGACAGCATATATCTATCTTTTATGTGCAAGCCAGTACAAACAAAAGTGTGAACCATAAATCTAATTAAATTTGGTACTATTTTACAATGCACATTTAGTCTATAATTATCAAACTCTTATCAAAATGAATACATTTTTCGGATTAAGTATTTAATGTAGATAAACTTTGTCTTGACTTCAGTCGCACTAAGTAATAATGAAGAAACCACTGGACTTAGCATTTTGAAATTTGCAGTTCTATTGTAGCTTAAAATATTGAGCACTTACAAAGGAATTCAGATAATTCCACCCTCATGAGATACCCTCTAAATAATATAGGTATAGGGTAGGTTCAAAGATTGTATGGAAACTAATTTTGAAATTAGAATCTGGGATGTACGATGTGAAGGAACATAAAAAAATACCAGTGTTTAAAAAAATGTCACGTAACTTTTCTTTTTTTTAAACGTTGGGATTTTTTTCACATTAGGATTTTCTCCTGTGCCGTGGGTGCGTTTACAAACATACAATTTCACATGCACATGACACCCAGACCCAAAACCCACAAAGAGTTGCTCTGTGCGGGAATCGAACCCGCTAAACGTTGCACGGCAGCCAGTTGCCCAGCCACCGTGCCAATCGTGCAGTCATAAATTTCAGCAGGGAGTAACTTAATGTGGCAGACCAAATTCTACGCGAGCGAAGCCGCGGGCAAAAGCTAGTTTCTAAATATAGTTTGAAATTGCCAACCCGAATTGATTAATACTTTGACTGCCAATAAAAATCTGTTGAAAGCAAATCCTCCGCTAGCGCCGGTCATTTTTGCCCCCATGGCGTTTAATGTGTTAAGAGCCTTTAAGATGCCCGCTTCTTATACATCAACGAGCACCTAGTTCACAGACAGACTGACGGACAATTCAATTGGACGTTTCAAAAGTGCCTAATTTAGGATTAATTGAAATAAATACTTTGACTTTGATTTTTTTGACGTGCGGCTTCGAAACCTACCAACGGCAAGTACCAATGTGACATTTTCCGAGTTATATGTACTTTCTAAGATTATTAAGACACCACTGACAAACGGTGAAGGAAAACATCGCGAAGAAACCTGGGCTTATAATTTCTAATTATAAGTTTGAAATTGCCAACCCGCATTGAGCAAGCGTGGTGATTAATTCTCGTTCCTTCTTTGTATGACAAGAAGCCTTTGCTCCAGCAGTGGGCAATTTGAAATTTAATATTTTATTATTTATTTTTTTAATTTCTTTTCGCGATGTTTCTGGTGATGTATAAACCTCATTGGTGTTACATTGTTCTCACATAATTGAACCAACGAATACAATGTAACCAAGTATCGTATTTTGAAAAAGAGTAACCTATGGAGTTTCTTGCTCGTTCTTCTCCATAGGAATCTACACTTTGGAACGAGCAAATAGAACAACTATACCCTATGCGCCGTAACAAGGTGCGGCTGACAGATGCCTGTATGACGTTGACGTCTCTCTTTAGGGATGGACATTAGAAAAATCTTTTTGTATCGCTATCGATACTCGCAGCATACATTTAATTCTCTTTAATTTTTTTATTAAATGTGTGTGTTATTTAGTTGTGCAGTGTAACTATGTGTATATACTTGTCAAAATAAATATTTTATGACCGAGCCCTGAGGTGTTTCAGAGTTTCAGTTTTACAGAACCGTGAAGAATATAAGTATATATTAGTTTGTATATGTTACTAAAGCAACCACGATCTTTCAGATTAAGTACCACCACGCATTATCAAAGGCGCCGGAATTGTCTACTACATATTTGTGCTCAGATAAAGTCACTGTGTTTCGGGCAGAGAGAGCCGCGTCTACAGTAGATTTACCCACATAATTAAAGGTTTTTTAAGAGTGATAATTGAACGACGCACGATTTTTGTTTTTTATTCTAAAAAAACATCGACTGCCTATCTATCGTTGCAGTATATCCCATCACTAAACACGACTATGGCTTTACGTTATACGCATAACACTTTACTTTATTTTTCATTTCATTAGATTTTATTTAAAGACTAGAACATTCCGGTTGGTTTTAATTTAATTAACTAAACTTCCGAATGATTTAACATAATACGAATGTGATACAGTTAAAATACTAAGGCATAATTTTTAAATCGCAGCAACATTCAAGAGTGATACGAAACGTTACTGAATCTGTCAGCCGCACCTTGTTACGGCGCATAGGGTATAGAGGACTGACCGACAGACAGAAATTTTGTTTTCTTTATATTGTAATATTTGCTTTGACGTTCAAAAGTGCCTTCCTGGTCTATTTGAAATAAATATTTTTGACTTAGACTCAAGTAATGACCGCTAAACAAAGTCCAAAGTTCGAATCTCTAGTCAAAACAAAACGAAACACACACAACTTTAGCATTTCTACCGAGCTGTTTGTAATTCTCTCGCGCGCCGTCCTGCTTTCTCCAATCTCGAGTTGTGTCCTTATTTTAAGGAGCTTAGCTACCTTCCGATGACTGTCCACTGTCAATATGTCTACCATAATATTACGCCTATTACTTCTGATAAGGTAATCAGAGACATTGAATTATACTATTGACACAGTGACAGTGGTTATGCAGTGTACCGTTTTAAATATAGGAGAGCCATGCTTCGGTATTGCTGTGTCGGCTTTACCGGAGTGATACCACGGTCTTGTTATATACCAGGGTGAAACAACGATTCACCATGTGAGTGAAGTTACTGAAGGCATAATCGTCCCCCATATTTTTTTACGGTATAAGCCGGTAAACGAGCAGACGGATCACCTGATGTTAAACAATCGCCGCCGCCAATGGACACTTGAAACACCAGAGGCGTTACAAGTGCGTTGCCTGCCTTTTAGGGGTTAGGAATTTAGGGGTTGTTGGGGACTCAATGATTGGGAAGATCGGGAAGGGGGAATTGGGCCTCCGGTAACCTCACTCACGTCACGAAACACAACGCAAGCATTGTTTCACGTCGGTTTTCTCTGAGGCCGTGGTATCACTCCGGTCGAGCCGGCCCATTCGTGCCGAAGCATGCCGCCTTACCCAAGGCGGGAGAAGTCATTGGATGATTTTCCTCCATCAAAGTTATGTGTTAAAAAAGGTCTTTAGGTTAACCAAACTGACTTAGTATATGTCTATTTAAGTATACAAGGCCAGATATATGCTAAAATATGAAATGACATACTTAACATAACACTACTAAGTAATATGTACCCAAACGTCTTAGGAATACAGACCAAAATCGCTTGAAAGTTGTAAGAATAGTTGTATGGCAAAAATACATATGTATATGTCGTATGATTTTTCTGTCTTGTACATAATTTTGAAGTACATAATGAGTTTTGTTCGCGATTTCTTACGCTTGTAACTAATTCTTGTAAAAATGTGTGTGTTGTTCACATTTTTGGGTCCCGTGCGTTGCTTGAAATTAGTCGAGTTGACTCGTCGATTAGTTTACATGTGTAACGTAATTAATTTACTATGTCTCATGATAGTTTTTTTTTCATAAACTCCGCACTAGTATTTTCTCCTGTGTCGTGGGTGCGTTTACAAACATACAAGTTCACATACACATGACACCTAGACCCGAAACAACTATATCTGGATCACAAAAAGAGTAGCTCCGTGCGGACTAAGCGGGCTTACCGGAACCCGCTACACCGTGCACTTATAATAATAAAATCTGACATATCATACCATCCTAATTAAAAACCCCTTTTTTTCGGGAAATTGGTTAAAAAAAACTTATTTTTTTATATTGAACGGTCACCCATCTGAAACAAGACCGCGGTAAGCAGTCAGTATGATTGTATTGAAGGTACCTACACTAATTCGTGTGTAGCATATGAATTATATATTACCGGCTACCATATTATTATGTTTAAAATCTTTAAATGTATTCCGTGCGTATGTCGGATACGTGATTCGCAATATAAACGCTTTAACACCTGGTATTCTGCGAAGGGCTAAGCAGAAACTTCAGTATTGCTATAATTAATTGGAGTATCTATAACCTAACCCGCATTGTGGGAGAGCCATGCTTCGGCACGGATGGGCCGGCTCGACCGAAGTGATACCACGGCCTCACAGAAAACCGACGTGAAACAACGCTTACGTTGTGTTTCGTTGTGTGAGTGAGAGTACCGGAGGCCCAATTACTTCCCAATCTTCCCAATCCCCGATTCCCCAACAACACTTAAATTCCTTACCCTCAAAAAAGCCGGCAACGCACTTGTAACGCCTCTGGTGTTTCAAGTGTCCATGGGCGACGGTGATTGCTTACCATCAGGTGAAACATTTGCTCGATTACAGGCGAGTTTTATAGTGATTATTAGTGATTTAGTGATTGAGGGTGCTTCCACCAGTCAAAGTCAAAGCATTTATTTCAATTAATCCTAAATTAGGCACTTTTGAAACGTCAAATTGAATTGTGTCCGTCCGGCACCAGAGATGTGCTATGTAGCTATGCTACGAAGATGTAATAGCTGAGCTGTGAAAATATTGTGATTGTGACCGTTTCCACTGATACTAAACTATAGAGCTATGCGAGGATGATGCGCAGCTCGATTATGCGATGTATTGATAGTAGGGAAGCCACCCATAGTAGTCGTCTTTCCATATAAAAAACATAGCTTAACTGAGTCCGTTTGGACCAGTGCCAAGCTACGCATACCACATGAATATGATTGGTGGAAGCCATAGCATCAACAGTTGGACGTAGCAAAGCCCGAACAGACACGATCACCTCGCCTGATCGGAGGATCCTCCTTTTCATAAAATTATTTTAAGGAAAAATCATTCGAATAATGTTATAAATTATTTATAATTATATAACTTTCGTTTTCATCTAAAACAAGTATAAAATGTCGACGTTTTCGTAGAAAGCTGTCACGGTCATCTGTCCGTTTGTGAGCGCAAAACTCCAAAACTGGTTCCTTTATAGGTCACTCGGTATTATTGAGAGAATCGTAACGGTTTTTCGCGAATTTGTCGTCTAGTGGTTGTTAGTGTTACTGCCATGCAAGGAGATACGGATTCAATGCTTGAATTTAATAAAATATTTTTGGGATTTGAGGTATCCTGGCTTCTATAAAAAGTCGGCAACACCTCTGGTGTTTCGGGTGTACATGAGCGGCGATTGCTTACCATCGTGATGATGGTGATCCGATTGCTCGTTTACCAGCTTATACCATAAAAAAGACCGGGCAGCAGCGCTCTCTGATAAACCTGAACCTTTTAAACTGCAATCTCCAACCCGCCCTTTTTGGGGGCACGCAAAAATCACAGATCCTTTAGACTTCTTTACCTTGAAATATCTTTCTTCTCTGCTTACCACTTCTCTGTTAAAAGCCGTGATGTTCTCTAACTGTCTATTTTCCCGTTGCATACAAATAGTTTAGCCAAGCGTTACGCTAGCTATACCGCTGTTACTGCTGTATAAATAACGCTAAATTTAACTGCGTTTAAGCTAAATTTAGCTTTAGTGTTTGTGTTTTGTAACATACATACATAATAATTACAGCTTTTGATCTTCGAAGGGAGGTAGGCAGAGTCGAAAGCACACAGAGGTGCATATACAATGTGACATCCACATTTCACATGTTTCGGCACGAATGGGTCGGCTCAACCGGAGTGATACCACGGCCTCACAGAAAACCGACGTGAAACAACGCTTGCGTTGTGTGAGTGAGGTTACCGGACCCAATCTTCGAAATCCCTGATTCCCCAACAACCCTTAAATTCCTAACCTTCAAAAGGCCGGCAACGCACTTGTAACTCCTCTGGTGTTTCAAGTGTCTATCGGCAGCGACGATTGCTTACCATCAGGTGGCTCTTCAAAACGGCTGAAGGGATCGGGATGAATTTCCTGCCTGCGGAAATTATGGCAATCACCCTTATGTAGAGGAGGCCCATAGTCCAGCAGTGGACTGTCACGAGTTGTTGATTATATTTCTTGAATTACCATCGCCATCGTGCCGAAGCATGGCTCTCGTACGTGTGAAACTATAATTTATCATTTACTAGCCTTCCAAGTTCCAACGATCTCCATATAAATCATATCTGTCTATTGTTTTATTTTTTTGCAATAGCACACCACCGTTGCCTCTTTTTTTATAAGGCTGTAGAGTAGATGACTAATTTTTATTTTAATGTCCGTCTTGTAGAATTATTTTAAAACATTAGACACGTATTTTTTTATTTTCTTACGGAAACCAATACTTTCGAAGATATATCGATTTGAAATATCGTGTGACGTCATATCTAGGTACATTTTTTACTTAGAATGTCGTATTTGCTCCCACTCCTAAAATTTGGTTCGTTTTATGTAAGTATTGTTATCTTAAAATAAAAAATACGTGTCTAATATTTTTTCATAACCTAACCTACCTAAATTTTACAACGCCTCTACCGGTCCCGTTTGGAACTAAAAGCTATAGGTTAAAAAAATTGACGTCGTCGCTAGCGACTATCGACAAATACTATTGCTTCAAACTGATGGTAGAGGTACTAGACAGCAGATGAAACCGAAGAAATATCTAGTAGTTATCTCTATATATAAAAATCAATTGCTGTTCGTTAGTCTCGCTAAAACTCGATAGCGGTTAGACCGATTTGGCTAAGTTTGGTCTTGAATTATTTGTGGAAGTCCAGGAAAGGTTTAAAAGGTGAGAAAAACGTTTGACGGGGTACGAAATTTGCCGGGTCAACTAGTTAAAAATACAGAAGAAATGCTGATAATTTATTTCAAAGTAACCGTTAGTTTCAAGGTTGCCATTTTATAAAATAATTTCTCAAATACCTCGTTTAGTTCGGCCTTGTAGTGCTGAAGTTCAAAAATTATAGATTCTTTTTATTAAGTCATATTTTATTGTCTGGAATTTTTTTTTTGCCATAATAGCGGCTGACCTGTGTGGCATTAGGTAATGAAAGAGTGAATAGGAATTGCGTTTTGAAAAACCTTAGATGTTATTAATGATAAGAAAAAATAACTCTTACGCACGAACGTACATATAAAAGCTATTTGGTATCCCATGTTTTGCTTTTCAGAAAATAAGTTATGTCTGGCAGGTCTGGGCCCTTGGTCCACATGTTCGAGTGTTATTAAATAAAAAAATATAAAACAAAGAAAATATAAATTTTAAAACAAAATCCCTCTATTAGGCGTCGAAGTACTCGTCCGCATCACCGTTCCTGGTGAACGTTCCCAGAAGATTGCCCGCATTGCCACGTTGAATGCAATGCTTATCATCTGATCTGACCGAAGAAATTGGTTTTTTTAAAAAGGCATCTGGTCACGTGTGAAGTCAATGCTCTAAAAACACATTTTTAAAACACTAAATTAAAGTTTTTAACAATTAAACACGTGGGAATGACAACACAATTACTTACAAGTAATAAATGGCAGACAAAAAAAGATTAATGTATACAGTTTTTTACAAACAAAAACTAAAGGAAAACCCTTTCTTTAATTCCAGATATCAGCTGTGAAGCAGCTAAGCAGTAGAAATGAAAGTTTGGGGGGCTCACGGAGAATTCTGCGCGCGACACCAATGGGAGGTGATCGTCGCTACCTTAGCCCTTCTAGCCTGCGCCGCCAGCGTTGAAAGAAATGGTCCAGGAAACAGATCGGAACACTGCGCAGGGTGGGCCCGCGCCTGCCCAGGACTCGAAGCAGAGTACCAGGCCGCTGACGCAGTGATCATGACCTTTGTCCGCTGCGCCGCCCTCCTCTACGCCTACTACCAAATCTCAAACCTCCACAAAATAGCCTCGAAGTATCTCCTCATCATCGCTGGCGTGTTCTCCACGTTCGCTAGCTTCATCTTCACCTCAGCTCTCGCCAGCTTGTTCTGGAGCGAGCTGGCGAGTATTAAGGATGCTCCGTTCCTATTTTTGCTGGTGGCTGATGTAGCTAGGGGCGCTAGGATGGCGAAGGCTGGGTGGTCTGCTGGAGAAGACCAAGGGAAGAGGGTTGGGAGAGCGCTGTCTTTGCTCGGCCCCACAGCAACTTTAGACACACTTCTCGCTGTTCTGTTAGTGGGAGTCGGAGCGCTGTCTGGCGTTCCTAGATTAGAACATATGTGCACATTCGCCTGCCTAGCTCTTTTAGTAGACTATTTAGTATTTGTGACATTCTACCCCGCCTGTCTGTCTTTAGTAGCGGATTTCGCTTCAGGACGCAAAGAAATATCGCCTGACAATCCTTTCTCTGAAGCTGACTTGAAACCAAACCCTGTTGTTCAGAGAGTGAAGATGATTATGGCCGCTGGTCTTCTGTGTGTGCACCTGACCAGTAGATGGCCTTGGAGCGTTGACAACGGGATCATAGAAGGTCCTACGGACACATTAACCCCTGCCTCGAATGACAACGTCCTCCTACATTCCTACGTGAAGTGGTTCTCAGTCTCCGCCGACTACATAGTTATAGCGACGCTACTGTGTGCCTTAATCATTAAATTCATATTCTTCGAAGAACATCGAAGCTGGATCATTGATATGAACGACATGACCGTCAAAGAAGTAATTCAAGAGCAAGCAAGAATCAAACCGAAATTCTCAGTAGGAGACGACTCTAACTCTGACGTGTCGACTCAGACAGAAGGAGTTTCGGAAGAGGAGTGGCCCACTCTCTCTCCAAGCTCTTCCGCAGCTAAATTGAACGCGAAGAAGCGTCCAATGGCTGAATGCCTCGAAATATACAGATCTGAAGGAGGCTGCATCTCTCTTAGTGACGAGGAAGTGGTGATGTTGGTGGAACAGTCTCATATACCTTTGCATCGGCTGGAGGCGGTGCTGGGCGACCCACTCCGCGGCGTCAGATTGCGCAGGAGAGTGGTCGGGACAAGATTCCAGACGGAACTAGCTATTAAACAACTGCCTTACTTAAATTACGATTATTCTAAAGTGCTGAATGCGTGTTGTGAAAATGTTATCGGTTATGTCGGAGTGCCGGTAGGATACGCCGGCCCGTTGGTCGTTGACGGCAAAGCTTACATGATACCGATGGCTACTACAGAGGGAGCTTTAGTTGCTTCTACGAATCGAGGAGCTAAAGCTATCGGTCCTAAAGGTGTAACGAGCGTCGTGGAAGATGTAGGAATGACGAGAGCGCCCGCAATCAAACTGCCAAACGTAGTCAGAGCGCACGAATGCAGACAATGGATAGACAATAAGGACAACTACGCCTTAATCAAAGAGGCCTTTGACTCCACGTCAAGATTCGCTCGTTTACAAGAGATCCACATAGGCGTGGACGGGGCAACACTGTACTTAAGATTTAGAGCGACAACAGGAGACGCTATGGGCATGAACATGGTCTCCAAAGGCGCAGAAAACGCCTTAAAACTCCTCAAAAACTACTTCCCTGACATGGAAGTCATTAGCTTATCAGGAAACTACTGTTCTGACAAAAAGGCAGCAGCCATTAATTGGGTAAAGGAAGAGGGAAACGGGTGGTCTGCGAGACTACTATAACCAGTGACAATTTGAGGACTATCTTCAAAACTGACGCTAAAACTCTGGCGAGGTGTAACAAGATTAAGAATCTCTCGGGGTCTGCTTTGGCCGGGTCCATTGGGGGTAATAATGCCCACGCAGCGAATATGGTGACCGCCATTTACATAGCAACGGGGCAGGACCCAGCTCAGAATGTCACCAGCTCGAATTGTTCCACAAATATGGAGTGCTGTGGCGAAAATGGGGAGGATCTTTACGTGACTTGCACCATGCCTTCTTTGGAAGTGGGTACTGTCGGTGGTGGCACGATTTTGACGGGCCAAGGCGCTTGTCTAGAGATCCTGGGCGTCAAAGGAGCTGGGGTACGCCCGGCAGAGAACTCAGCAAGACTAGCTTCCTTGATCTGCGCCACCGTACTAGCTGGCGAACTCAGCCTAATGGCTGCCCTCGTAAATTCAGATCTTGTCAAATCTCACATGCGACATAACCGTTCCACGGTAAACGTGCAATCGGTGAACGTTCAACCAGACACTATAACACTAAAAGTACCGACGTTATAACACACAGTATTTATGAAACTTCTCCTCAACATAGGGGCCTTATGGAAATGGAAAATCAGTCGTTTCAAGCCGTTTTTGGTACTTTATTGAATCAATGTAGGGCGTAGCACTGTGCTTCATTTAGCTAGAGATGTGAGAAGCCTGGTTAAACAATGCTAGATGGTTATAAGAAATCACGTTATTAAATCAAGAATTTTATTAATTTTGAAGACATGATGACCCACATCTGTGTATTGTGAAATTAATTTGACGTTTGGCAATAAAGAATAGAATATCGACGCCATTTTCTCTTTATTTTTTTCATATGACAACTCGTAATTGAAAGAGGCTTTTTTTCTCACTATCTATTATTAAAAAACGTTGCCAATGAAAATAATTGTTTTAATTTCACATCTGCCATGAAACTAAATATGAATAACAGTGATTTTTTACTATATTTTTAACAGCAAGAGGATTCGGTGGCCTATTTTAAGCAAAATAATATATTTTTATGTTATGTTATTATATCAAAATGGTATTATCTATTATATGTTTAGTCTAATGTCTGCTAATGCTGCAAATGTGAATCGAGAACATAAATTTTATTAAATAGTTGTTCAATAAATTGACTTTGAATGTTTTATGTGTTTTATTCAAGTTTTTTTTTTTTATGAGAAAAACGTGAATTATTACGTATCGTAGCGTTTATTACGAAAAACTAGCTAGGTACGGCTGATGAAATATAAGTTGTCAAGGGCGACTGGTTTAATTCGCCATACTGACTACGTTCCCACTCGTACCGTGCTACTCTATGTACATTTTATATGAATCTATATAGAAGTATATTTTAGTTAATATTGTCCCTTTAATCGCCGAAGGGGTAGACAGAGGTGCTCATTGATGATGTTAACTGGCACTTTAAAAGCGGTTATGTTATGAAGTCCTTTTTTCCCATGGTACCTAAGTTATTTTTTATTTATTGGCATAGTAAACGAGCTTACTGTACTAGCTATACTATTCTCGAAAACTGCTACTATTCTATATTAGAGGGTTTTTTAGCTAGAAAAGGTGATGAAAAACCCATTGTGTCATAAGTACCATGTAATAGAGGGTGAGCCTATTGCCATATACTGGGCACAATTCTAGACTGCGTGCTACTACCGAAAAATTTCAAAAAATCCGAAAATACCCCAGTAATACTTTGCCCGAGACCCATTGTCCGGCAGTCGCACTTGCGACCACTTGACCATTTAGGCAAAATTAAATTAAATTTGACATAATTTACAGTAAAATCTACTGTTTTATTGGTGCATTAAAAACTGACAGTTTTATGCGCTGCGCCTAAGTAGCGTAACGAAGAACTAAGTGAACATAACATCAGGCCTTTAGGGTGCTTTTCCAGTAGCCATGCTGCGAAGATGTAATAGCTAAGCTGTGAAACTATGTGACCGTTTCCTCTAATACTAAGCTATGTAGCTGTGCGAGGAAGATGCGCAGCTAGTATCGATGTATCGACAGTACGTCGTACGGAAGCCAACCATAGCAACCATATAATCTAACTTAGCTGTTTTCACCAGTGCTAAGCAAGGTGTACTAATTAATATGATTGGTGGAAGCCGAACGCATCCACAGCAACGTGGCATTGCACATCTCTGGTGGAAAAGCAATCTTATCCCCGTAGAGATAGACAGAGGTGCACAACTGCACATATACAATGTTACAACAACTTATACCAGTTATGTTAGGAGTCCCATATAATAAGAGACGCTATGGTAAAATCTATACTACTTTAATATAATTATAAAGCTAAAGAGTTTGAATGCGCTAATTTCTAGATAGTAGCGTAACGTGGCTTGGCTCCGTATAAAAATTTATTGAGGCCCTTTTTATTTTTTGATGGGAGGCAAATCATCCAATGACTTCTCCCGCCACTTGGGCGAGACGAGAGTGTTGTGACACTATAAAGGTAAGGGTCCATAGACCCGCATCGTACGCATCGTATGTATCGCACGTATCACACACATCGGAAGCATCGCACGTATCGGACGCATCGGACGTATCGCACGCATCGGACGTATCGCATGCATCGGACGTATCGCACGCATCGGACGTATCGCACGCATCGGACGTATCGCACGCATCGGACGTATCGCACGCTTCGGACGTATCGCACGCATCGGACGTATCGCACGCATCGGACGTATCGCACGCATCGGACGTATCGCACGCATCGGACGTATCGCACGCATAGTGCGTATCGGACGCATCGTACGCATTGTACGTATCGTGCGTATCGGACGCACCGGACGCATCGTACGCATTCCGTATGACCTCATCGGTACGCATCGCACGGATGCGGATCAGTGGACGTAGTTGTATTAGTTTATACACAAGACGAACTAAAATCCGTTGCGATCATGAGTCTACTGTAATTGAGTAAACCTACCAAAACTTCAGAGTCCGGTAAGCACCTGTCAGGCGATAGGTCCCTCAAAGCACTCAGAGGGGTTCTTTTAACCTTGATAAGTCTGCGTTTGGCCACCAACCCGCTTACTGCCAGGACGGCGAAGCGAAGGTGTGGCCGAAGATGGAGCACACAGACTTAGAAAGTACCTATTCACTCTGACCTTGAAAAGGCCCGGGTTGTATTTCTCAGGAAAGATAGAAGCCGGCAGATTGTTCCATTCCCTGGCTGCACGAATTAGGAACGTGGATTCGAACTGTTTCGTTCGCACCCAAAGGAAGTCCACTCTCTAGAGATTCCGGAGCTGCGGACTACCTAGCGGGTTTTCCGGGGCTTCGGCTCGAAAAGCAGGAGTAGGAACGGGGTGGTTTTTAGTTAGTAAGACACTCCCTCTCGCCTCGTCTAAGGCGGGAGAAGTCATTGGATGATTTTGCCCCCTCAAAAATAAAAAAAACTTTAGGGATGATAGTGGGCCGACTTTCTAATAGTCTTATGTTATTCATCGCTGTTATAACAGCTAGCCCATGTTTTGGGGGGCGCCTTGTAATAATTGATATGGTAGATACGGCGCTAGTGACGCCCGTTTCTGCAACTATTAGTCCAAATTGAACAATACGGTAATATCTATCCTTAATTTTATTTGTAATGTTTGTAAAACAGTCTGGTACAAATTTTTAAAACATTGGACACGTATTTTATATTTTCTTTCACTTGCGAAGATCTGTCGATTTAAAATATCGTGCGACGTTACGATTTAGAACATTTTATAGGGTAACGACCTCGCACTTTTAAACTTAACTCCGTTTTATCTAAGTATTGTTATCTTATACGACAAAATAAAAATATACGTGTCTAATATTTTTTCATTACCTAACTGATGGACTAAATATATTTTTAATTTTCATACCCCGTCATCATCCCTATTATCTAACTGACGATTTTTACCCTATTTGTTTATAGTCTATTGCCCTATTATTTTATGTTGGATAGTCCATTTATCGAGGAAGGCTATAGGCTATAAAACATCACGCTGAGATCAATAGAAGGTAGCTAGCAAATAAATGAGAAAAACGACAATATATTTATTTGTAATACTTTTATTAAAAAATTAAAAATTCTGTCTTACTTTTCTTTTTTTACAATATTTTACATACATATTAGACAGTACAGTGATTACGCTGTAGCTCCAATTTCCATTGTTCTCTACGATACATACAATTAACAAATTCGAGTATTTCTTTACTATAACAATGAGATTGAATAAATTATTGTTTCGACATTTGCAAATCAATCTATCCCATTTTTAATTTTATATTTTACATTATTGAGACAATTTCAATATATTTAGATAGTTTGAAATGCTAGTACAAGACAATTTTTATAATAATTACATGGTTTGTTTAGCCATAGTCATAGCTTGTACTTTTTTTATAGACAGTGAGAAGTTTTCATAAAAAAAGTAAATTATATACATAAAATCACGCTTTTTGTTGAAGGAGTAGAGCAGTACATATAAGATATTATACAGATAGTAAGATGCCTTGAAACATTAATGAGATTGTGTCAGACAGGGGCAATCGCATTGAGAGTCTATTACCAAATACCTCACACAAAACTATTGTTGAAAATTATTAACATTTACATTATAACCCAATGTATGGATTGAAACAGCTATTTTATGCTCGGTAGCCGTAATTATCATTACTTCACCAAGTCAGTCAAATTCTGTAGTGATTATTACAATAGTTTGAAGTCAAAAATCTACATTTTCGAGTCTTACAATCATGAATGACTAGATTTATAGTGTCTACCAGACATATAATTGTTATAAAACAAATATTTTCGTCAAGAACTATGTCATTCTATAAGAATATAATGTATAGTTATGTTGAAGTGTACCTACACGTTCACTGTGTTGTGTAACGACATATTTTATATATACAATGTATTTAAATATCTAGGAATCGATTGTGTTTCCACATGAGAGACTATAAATCAGAAGTTTATTGCTCATTATACATGTGAGGTGTAAATGAAACGCATACACTTTATTATAAATATAATAACATTGTGATCTGTTGACAAGGTCGTAACACTATCACTGACTGTCGAATATTTACAGTAAGACAGGCGTACTAGGCGCACTATAGCGGAGTCCGTGGTCGCGGCACTAAAACGTGTCGGCGGCGAGGGGGGCGGAGCGCTAGGGCGCCGCGCGGTCGCGCAGCCAGGCGCGGAACGTGTCGCGGCGCCGCGCGGCCTGGCGGGGCTGGGAGGCGCGCGCCGCCGCCAGGCAGCCGCGCCGGTACAGCTGCAGCGGCCGGAACGCCAGCAGGCGCGGCGCGCCGCACTCCGGGGGCTTGCGGCGCGCGTGCACCGCGGGCGCGGCCGGCGCCGCCTGCGAGTGCGCGTTGTGCGTGTAGCCCGGGGCCCGCGCGCGGGCGTTGCGCCGCAGGAACACGGGCTTGGGCGGCGGCGGGGCGCCGGACGGTCGGTAGCGCCAGGCCGGCTCGTCGGGCGGGGCGCGCGCCGCCAGCAGTTCGAAGGTGACGCGGCAGGAGTCGCCGCCGTAGAGTTTGACGAGGAAGGCGGAGTGGTCATGTCGCAGCAGTCTTGCGGCGCGGCGCACGTAGCTGTGCGGGCCGCGCATGCCGGAGCGCGCGAGGTCGGCGGCGCGCACGGACCAGGGGTCGGCCACGCAGTGCTGCAGCTGGCGCACGGCGATGCTGACGAGCTTGTCGAGCGTGTAGGCGGGGTAGGCCTTGATGCCGAGCATCTCGCGCGCCGCGTCCTCGTAGGCGGGCGCGTCCATGTTGCCGTCGAGCACGGCGCGCACGAGGTCCAGCAGCACGGCGTAGTAGTGCGCGGGCTCGGCGGCGGCGGCGGGCAGGTTGGAGGGCCGCAGGCGCAGCGCGTGCGCCACGGGGGGCCGCGCGGGCCGCTCGGCGTTGCGCGCGCGCTGCAGGGCGGCGGCCGCGCGCCGCGCCGCGCCCAGCCGCTGGCACAGGGCTCCGTGCACGCGCAGGAACAGGTACCACGACGACGTGCACACAAACCGGGCCTCCTGGTGGACAAATTGAAGATAACATTAGTAAAAACATCACAAGAGAAACAAATTTAAGATATTCACACCCAAATAACTATTAATTCAGTGCTCTAATATTTCTTAACATGAAAATATGAAGTACACAAGTACTACAAGCTACTTACATTAGGCGGATGATCTCTATAGTCCTCCTCGACGTCCTGCGGCTCCGACTTGATATCAGTCTTCATTGACATTTCCTCGTTACTACTAGTGCGCTTCACGCTGTTCGCTGAACCAATTGAGCTTTCTGTAATGCAAATACATAATATTAATACTTATTCACATTCCAATAGTACATTAGTAAAGATTTTATTATTAAAAGAAGTGTTTAGAAGAGACATTTCAGTAGGAAGGCAGCATGCGTGTATCACCACCGACATTCTGTAGTTTGCACATCGCACGGTTTGTCATCATTGTCTCGAGAAATATTATTACATCATTAATCGAAAAAAATACTATTATTTCTAGATAGTAGAATATCTGAATCTCGTAGAACATATACTTGATACTACAATGAACCAATTATTAAAGCTAATATGGATAGATAATGGAAAGCACCAAGTTTTTTAACAGTGTTAACAGAAGATTTGTTAAAAGTTGAAATAAATAGTAATAAAGTAATAATTTACCTTTGCTATCTGTGTTATTATTGTTCTTGGGCTTGTTTTCTTTATTCTTATTGTTTTTACCGCTCTTGTCTGAAGCGTTGTCAGATTCTGATGACTGTGGACAAAAGAGAATACAAATTAGTTATATTTTAATGAATTTTACTAATATTAAATATGAAACTTTGTGTATGTTTGTTATTCAATCACGTCAAAACGTCTGAAGGATTCGGGTTTGAAACAGTGGTAGATTATGGTTTGAATTAAGACATAGGCCCGCCGTTTTATCCCACGGGAACGTGGACGAACGTGGACGTGCACTAGCATATGCTAGAACCACATAAACACTAATTTGGACACCAATAATTTTGCAGAGTAGTGAATATGTCTCAATAATATAAAAATTAAGAGTCAAAACCAAAAGATTATTACATTTATAAAAAGAATCATTCGAAATATCCAACTAATTAACCAAAAATGTCTATGAAAGAATGTGTTAAGGACGGATTAAGCAGCGTAGTTGGTTTCAAAATTAATTTAATGTATATGTATGTATCTTAGATCTTGAAGTGCTTACCTCTTGTTTCTCCTGCTTAACATCATTGGTATTCTTGTCTTCCGGGTTCTCAGTGGTCGGACTTCCCGGACTACCAGCCTCGTCTTTCTCTTCTGTACAACAAGGATATTTATTGTTAATATAATAGTGATAAGTAGACTTGTATATAATTTTTTATTGTAGCATCACATATTTTTATTTTCTTATATGTTTAGAAGTATAGTTAAGCCAGTTTGTAGAAATTAAAATACTAATTTGAGGTATGTGAAAGTTATTTTAATATAGAAATTTAATGCTTGCAATAATTGTGTCATTTTAGATAAAAGTGAAATCTACACTGACTTTAGAAAAATAAATGTGATGTTTAAATATAGTTAAGTGAGACATTTCAGTAGGAAGGCAGCATGCGTGTATCACCACCGACATTCTGTAGTTTGCACATCGCACGGTTTGTCATCATTGTCTCAAAAATATCAGCAATATAAAATGTAACTTGGTTTTACGACATACAACAAAATCAACTTAGATCACTTGTAAATAGAACTTAATATAACTTAACCTAGGTCAAGTTCGACGTGAAATGTTTGTAAACACATCACAAAGGCCTTCAATACCCTTAGTAAGAGTCTGTTTTGCTTCTAACGAAAACAAAACGAGAGCGCGTTCGACGCTGATTGCCTGGTTCACTCGAGTCGGCCAATCCAAAGGCTCTCGTTTCTATTACTTTAAACGTAAAGCAAACTCATACTAAGGGTATACAGAACCGTCACTAACTCCCACGCAATGCTTCAACGTAAAGTAAACTTGTACTAAGGGTGCGGTAACACGGGATCCGAAATTTCCGAATATGGGATCCAGTAGGTGAATAGCGACTGTTGAGAGGCAAATCGAATCCGATTCTAACGTCGAAGAATCACCGGATCGATTCCATCGATACTGGAAATCCTTTATAGCATGTATTAACATCTTCTGTCCCCATTTACCTCTCAATCTTGGTTTAACCCGTTGTCTATCGTTGTAAAACTGTCGCTAGATCGCACGCGTAAAATTAACGCAATGTAGTTCTATTTGTGTCTTACATTTCGACATACAATCTTGGCTAAAGATATAAAATAAAGTATTTATTCAACATACCTTCATCCCTCTCATCATCAGACAAGGGTTGTCGCGGATGAGCGAAGAGATCAGGCAGAAAGTGTCTGAGCAGTTGCTTGATGCGACGCTTCTCCGTCTTTTGAATGGCGGTCTGCCGCCGGGCGTGGTGTATCAGCAGTTCCGCTGTATCGCGAAGGATTTTTATTGCTGTTGACAAAGAAATTATAATATTAGTATACAAGAAACAAGTGAACAGTGATATATAAAATAGTGTTTATGTTAAACAGGTTCAATGGGCTGATTGTGTGCTAAATTGTGTGCAAAAATATCAGATAGATTGGTCGTCAGATTAAGGGATTAAACCCAAACAAACAAAGTCAAACTAAATAAAACTGTTAAAAAGTCACCAGACCAGAGGTATTACAAGTGCGTTGCCGGCCTTTTGGGGATTATTAATTTAAGGGTTGTTGCGGGAATCGAGGATCACGTTGCACGGCAGGTAATTGGGCCGGTAACTTCACTCTTTCTGCTCGGCCGTGGTATCACTCCGGTCGAGCCGGCCCATTCATGCCGAAGCATGGCTCTCCCACACTTTACTTGTGTATATAAAAACGCGAGTGAAACTGTTAGAATAACACAAAAATTCACTTCCAATTCCTTCCATTAACATTACTAGTAGATTTGAAGGAAATAATTGACTTTAATTGTTACGCATTACTAGTGAAAACGGAAGCTATACGGCGCAATGTAATGAGCTAATAACCGTTTAATTTCCTATCCATTATTATTGGTGAATAAGTGGATTTAACTTGCTTGTTACGAATATTGGGATGTTCTAAGTCTATTTAAAACTAATTTGAAAAAGTAGCTATATCCTTGAACTTCGTCCGCGCAACTAACTTTAGGCAGAATTCTTTTGTTCCTATTTTCATAAAAGCTCCTTTAAGCCAGGATCTACAGTAGATACAACCATGCAAACACTGGAACACTGAAGTCCGGCGCGTCCCAGGGACATGAATGACTATCTTGGATCCCGCAACGAAATAAATCAGAAGATATTATTAGAAGAGAAAGAAATAGAAAACGATAGTTTCCACTCTCCTTTACTTATTCTTTACAAATGTATGTGAATATTGTTGATAATATTAGATCACCATGTGACCAAACTATATTATCCTTTTATAACAACATATAGGTATATATCATCCAAATATATAATTATAAAATGACATAACAATACATAATAAACAAGGAAAATCTGTTCAGATTGGCGCGCAATTTGTTTGTATACGTAATTCGCGCGCGACCTTCGGTACAAGGCCGCATGACGCAACGCTCGCTACAAACTTTATATAAAGAGCCGATCTAGTTTATTTATAGACTGTGAATAGGTAAATTGTTTTGTGTAGGTGTTCACGTTCGATTCTCGGGGAAAGGAAAGTGTTTTTGTGTTATTTTTGTTTGGTTGGTGTTTCCGAAACGTGTTTATTTCAATATTTCTATTTAGCATTATTTTTATCGTGGATTACGTGATGGTAAGCAATCGGCGCTAATCGTAGAGACCCCGCAACTCCTTAGCAATTACAAACGCATTACCAGACTTTTGGGGATCCGGGATTTGCAAATCTCTCACACAAGGGATGCTTAACGTCGATTTTCTGTAAATCCACCCACTGGTGGTATCACTCTTATTTATTATGGTATAAGCCGGTAAACGAGCAGACGTATCACCTGATGGTAAGCAATCGCCGCCGCTTATGGACACTTGAAACACCAGAGGCGTTACAAATGCGTTGCTGGTTTTGGGGGTTAGGAATTGTTGAGGGAATCAGGGATTGCAAAGGGGAGTAATTGGGCCTCAGGTCGCGCCGGTCAACTTATTATGAAGCATTACACCTAAACTTCTACTAATGTTGAAACTTATTAACCCTAAATGTTAAACCAGACGATATGGTAGCCAAGCACCATCCTATTATTATTATATAGTATAAAAAAGAATATGTCCTTACCTTCCTGCCGGCTTTGCATGTTGTAATCGACCACAACATGAGGGCCAGGCCGCCGCGCCGCGAACGCAGACTCGACTTCGTTAAACAGAGACTTCGACCGCATTGCTTTCAGATCATTCTGCTTGAAGTTAATCCCTTGATGGTCGAGGGATTTCAGGTAATACTTCTCGTTCTGTTCGCGCCATTGCTTGTTGAAGCCCTGTGGAAGAGATGTGGGGTTTAGTTACTGAAAATTTATGTGTTTGTGTGACCATTTATTTATGGCACGACGGGGTCAACGCCTATGAACGCTTACAACACTATGAGGGTGTTTAAAAATGTCAATGAATCAAAGTTTTGTCAAAATAGGAGCTAAAAGTTTGTGAACATCAAGGGATCTAAGGGTCTGGTATAATATTTTTGATATTTTCGCCACCAAACCATGCTCCTATCAAGAAAGACAATATGGTTGCCCTTTTATGTCACAAATAAAAATGTAGTCTTTCCCTAAAGTATGCAATCATCTCCATTATCAGCCTTTAATGTATAGTTGTCATTAATCTTTGTACTTGCTGAAGTCTTTGACTACCCAGCAAACTGTCGTGAAATCGGCTATGTTAACCCGTTGTCTGTCGGAACGCAGATCTACGCGAGACACAATGTGTTTTCTATTGTGTCTTATATACCGATAGACAAGAGATTAACGACCCTCTCATGCAGTGCGTACAAAAGAAACATTAAATAATATCTAAAACATATGTGAATGTTATTTACCTTCTGCGCCTCCCGCCATTCATCTTCCTTAGCCTTTAGCCGGCGTAGCACGACTGGCACGGCGACCACGGGGTTCTTCTTCAAACCGGCTATGATGTCTACAGCCTGTAAACGAAATAAACATTATTATATTGGCAATTAGACATACTATTGTTTAGATATTAATACCAGATGCAACCCTTTCTAGATATACAATACAAAATTATACATTTTAAATAAACCCTGGATGCATTTAAAAGACAAGATTTTCAGATAAACATTACAACCAGACCAGAAACAACAATTTGTGGATCGGTGCGTGAATCGAACTCGCCATATACGTTGCGAAACAGCCGATAATACCACTGCACCAATAAGTTGTTGATGATTGATGATAACTTTGAATATTAGGATTTTGTCTTTAGTACATGACATTGAATATATCAGAAAGCTGTGCAACTGGTGCTTAGCATTACAACTTTAATAACTATATTATACCGCGTTTCTATCTACATAATAAAGCTAAAATTCTACACTACTAAATAACTGAGCGCTTACTCTTGAAACCAATCTCAATGTCAATGCAATATCAATCCAATAAAATCTCAACTACGTAAAAATTTTACAATATCAATGTCCATCGATCGGAATTGGATTCAAGAGTAAGCCACCAGTTGTAGTTTGCGTTAATTCTACTGTTTACTAAGTCTTTAACCATTCCTGCCCTCAAACAACTATTGACGAATCATGCTAGAATTAGTTCCATGCGGGAATCGAACCCGTATCACGTAAGCGTAGTAGTTTATTGGCTATTGTGTAAACCAACTTGCCTACAAACTACACAACTACAATTGACTACCTAACCGCCGTCCTCAGAGTCATTTAATGGTTACTTAACCCAGTCCTTAGCAATTGTTTCCGGAACAAAATCGTTACTAAGGAATAGTTTAAGTAATCATTAGATGACTCTTGAGTATGACAGTAAAGGAGACAAAAGTGCACATATACAATGTACACCCACTTTTCACCATTAAGTCCCCTGTAATAGGGGGTGAGTCTATTACCATATTCTAACACTACAGTAAAGCTACACAAACTAAAAGCACAACAGTGCATAGTGCAATAATATAAACTAAAAAATATAAATAAATAAACCGTAACCCAACTTACAAACTAACTAAAAACTAAATATAAAAGAGCAGAGACGAAGGCATGCAATGCTGTGTATAAATAAACAAAATGCAAAAATAATAAATAGCAGTACTACGGCATTATACTTTTGAAGCTGTGGTTGGGCAAATTAATGCTAATATTGGTAGTTAGACAATGTTTTTGTATGGAAACTGCTGAGCTGATTTAGATAAATACTTGCATCTGTAAATCGGTATAGTTAAAATATGTATTATTTTGGTTTCTACATAGAATAAAAAGTGTCTTTTGCAGATTTTACAAAAAAACTGCATTTCCACAGTCAGCAGCAAAAATTTTCAAGCATTTTACGACTTTTTACAAAACAATAACATTATTAAATTGGTCCCCAAAGGTGCAGTTTTCAAATATAGCAGTGTTTTTGCTATACAGACTAATATTTGGTATACAGACAGGGTATGAGCTGACTTGGGTGATAGGATACTTTTTATCCCACAGGAACGCGGGCGAAACCGCTGGCAGAAGCTAGTATCTTATTATAACTGGTATAATCTACAGTAGCAGCGCAACAATCGCCGCGTCGTGTGTCGCGGAATGCTGCTCATGAAAATGAGCCTCTAGCATGGCTTGAAACTAGTCGAGTTCCTCGTCAAACAGTTACGTGAGGAAGCCGATAACATAATAATTAATTTGGTATAATCTACTTTTGAATACCGACTTTGCCCAACCCAGCGGTAAATACAGGCTGTGTTATAACACAGTAAGCCTGCGTTCCTAGTTTGCACAGCATGCCTAGTAGTCCGACTCGATCGTACCACCTTATCACCGTAAATCCGGCGCAGCGCCCTCTGGTGTATGGTGGGCGAGTGTCCGCCGAGACAGTCGTCCAGCCGGTACTTGGCCGCGTCCTCTGTCGTCATGCGGGCAAGCTTCTTCTGTACGCCTTCCAGTACGCGGATGGTTGACGCGTTCGTTTCTATTACCACGTCCAGCTGGAAAGAGGGAGAGTAGGAGTTTAGTATGGTTTGATGATAATTTTTGTCTGTTCGCGAATGTTAATATTATAAATGTGAAAGTCTTTGTGATTGTGTGTTTGTTACTCAACGTCAAAGCAACTGAAAGGATTGGGATAAAATTTAAAACAGAGATAGATTATGGTCTGGAATAACACGCAGGCTACTTTTTATCCCAAGGGGATGCGAGCAAATCCGCGACTAGAAGATAGTGTTGTTATATATGTAGTATTTTACCAAGAACTGCAGCTCAAACTCAGTGGTTTGTTACTGATGATGCTTATGGATAGCAGTAGATTAAACAGAACAATTCGAATTTTAAAGATAATGTTGTTTATTCAATCTGATTTCTCATTTGATTTAAAACATCTCTATGTAAAACAGAGATATGTGGCTATTTAGTGGACATAGAGATGGACATAGTATCTATACTATATTATAAAGCTGAAGAGTTTGTTTGTTTGTTTGTTTGAACGCGCTAATCTTCGGAATTACTGATGCGATTTGAATAATTATTTTTGTAATAAATAGTGCATTTATTGAGGAAAGCTATAAGCTATAAAACATCATACCATAATCAATACGAGCTAAAAAGAGCGGGTGAAACCGCGTGGAAGGAGCTAGTAACAAATGTACACAGTGTATTGCCAGTTTTTAATAACGACAATATCTGTGAGGCTGACTGAGTAGTTAAGATGTGAGAGCTGAAGATCAAGTAGCGTCATTTTGAAATATGACCATATACCAGTATAGCAGTGTACAGACGTCCAGAGCCGACAACGAAACTAATTCAGCATCAGATCATATCGGATTTGTCGGTTAAGTCTGTCTGGTAATAGATGACTATAATGACATTTAACTTTCTCTGTCTACCTAACTACACATATGTTGCTTTATCGAATCGACAAAAACATGTAATGGATATCAATACCAACCTCGAACCTCTCATCCTCGCAGCGGTAGATGTACTCCTCGTACTGCGTCTTGCGGCTGGTGACGAAGGTGGAGTCCTCGCTCCAGGTGGGGAAGGACACCCACGTGTCGTTCAGCACCTCGCGGCACAGCGCCGTGCGACCAGAGCAGCGCCGCGCCGCCGCCTCGCGGGGCAGCGCGCAGTACGACGTGCCCAGGCGCTTGCATGTCGATAAATCTGTAAGAGTATAGTTTTTTTAATATAAATGTTGAAGAAAATCATTTCTTTGTTATCTTGGTCTAAAAGTGAAAGAGGGGTATAGAATTTGTCTTGTCTTTTTAACTATTTAATGTATGCTCTTGCTAAGTGTGAAAATCATGACAAATCTAGTCTAATTAGGACTGTCACAGAGGGCAGTCTAAAACTACAAAATATTACCTCCTAAGATGTTTACATACTTCTTTAGCAAAAGCTTAACTCATCATTATCATCACATTATCTATCACACATCCACTGATGACCATAAGCCTCCTCCAATGAGTTCCAATGAGTTCCATAGAGAACGATTGGAAGCGACCTGCATCCTGCTTTATCTCATACAGCATCAAAAAGCCTTCTTTACCATCCCACGCATTCATCCACACACATAATCCTTCATAATCATCATTTCCCAAAGAAAAAATCAATGTATAATTACCAATATCCATGGCGGCGTCCCCCTGCGGGCGGTCGTGTCGCAGCTGCGCGCCGAGCGGTCCGATGGGCTCGTACCGCAGCTTGGGGTCGGCCGCCGCGGGCCGCTCGCGCTCGAACACCACGCCGCTGGCCCCGCCGAACGTAGCGCTGTTGTAGCTCGTGCCTACAAGTGGAAGGTATGGGTTTAGTTGTTTTGTTATTAAGTTCAATATTATGTCTGAATGAAGTGCAAATATGTTTATACACCGAACATATCGCTCACATATTTCGTATATTTTACCTTGAAGTCAAGGTATAGCAGTTTTTTATTTTAACTTCAGTATTTTGAATTAAGCTAAATTTTTAGGTAATATTTCTAAAAGTTCACGAAATACAACAACAAATTATGTCGTTATTTAAAAAATATATATATAATAGACTACATCTAAGACTGTCTAAAACTGAAGACACTAAAGAGATAGACATTGAAATTAAATCAAAGACATCTTCCAAACAACTCATATCTCTACTGAGGCATAAAAATGCAATAGTCTATCTATATAAAAACCAAATACCGTAAAACAGAGTGAATAGATACAAGAGAGATGAATAAAATGGTGGGAAAATGTTTTAACATCTATTCACCCCATTCCTGTATCTATTCACCCTCTGAGTGTCCATTCACCCCATTTTACCATTATCAAATTTAATTCTTTGACTTACCGCTATGCAAAGTATTAGTAGGAGTGTGTGGGGGTGAAGGCGGTCCGAGGAAGTCCTGCAGCCACTTCTGCAGCTCCGGGTGGCGGCACAGGAACGGCGCCGTCACCGACAGGAGCTCCGACGACGATATTATCTCGTTTGTGAATAGTAATAGACATCTGCCAACAATTTTATACCGTTAGATATTGAATACAGGTGAATTGTGGTTAGGAATGTAGTTAATGTTATTTTAAACGTGTTAATGTCGGTAGATTTGGCTACTTAAAACTAAAAAATGTGTCAAACTATCTTTATATGCTACAATTTGACTAGCTTATGCCAGCAGTTTCGCTCGCATTCTCGTGGGTAAAAAACTATTCTATCAACTAAGTCAGCTCATAGCTTGTCTGTATGTATACCAAATTTCATCAAAATCCATTCAGTAGTTTCAGCATGATTGACGGACAAACATCCAAACAATGAAACTTTCATATTTATAATATTAGTGTGATGTTAATAGCCAAAATCTACCGACAAATATGTGATAACTGAGACATTTCAGTAGGAAGGCAGCATGCGTGTATCACCACCGACATTCTGTAGTTTGCACATCGCACGGTTTGTCATCATTGTCTCAAGTTCTAAGTAGCATATAATTCGTAAATTGGATAATTTCGACATGGTTGCAGAATTTATTTAATATTTAATGAGTGTTTGTGGACTTTACAACATGTGTTGTGTCATGGACAAGTTCATTGACCTTTTGTTTTTGAAATGTTTACCAATAAAGACTGCAAATTGCATTTATATTAAACTAGTTCTAGACTGGTTATTTTTATCGGTTTTTGAGACACATATGGGGCTATGTGTCTCTTACATGGGACTCTTAACATAACTAGTGAAAAGAGTGTGTTACATTGTATATGTGCTCCTTTACAATAAATAGGAAGATGTTTTTAATGTCATAGGAGACAAATGAAAAGACTGATCCTCTGATGGTAAGTGATCAGCGCCAGTCACAGGTGTGTTATCGGCCCTTTAAAACGGAAATACCGCCGACGATATTATGTTTTCACAAACAACAATTATTATTTTTATCAACCATTTCTCCTATAACCTAATACTACTGTTATTATAAAGCAAATATGTTCTCATATCATAACAAACTCACCTCAAAAAGTTATCATAGACATGTTGCGACCTCAGAGCCTTGCGCGCCCTGTCGAAGAAATTGAACTCATGCACCGTGGCGAGCTTGGAGGCTTCGGCGTAGGACACGTCGCGGACCGTAGCCCCCGTCAGGCCTGATAGACGAGACTTCTTTGCCGGGGGTGCGCCGACTGCTGTTGGGCGAAATTTGTTTATTAATACAAGTTCAATCATCATAAAACATATATATTTTCACTGTTTACATAGTTAATTGTTAAATACAGATTAGCCTAAGGTATTTTGTATATTACTGTTATTTTCATAGTGCAATATTACTGTTTTTATGTTCGTGACACCAAATAAATAGTTTTCTATAAAACATATTTGATGATTGTGATTCTTATGACATTTATTGACTACAAACTGCTTCTCTTTATTGCATTTTTGACTTATAATCGTGATTAATTTGTGTATGGACTTAATTTAAAGGCCCTTTCTGTCCCCTTTGAAGTTTTAAGGTTGTTCTATGTACTAGTTGAAATAAATAGGTCCTAGTACACTGAAATTTGATTATTTTCAACCCATACATTACTAGTGGTTTATTTATTATTATTTTTCTTGTAAGACATTATATCAAAATATCTTGTAAGACTGCTACACAATCAAATGGGATTTATTCTGTAATTACAGTTGTAGTAAGTGAAATAAAATAAATAAATTATGTTTCCTACCCTTTCAGAGATTAAAAAGCAAGACGTTATATTGACCTATTGTTTTCTAAACCAATAGACAGTTAATTATTCAACCTTCTCTACAGACAGTTGACTAAGACACAACTAATTGACCTGTACCTATAAATTAATGAATATTAATAAACTTACCCATCTGGCTAGATGACGTGAAGCTGGGAGATCGTTTGAGATGATGGTGCGCTTGCGGCGGAGCTGACACCGAGCTGGATGTGGAACCTGTGTGCTTCGGCAGCTGCTGTTTAGAGAAAAACACAATCAATTTAGTTATATTTTCCTTTGTAGTCAAATCTATACAAATATTATAAAGCTAAAGAATTTGTTTGATTGTTTTTTGTTTGTTTGAACGCGCTATAATCTCCTGAACTACTGGTACGATTTAAATAATTATTTTTCTGTCGTATAGTGCATTTATCGAGGAAGGCTATAGGCTATAAAACATCACGTTATAACCAATAAAAGTCAAGCAGAGCGGGAGCGCGCGGAAATAGCTAGTAAATTATATAACTAAAGTGTTTGGGCATTGTACAAGACAGATGTCCATGTCCCTGGGACTTCAGTGTTTCGATGTTTTCATGGTTGTATCTACTGTAGATCCTGGTGCACATGAGTCACAGCGGTTATAGGAGGTTGTGCCTTGTCCCAATATAAATACTGAGTTATGTGTCATTAAAATATAGGCTAGTTATCTATTAAGTCTGTTATTAGAAATTTAAACAAACAAATCCAATTTAATCTAAACAAACCCCATATAGGAAATCTATGTTACATAGTCCAGTACATTATGTATATAGAATCTACATCCCCAGCTGTTCAACCGGCCTCATCTAGCTATTTGAAATATTGACGTGTAAAAGTATTATTTTATAACCTACTTTGCAAAAAATTTGCAAAAACAAAATAAAAACTTAAACTCGATACATCAACATTACAAAAACAGGAACAATAGTAATTCCACTATCAGGCAGTGTAAACAATGTTATCTTGCGACCATTAGCCAAGAAACACAGTATCAGTGTGTTTTATCATATTATCTGATACCGCACGTACGAGCCAGTCTCGTAATGACACTGCTTTGAAATCACGTGTCTTCCTTGTGATAAGAATTTCAATAATATTAGGTAACTTATTTTTGTAATGTTACTTAATATTATTAAAAATAGAGAGGGTTGTGGTTTGTAATGTCACGCGTTATGTTAAAGGGAATTTCAGTTACGTGAAACAAATACAAAGAGATATCTCTTTGTATTTGTTTCACGTAGAATATTTGCTTTCATTGTGTTTTAGTTATTTTGACATGTTAAATATAGTGTTGTTATATTGCACGACTCTCTAACCAGCCCTTTTTTTAGGTGGGAAAATCATCCAATGACTTCTGCCGCCTTGAGTGAGGCGAGAGGGAGTGACAGACTCTTACTGACCCAAAACCACCCTGTTCCTAGTCCTGCTTTTGAGCTGGAGCTCCGGTAACCCGCTAGGTAGTCCGCAACTCCGGATCAGGCATCAGCCCTACTGGGCCCCGTCTGTGGTGGTCTGATGGCTCTCTAACCAGCCCTAGAGCAATGTTTACCCCACGTCCTGCCTACCCCAATATAAAAAATGGAGTGTATACTCACAGGAGCGTGGTGGTGATGGGGCAGATGGTGCGGTATGGGGGCGTGGGGAGCGTGCGGCGCGTGCGGCGGGGAGGCGCCGCCCGGGAACCGCTCCGACTCCGACTCCACGCGGGACGACTGCGGATACATACTAGTATTAGGATCTCTTCAGATATAAAAATATATGAGTCATTTTTTAGGAGGCTTAGTTCGTTAGATCTAGACGCCAGATCTAGGATGAAACGTGTCTAGATTCTTGAATGCACATCTTTCTTTTTCAAACACTAGAAAAAGAAAGATGTGCATTATACATTACACAGCTGCTTTTCCACCAGACATGTGCTATATATAGCTATGCTGGGAAGATGTATTAGCTAAGTTGTGAAACTGTATGACCAGTTTCACTGATACTTAGGTATGTAGCTGTGTAAGATGTAGAAAAGCACCCAAAGTTGTTGTTTATTGTATCAGTTACAAGACATTCACTGCTGTATAAGCTACCTCCAACAGCTTCATGATCAGCCATATTTGAATGGTATTTTTTAACATTAGTCATAAAGACTTATATCTTATTATATCTCCTATTATATCTCCTATTTTAATTAGTAGCCACCCAAGAAAAAGGAAATAGAATCTTCAAAACCTTCAGTGATCTAACTATAAATCCCAGATTATTTACCAAACATAAGAATAATAGTAAATCCCCTTTACATAAACCATAATTCATCAATTATTATGTTATGAGTCTCTAGCATGGCTTGAAACTAGTCGAGTTCCTCATCAAACAGTTACGTGAGTAAGCCAATAACATACCTAATAATTAACTTAGTATGTCTCACGAAAGTTATAATAGAACCTTAATTCAGTAGCGAACATATTTTTGCTAATAATGACAGAATATGTACTTTATGTAGAGTATATAATAATTACCTGATGGTGAGCAGGCACGGGCGGCGAGCGTACATGCGGGTAGTGTCGCTCGCGGCTCTCCGGCGCGGGTTTGGTTACCGCCTTAGCATCAGGAAGAAACTGACCGAACTCCGCCAGCAAATCATCTTGGTTTTCGAACAGTTTCGCCACCTGATGGTATAAGGATAAGGTTAGATTCATAATATTTAATTATAAATGCTAGTTTACTATTTATTATTCTAAGTCGAAACATACTACAAAATTATAGTTAAAAAATACCATTTCAACATAATCAACATGCTTCAGCACTGCTAGGCCGGTTCGACCGGAGTGATACCACGACCTCAGAGAAAACCGACGTGAAACAACGCTTGCGTTGTGTGAGTGAGATTACCGGACACCCAATTACCCCTTTCCCAATCTTCCCAATCCCCGATTCCCCAACAACCCTTAAATTCCTAACCCCCAAAAGGCCGACAACGCACTAGTAACGCCTCTGGTGTTTCGGGTGTCCATGGGCGGCGGCGATTGCTTACCATCAGGTGATCCGTCTGCTCGATTACCGTCTTTTTCATCTAAAGTACATCAAAATGAACAAACCTGTGAGTACACCTCCTGCTCCGTCTGCTGCTTAGCTTGAGGTTCCTTCATCTCGCGGTGTCCGCGTTGGTAAGCGTGCAGGATTTCCAAAAACCTCTTGTACTTGTCCGGTTGTCTCGAGAATCGGGACTGTAATGAAATTATTTGTGTTAGAAACTTATATTTATACTAAAGCTTTGAAGAAACTCGTTTGGTTAGAATCAGAACTCAAAAGAGCAGCCGCTAGTTTTTATCATTAAAAATCAATCGGTAATTAATTTCATCATTATATTGTGGTATTCAGTCACATCATATCAACAGCCTATTTCTTTTTTGAGTTGTTCCGTGCGGGAATCGAACCCACTACACGTTGCGCAGCAGTAGGTTGCCAACCATGCAGTCAGTGGCCTCTAAGGGAGTCACCGCTGAGCCCTCTGCTCACACAGAAGATCGCTTATTCACGACGCTTTCTCAAAGCGGTTTGGCGATTTTATACAATGCATGGATGGCGATTTTATATAGCAATGAACATCTTGAGGCTGATATGCTGAAGACTTTATGAACCGATGATCATGTACAAAATAATAGTAAAAATAAATATTTCCTCACCTTAATCTTATTAACGTATTCAATAGCGTGGTTGAACTCCACTGGTTGGCTGGGCGGTGCGGGCGCGGGGTGCGCCGGGTTCGCGGGCTGGGCAGACCCTGGGTAACATAGCGTGATGTTATTATTACATGTTTAAGGTATGTATAGGTAGAGGTTGAAGTTTAGAAGTGGGTATTCAGAACTCAAAAAGAGCAGCCGCAAGTTTTTATCATTGAAGATCAATCGGTAATTAATTTCATCATTATAAAGTTAATATTTGAATTTAAATTTGATTACACATGTGTTGAAAAGATTTACTAGGTAGAACCTCTGTGCTAAACAAGTCAAAGTTGGTATTTGTTTTAAAATTGGCAAATAAACTTAATCCTATATACATCCATTAAATATCCTGAATCCACTTTAAAGCCCTTTTATCCCTGGGGAATGGACATCAATTTGAACCAAACATTTTAGACTAATATTCCAACACTCTTATTAGCACTATTTAGACAAAAACGAACCATTTTCAGGCCATTTTTACATTTATTGAACAGGATTTTTGACCTAATATGATTATACAGCTAGAGTATTTAAAAGTTAATCTTACCAGGTCCAGAAGCGTGGTGTATAGCGGCTGCTTCAAGCTGCTGATGCGCCTGCGAGATCTGATGCAGCGTGTTGGTAGGCGCCGCGTTCACGGATAGATTGTGAACGATCGCGTTGTTCACAGACCTGAGGAAATGTAAACAGAGTTTAATATGGAGTTTTAAGATAAAATTGTGAAGTTTATTGAGGATTGGACGTGAAAAATACCCTTTGTCTGTTTAAAGAAAATGTGTGTCTACCATCATCACTGCAGTTTTCGAGTGTTAAGACTAATATGTGAAAGGTATATATATGACTTCGTTCCTACTCCTGCTTTTTTTATTAATGGAAGTAAAAATCGCGGACTTGTATAGGACATAGCAATCATATAATCAAAGTTAAAATCCAGGATAAAGTGATAATTAGAAACTTTTTTTAATTAGAAATCAGACAAGGGTATTTCTAAAATATTGTAATAGTTATTAAAAGAGACATTTCAGTAGGAAGGCAGCATGCGTGTATCACCACCGACATTCTGTAGTTTGCACATCGCACGGTTTGTCATCATTGTCTCATTTAATAATAAAAAAAGAAAGTACTTTTAGAAATTTAAACTGTTCACATCTCAAAAACTACTGTATCAAATACGATAGAATTATTTCTTTGTTTTAGAAACTACTTAGGTCTCGTCGTAATCGTCGCGCCTTTTATCCCCGAATGAGTAGGCAGAGGTGCACATTACGGCAAGTAATACCTACACAATGTGCACCCACTTTTCACCATTTGTGTTATAAGTCCCATGTAATAGGGGGTGAGACTATTGCCATAAACCTATTAACAAAACAATAAATATAAAATTGATCACCTATTACATGGGACTTATAAATGGTGAAAAGTGGGTGTAAATTGTAAAGTGGCATTACGTGGCGCAATGTGCATCTCTGCCTACCCCTTCGGGGATAAAAGGCGTGACGTTGACGTTAAATATAAACTTACATTTCCATATTGGAGTACGGGCCCCCGGCGCGCCGCACCGCTTCCTTTTCAGCCTCCCTGTAACAAAGGAAAAATTGTAACCATTGCAATAACCTCACTCTTATAAATATAATCGGTAAAACTACTAGTTCTTACACTGCATATTTGCTTCTGCCTACGCCTTCAGGGTAATAAAAAAGCGTGATTTTATGTACATAAGCAGTTAAGTAAGACTTGCTTACTAGTCAAAGGTTTGAGTAAAACTGATTTGAAAATGAAATTAACTGACAGATAGATGAACGTTTTGTTTAATTACCCTCAACATCGTTTATTAAATGTTGCGTTTAGTTTCAGCTGTCATTGTTAAGAACAAAATAGTTTCAAGTTTAGTTTTTTAACATTCGACAATAATGAACACGACAAAAATATATTCAAATCGGTGCAGTAGTTTATGAGTTACGCGCACAAACATTTCGATTCATATTTTTTTATTTATTTAAACACTACCTACTTCCGCGCAATTTTACCCGTTCTTCACAGCTTTTTTTAAGCCTAAAACCTTACTTGATAAATGGACTACCCAACACAAAAGTTATTTTTCAAATCGGACCAGTATTTTCGGAGATTAGCACGTTCAAACAAACTTTTCAGCTGTATAAAAGTAATAAGATACGTATCTAATGACGTTAAACGTAAATTCATGACTACATATACAATTTTAACATAACATAATAACACTATGAAATATAACAAAACCTATCTATCATTGGGGTAACGTCAACGATGTTATGTTATGTTAATTAGCGATCATAAACTGTACTGCTATGACGTAGTACAATTGTTACAAGTTCATTCAACCGGTATGCCATTTATGTGTTTTTCGTTATAATAAATTCTGTTTTGAGATGTTATAATCTTGAAGACGGGTTGTTGTGAAGCCCGCGTTTGCATCTTAGTTTTTATTTTCATAGTTTTAGTAGGTAGTCGCTGATATTTTAGATTATTTTATTGGTATTTCGTTGTTAGTTCGATTTAAAAATATATCTATCAGTTTCGTAACATAATAGTCGCATAAATCTTTATATGATGAACACATAATGCGTTCTATATTAGCTATCTTTCTAATCACTACACCAAACGTTGCTAAATCAGTTTATAGATGATCAGAAATTAAACCCTTAAGATTAAATTCCTAATTTAATATGATGTTTAAGTTGCTGTTAGCTTCACTTATGCTCCTTACGATTGAACTGTATAAAACTGCACTGTTAGTAGCCGCTATAACAATTTTTTAGACATTTCAGCAAAATAAACAATAATTTTCAAACAGGTTCTTAGAAAATTAAATCTATACTAATATTATAAAGCTGAAGAGTTTGTTTGTTTGTTTGAACGCGCTAATCTCCGGAACTACTGGTCCGATTTAAATAATTCTTTTTGTGTTGAATAGTGCATTTATCGAGGAAGGCTATAGGCTATAAAACATCACGCTATGACCAATAGGAGCCGAGCAGAGCGGGTGAAACCGCGTGGAAGTACTGGGCGCTAGTAGTAAATATTAATAAACTAGCTTCTGCCAGCGGCTTCGCCTTTCATCAAAATCCGTTGATTAGTTTTAGCGTAATTGACTAACAACCATCCAATACAAATAAACGTTCATATTTGTACTATTATAAGTGTGATTAAGTGTGATAACTTATAAGTTTTTAAACTGACATGGTCACTAACACTAGAATGGAAACTTAACTTAATATTTATGATAACTTACTGGGCAACAGGAAGGAGATGGACGAGCTGCGGCTGGGGCGGCGGCGGCGGGTGTTGCACGCCCAGCAACACGTTGCTGCTGCCGCCGCCGCTGCTGCCGCCGAACCCGGTGGGCGACGGCATCGACACCGACACCTGACAATCATTACTCTATGTCATTTTCTGTACACATAATTGTAGTTGTCTTATGCCCGAATACTCAATTTTAAGAAGCTCTCAAATGTAGTTCTGTCACTACAAATTCTTTGTAAATGACATAGATAGCACGACATTTAAGTACAACTTAAAATTGAGTAGCATTTCAGTATTCGGGTGTTACGGGGTACCCTTAATATGAGATTACTTTACGTTTAAAGTAAACAAAACGAGAGCGTGTTTAGCGCTCCAATTGGCTGGCTCGAATAAACCAAAATAAGTAATTCAAAGAAAAATAATAATCACTTTTGGACATCAAACAAAACAAAAAGCGTCTGTCTATCTGTCGGTCAGTACTAGATTCATTGACGGACAGACCGACATACATTTCTTTATAATTATGTTGATATCAAAAATACCCATTTAAGGTTTAATTAGAATAAGTAAATGATTTGATTTTGAGTAAAACACAAATACCATCACCCAAGATGAACTAAATATTATATTATAATAGAAAAGTTTGCTTACCTGTCCGTTGCTCTGGACTTCGATTTTATATCCGGGCGGCAAAAAAGTGTTGAATCCGACAATCAATTCGGGATGCCCTTTAAACAGGTTTGATACTCGGGTGATGACTCCCGGGGTGTCGATACTGCAATACAGACTAAAATTAAGATGATGGGTAACGTTTGGGGTTCGAGGTCTCGGCTAAACAAAATATTATCAGTACAATAAAAATTGCAGCCATTAAATTTTTCATTTGAAAATCAAACGGTAATTGTTTTCATCATTTTAAAATATATTTATTTAACTCTTCATGCATATAAATGTGTACACAAGGCGGGCTTAATACCGTAGGCATTTTCTCCCAGACAAATCTTTAATCTAATGTATTTCTTTTTTTTATTTTAAAATTCCTTCAATGTTATTTAGTAGGTATGCAACAATAAATTTAATTTTAACATACCTATATCTACGCTTAGTCATTTATTTCCTTAGTAATAATACCTATTAGGCATACAGGTGTTGCCTACTTTAGGTAAATATGAACAAATGTAAATAAATATAAAACCTTCATGCTATAATTTCAATTAAAGTTTCGACTTCTCGCCTCTGAATTAATTTCAGTGCTTCTATTTACTGACTAAAGTACTAATTTGAGAAATTTCTCATGTACTTTTTAAAATATCGCCTTGCTATGTACTTTATCACCAATAAAGTGGAAGATAGTCAAAGAAAGTCCTACGAAAGCGAACAAAAACCAACCAAAAATAATAAAAACACTTCCAAACTACAAAAAAAACTTACGTCTGACTCTTAAACTCCTTCATGATATCCAGAAAGTCATTATAAACTTGTGGCTGCGTATTGAACTTGTATTTGACTTGATCGAGGTATGACAAAGCATCCTCCACCTTCAGACGTTGGAATTGGCCAGCGGCTTGTTGTTGCTGGGCGCCCGGTCCCACGGCCACGCCTGGCGGGGTCGCCAGGGGCGCTGGGGCGGGCGACTGGCGCCCTAAAGCGGCCGGCAATGCTCCCAAATTCGGCTGCTGGGGTGGTAAGGCCTGCTGAAAGATTAGGGTTTGTTAGATCGGTGTTCTTTGTAAGGAACCTTAGATAATAGTTGTAAGTTAAATTCGTTTAATACTAGTTATTTCCGTGAAGTATTCCCCTACTGCTTGAGTCCTAAACGTAATAAAAATTAACAATCTTACTTTAATATTATAAATCCGAAAGTTTATGTGTATGTTTGTTACTCAATCACATCAAAACGGCTGAAGGGATTGGGTTGAAATTTGGAACAGGGATAGATTATGGTCTGGGATAACATGTAGGCTACTTTAATATAGAAATAAAGCTCTATAGCCACACAAGCTCTTACAAGTCGCAGTATAGATATGCAGATGCACCTTTAGTTATTAAAATGTGTGATGTTACATTGTGATTTATACCGACAACTACGCCTTACTTTGTCGCCTTATGGTAGGACATGGCTAGCAGACTCTATTGTTTATCTTTTGTGCCCATATTCAAAGTAAATTATTGATTTTTAACCATCCTAATACTACAAATAAAGACTGTTTGTTTTAGTGTCACATATTTGTAATTTAATTATTGTGTATGGATAGGGCAACGAGAAAAAGCTATAGGTAGAAAGCAAAGAATTTATCAACAAGTACTCATGACATGATTATGACACAAGTATAAAAAGGAAAATCCAAAGTACAGAGTCATAAAGGAAACAGAGACAAGTCATCATTCTTTTAAGTAAATGAACAAATTTAACCAGCTAATTGGTCAATGAACTGCAGTAGATTGAATTTATATGAATTTGAATTAATTCGGTACATAAACCTAGAAAGCTGTAAGACTTGTTTGGGAGTATGTAAAATTGTACGTTTGTAAACGCACCCACGACACAAGAGGAAATCCCCGCGCCCAATACAAAGCGGGGGTTTATTTAGAAAAAGAAGCAGTATTTTAGTACCATTTTTGTCTGGTTTACCAAGAAACTCCTGTTTCCTCGAAAACTAATCACAGAAACATCACAAAGCTTATAATTTTTCCACTATGAAGAAAAAATGATGCCAGATTTTTATGCAACCAAAAATACGAGCCACTGCGAAATTACAGCCAATTGTCAAAACAAATTTCTAGCACACAGCCTTTGAAGTCAATGAAAAATAAACAAGTATAACCTTTTCTCGTTCTTATTACATAACAGCATTGAATGTTATACAAACAAACGCTATTATTGTTCGTAGTTATGTTATATAGGTTACATAACTGATAGGGCAGGTCATGGATAGGCTATCTATATAATAAGAACCTAGGACTCAGTTAAATAAACACTAGTTTTAGAATAGATCTAGAATAGTACCAAGTACTGGTGAAAAGTGGGTGTTTACATTGTATATTATTACGTCTGCAATTGCGTGGATTGTAAAGCGTGATGTTATTATAATAACCAAGATTCTTATGGGGAAAATCATCAACAACAATGACTTCTCCCGCCTTGAGCGAGACGAGAGGGAGTGTCAGACTCTTACTGACTAAAAACCACACCGTTCCTACTCTTGCTTTTCGAGCCGGAGCCCCGGTAAACCCGCTAGGTAGTCCGCAGCAACTGCCACCAGCTGCTGAGGGATGGAGAAGCAACAACTTCTAAATGAGTGACTTCTTTGAGATCCCAAACCACTTGCCAAGCGTGCAGTATCCGGAACTGCGGGACAACTCCGAGCTACCGAGGCTTCGGATCGAAGTAGGAGTAGAAACGGTGTGGTGTTTAGTCAGTAAGAGTCTGACACTCCCTCTCGCCTCAACCAAGACGGGAGAAGTCATTAGATAATTTTTCCCCCTCAAAAAAGCCGTAATAATTTGTCTACAGGATTATGACGTATATAATAACCAATATGGCGAAGATTTGGGATAAAACGCGATTGTATAAGTTGCAATTTGTGTTATATCATATCTTTTATTTACTTAAAGTGTGGGTAGAGATGCACGTAATAAATATAACACCCACTTTCGGACAGTTATCCGACTGATATGTAATAGGAGGCAAGCTTGTTGCTGTATACGAAATCCGTGTGCTATTATTGTGAATTCTGAGTTATATATCTGAATAATGCTTTTCTGGACCGAAATATCACGATTTTTACTTCATGATGACTTAGCAAAAGCTGTCTAGCTTTACTGTTCATAATATTTATTGTATAGTGTCTGCTCAGACTATTAATATAAAGACTTAGTAATAGTCACGTTATTAGCCTTCGGATTTTTTTATGGAATAGCGGGCAAAAGACCAGTTTTGTCACCTGATAGTAAGCGATCAGCGCCGCCCATGGACACCCGCAACACTAGAGGAGTCATAGGTGCGTTACCGGCCTTTTAAGAAGGAATAGGCTCTTTTCTTGAAGATTTGACGGTCGTATCGGTTCGGAAATATGGGTACAACGCCCATGGTGAAGTAAAAATGAAGATTTGATGATAAAGTCGAGAAAAATAACAACATCTATTCGGGACCCCCATCTACTCCTTACTTATACACCAGTCTGACCATAATTATGATAAAAATATTAATAACACCAACCTTAAGCCTCTGAGGGACTTGTTGGGGCGGCGGCGGCTGCTTCGCTGCATACTGCACGGCGCTGGTCTTCAGATAGTTGATGACGGGACCACCTCCTGAGGGCCGAGCGCCAGTGCGGGCGAAGCTTCCACTGCCACCAACCGAGAGAAGAGTGGCTGGCCCCGCTGGGGAGCGGATGTCTGTTGGACAAATTGTGGGATTAGTCATTTAATTTCACATTCAATATTAACTGTATACAGTGTTGGCTTGAGCTATAAAATTATGATTTTTTTCTACTTAGTTAATCAATAAATTTAATAATAAGATATGAAGGAAAGGTACTGTTCTTTGTCTAGTTGTGTTGATAATATTAATCCTAAAGTGTAGCAACAACAACAACTTTTAATCCGGAATCATTCAACTGCTGATTACTACTATCTGTAGTATTTAGCTCTGAATTGAGAAATATAACACAGAGTAAGCTTTACTTTACACCCAACTTACACCCTTTTTAAATAATATGTTATATTATTTTATATTATTTACACCCTTTTTAAATAATATGTTATATTATTTTATATTATTTTTAAAATCGTAAGATTATTGTGCTAAGTCTAATGATTTCTGGACATTAAAGTTTAGCAAACTAGGTAGAAAATAAAATAGGAAAAATACTTTAGATTATTATAAAAAAAGGTGTTCAACTTACCCAAAATTTGGGGTTGGGGCGACTGGGCCAAAGTGTGCATATTGCTTGCACCAGCTTGTTGAATCTGTAACAAAGACATTTATAGAATTAGACACATTTTCACTATTTCTCCTACTATTTTACTCATGGAAATGAAATGAGCATGATCCATGCCTACCACAACAGATTAATTCATTTTATTGTTGACAAAAGCATCTTTTTAATTAGAACTTTATTCAAAACTGCTTCATTACACAATTACACATTTCCCGCATATTTGTTCCTTATATTCCATTTTTCTCCTAAACATTAACCGCCGTACTCAGAGTCATTTAATGGTTACTTAACCCAGTCCTTAGCAGTTGTTTTCGGAACAAAATGGTGACTAAAGAATAGTTTAAGTAATCACTAAATATCTCTGAGTGTGGCGGCAAATGCATAAAACTTTGCGTTAAATAACACAAGACAATACCGGAATATCGCATTACAGCTCCTATCTATCAGAAAAAACAAATGTTTAAAAAAATATCAGTGTTTACAGCGCGCAGGTAAAATCGAGCAAGGCCGGCTCTGAATAACAAGTATATTCAAGTGAACGTTGGCGTTTGGCTATAAATAAACCCACTGACTCATTGCTCATGTCTTATTGGCATACAACCGTGTTTTCACGCAAATATATTGTTTATAAATTCGCGCATTTTCGCCGACATTTTAGACAGGTCTCTGTGATGATGTTAAAAACATGGTCTTTCTGTTAAAAGCATGGTTCCACCTTCAAAGACGTAGACAGATGATACTTAGAGAGTTTAAGTCTTTAGAAAACTGTTAAAGGCAAATCCTCTGCTAACATCGGTCACCGGTGACCCTCCCATGGCGCTAACCGTGCTAAAACCTATAAGCGCATCATCATGCAATCAGCCATACTCTGTCCACTGCCTCACACAGTCCTCCCCGAATGACTACGCATCGCGAGGCATCCAGCAACTCTCTGCGACCTTTATCAGGTCTATCCTATAATCCGGAGCTGCGGCCTGATCAGGATTTGCCTACCTAGATGGTTTACTGGGGCTCCGGCTCGAAAAGCAGGAGTAGGAACGGGGTGGTTCTTAGTCAGTAACAGTCTGACACTCCCTCTTACCTCACCCAAGGCGGGAGAAGTCATAAGATGATTTGCTCCACTCAAAAAGAAAAAATATCAGGTCTATCCTACTTACGAATGGACTTTAAGTTAGTCGTAGAAAAACTGAACGTTTAACAAAAATAAATAAAAACATCTTACAAAAATAATAAAAATAACATTCACTCGTTACTATTTGACCCGAATATTTCAGGTAAATTGGCACAAATATATGAGGAATGTCAGTGCCAACATTTTTATTATTATACTCAAGCTATTATTATTTATTTACTAATGCTTTGTTTTCATTGACTTGTAACATTAAATAGTGGTTTATAATTAGACGCTATTTCGCGTGGGAATAGGTCCTATTTGAGTAGGACGGTGGTGGAATAAATAGCCTATGTTTAATTGTGGTAAATATATTGATAAGCACACCACATGTTCCCAGCCCTTATCCTGTGCACTAGGCAGGCTGTGACATTGAAGCTTAGCGTGCTATGGACATGAACAAGTAGGATCCCAACAAATTAATTAATCAGGAAGAAAAACAAATATAAGCGTCTTTCTTTGTTTGTTACTCGATGCGATGCGATATTCGTGATTGTATAAGAGCGATTTTAAAGATTTGTGTACTCCTAAACCAGCGTATGAATGTTAGGGAAGCGGAAAGCTAAAGAAGCGCAGTAGGTGGCACTCTGTAGTTTCTGTATTTTTCATTTTTTTTGGAATAAGCCGGTAAACGAGCAGACGGATCACCTGATGGTAAGCAATCGGCACCGCTATAGACACCCGAAACACTAGAGGCGTTACAAGTGCGTTGCCGGCCTTTTGGGAGTTAGGTGTTTAAGGGTTGTTGGGGAATCGGGTATTCGAAAGGGACCTTGTTTATACCGATGTATGAATACGTTGGAAGTTAAAGAAGTATGTAAAAAAATAGGTGGCGCTCTATAGTTTCTGTATACCTCCATAGGACGAATGCCTAGTTTATATGCCATGTACGTATAAGTATAAAATAGTGATGTGCATAATTGTAAACAAGTAGAGGTTATCGACACGCTATCGATATATCGACCTCGAGGTGCAAACAGCTTGTTTGTTTTGCTACACTTATCATATTATTAGTACACTTTAATTGGACAAGGAATTTGTATTTTGTAATTTTATTTTGTAGGTTGCCATGGTTTCTTTGTGATTGTATTTATTTTATTAGTTTTTGAAATGTCGGATATCAATTAATTCTCTAATAATGACTATGTAAATAGTAATAGCCGGCCTCATCTAACTATTTGAAATATTGACGTGTAAAAGTGTTATTTTATGACCTATTTACAGAAATAAATATCATTTATCATTAATATTATTGACAGAACAATATATATATACATTTTTTATTACCCTGAGATCCAAGATTTTTGATTGCAAAAGTCTGAATAGTAAAGAGTTATTCCTGAGGTATTAGGTTTACCCAGAGCTGCGGACTAAGTACGGGTTGGTTTTTAGTTAGTAAGAGTCTGGACACTCCCTATCGCCAACGCGATAAAATTGCGGGAATAAAATTGCAAATGGAGGGAATTAATCCAAGGGAGAAGCCATTGAATTATTTCCCCTTAAAAAAGCCCCTAGGTGTACGAAACTATTTGTCGTGGTAAAATAATTATTCAGCAGACTCTCCAGCCAATGCTGGTGTCTTTTACAAGACTACTGAGATGCCTATGTCCAGTAGTGGACTAAAATTGGCTGATGATGTTGCTTCGTAATAAAATTGTTTTAACATTTTCGGCACACCGCAAGCAACGTAGTACTTTGCGATGCTTCCAATGCTTAGTTTAATATACCCCCTTGTACGCAGTTGTCAGTCCTATTGGCTAGGTCAGCAACGGGATGGGGGGGATTTTCACATGATAATACATACATACATACATAACCTCACGCCTATCTCCCATGAGGGGTAGGCAGAGTCAATAGAACGCTAATTGCTACGATTCTTACACACCTCTTTCGCTTCATCAATTACAGTCATCAGTCTTTTAATGTATGCTCGGCAGTTTACATGATAAATCTACAAAAACAAGCTGAACAGTAAACTAGCTTCTGCCAGTGGCTTTGTTCACGTTACCCATGTAAAACGCGACACAATCATACAAGAACTTATTATTTTTCTTTTAATTTATAATTTAATATTTCATCTACCATGTTGGTACGGTAAGTTGAGCTCTATTTATTACGTAGAAGGTATTTAATTGCAATTACATAAACAAAATGACGTTGCTATCGAATTAATTCGTTATAGTCAACATTTTTAACTTGAAACTTGGTTAAAATATCATATTGTTTTGTTTGTTTGTAAAGAGCTTACTATGTGTAATAGTAGTTGATGAGAACAGGGTTTGGACACCATTATTACTAAAAATATCAAGCTTTTTATTCCATGACGATGTATAAATAGGTGCTACTATGATAATATAAATTTTAAATTTACTTGCTGCGGACTACCCAATAAGTTACCGGGGCTTCGTTTCTAAGAACAGGCGTAAGAACTGGGGTGGTTTTTGGTCAGTAAGAGTCTGACACTCTCTCTCGCCTCGCCCAGGACGGGGGAAGAAGAATGATAAGGAGATAACCCCTCAAAAAACCTAAATTTACGTATGCAGCTTGATCACGTAACTCTTCGAGGTAGCTACACTAGTTTCAAGTCACGATAGGAACCTATAGTACTATAGTAAGGAGTAGAATGTACGACAAACATACAACCGTATAACATAATCGATTTAAATACATCTCATGATCGTTCATGAGTGAAAGAAAGAGCGAGGAAACTCCATGATTACACCTTTTCCTGTTACACACTTCCTAATAAATTTTGCCAGTTTTTAACATCCTAAATACTGAAGTATTTATAATCATTAAGGAACAGCGGAAAACCGCAAACTTACTATGAAGTTTCCAGTGTCATTGCACCCAATTCTTGTCGCCAAGGATAGTCACACAACGTGGTCAGAATAGACGTATTTTTGGTACGTTTCCAATTTATCTGTATAACAGGTTACATATGGAAACTGCTGTATATGACGCTTTAACTGACGTACTTAGTTTTAAGTCAATGAGCTGGTTATTTCTGGTACAGAGTCGTGTGATGACAGTTGGGTAGAATATATTAGTCACCAGAACTAGTCTTCGCGTCTTAAGATCCGACTAATGCACGCTACACAGCTTACAATTTTACTGTGCAATTTTAATCGTAGGTCTATACAGTCTAGGTGTTTTTTTATATAGCTATGCTACGAAAGTGTGATAGCTAAACTGTGAAACTATGTCACCGTTTCCACTGATACTAAGCTATGAAGCTGTGCGAGGAAGATGCGCAGCTTGAGTATGCGTTGTATCGATAGTAGGAAGCCATCCATAGCACACATCCATGGCACGCATCTTTCTATATAAAAAACATAGCTTAGCCGAGTCCGTTTCCATCAGTACTAAGCTATGTGTACCAATGAACATGAAGAGGCTTATAGTCCAACAGTGGACTGTCACGGGCTATTGACTGCAGTTTCTACACTTCTGAGGTGGGTATAAAAATTCAATAATATTGATACTGTTTTTAATCTATTTATTATTGTTGTATGCATTATCTATTATCGGCATCACAATAACCTACACTGATGATAGCTATCGATCGTATATTAAAGTGAAATGCATTGTTTTTTATTAATCATTTCACCTATTTTATCTCTGACGCGCATTTTGATATTATTGTATCAGTTATTGACGAATATGTTTTCCTATTAAAATAACTACATTGACATAAAAATACTCGTAATATCACATTTGTTCAATTCTACGAAGGGATGAGCACAGCTGTTTTTCCAGTTATTTTTAAAGTGCTATTGTAATAACAAGGGGTAGATCTTCTATTGTTAAATATTAAATGCAATTTCATTGTAAAGGGCAAAAAGTGGTCAAATTCAACCCACTTTTTATGAAAGGTTTTTTTATGGTATAAGCCGGTAAACGAGCAGACGGATCACCTGATGGTAAGCAATCGCCGCCGTCCATAGACACCCGAAACACCAGAGGCGTTAAAAGAGCGTTGCCGGCCTTTTGGGGATTAGGGTTAGGCTCTAGGTACTTACCTAGGGCACCCTCTAGGTCTGATCCGGAGCTGCGGACTACCTAGCGGGTTTACCGGGACTCCGGCTCGAAAAGCAGGAGAAGGAACGGGGTGGTTTTTAGTCAGTAAGAGTTTGACACTCCCTCTCGCCTTGCCCAAGGCGGGAGAAGTCATTGGATGATTTTCCCCCTCAAAAAAAAGGGCACCCTCTAGGTATAATCCCCTCTGTGTTATGATGTGATAAACTTTTAACTCATAATAGAGTTTCAACAATCTAATTTGTAGTTCCTTGCCGATGGTGCATAAATCAATTTTCCTAAGGCCTACATAGAGAGAATCCATTTTCCTCTTTAATAATTTACTCGGCTTGCAGCGACCTAGTTTCCAGGCGGCAGCACCGTTACTACTGTAAAATATGTATGTATAAATCCTAGTATTGATCGCTGACTATAATGACCAATAGGGCACTTTCCAAGCTTGCAGCTATCTCGTCAATATTTTGTTGATGCATATTTTGATGGGATTAATCACAAAATCGAATTGTTTTAGACAATTCCTGTTTTTATTTTCAATTTAGTATGATTTTAAATAATGCCGATTAACAACTGTATTCGATCTTTTTTGTTGTAGGAAACAATCATATATTTATGTAATTGCAATGCTATTCACGAATATAATCCCTGAACGTGGCTTGAAACTAGTAGACTTCGTAGTCACACAGCACGTGACAAAAGGTGCTTTTCCACCAGAGATGTGCTATGTAGCTATGCTGCGTAAATGTAATGGGTAGCTAAGCTATGAAACTATCTCTGTCTGCTATTATCGATACATCGCTTACTCAAGCTGCGCATCTTCCTTACACAGCTACATAGCTTAGTATCGGTCACATAGTTTCACAGCTTAGCTATTACATCTTCGTAGCTTAGCTACATAGCACATCTCTGGTGGAAAAGCATCTAAAACCGTTAACAGAATAAATTGAACTTTCTATTCTTTTATTATCTTTGTATTTTAGTTATTAAGTGAAACAGGTACTCTTCCACATATCCTATCTAACTTTAATCTTCTTACAACACATTAAAAATCAACAGCTTATTCATAGCCGCTTAGTTTTTATGATTTCATGAAAAAATCTCAACATCCATACCGAAGGAAACTATTCATTACATAATGTACGGCGCAAAAGAACATAAAAAAGGCATATAGATACTCTAGCATCCGCCATTTTGTTACTCCTTTGTACCAAGATGAAAAAAACGTAATTGAAGTGTTTACAGTACGGTTTTTTGTTACAATATTATGTACACATAGCATTTCTATTTAAATTATAATATCGTTCAGTGGATTTTGAAAGTTATTTAAAAGAACTTTTACAGGAAAACGTGATAATTGTTTATCGACATTTAAAGACAAGATTATGAATCAATTTTATGCCACAAATTATTTGTTTTTTACTCTCATTTCTTGTTATAGTTCAATCTTATTGACATTTAAACTTTCTCCAATGAATTTCTCAGTGTTTTTTTTTCTACTTTATCGTATTTATTTAGAAAACCAACAGCATTACATGTATTTTACAATAGGTTATGTGAATTACAGATATTAAGGCTCATAATAGGTTTTCCATTTTACTAGAATTTGAGTATATGCAAACAGACTTAATAAAATTAATTAAATAACATCAAGAACAAACAATGACTCATTTAATCAGTTACAAAGACTTAGATTTTAGAATCAAATCTTTGCCAATATGGTGCAATGAGAGTATCAAGATAGCTATGTTTTTATTGATTAAGAGATGCACAGAGCCTCTAGATGCAGTTTGTTACAAACTGGTGGATCTAGAAGGCATCAAAGCCGGCCTAACCTAATACTGAAATGTTACTTGATATGTACTTAAGCCTTTAACTGCCATCAGAAAACTGTTGAAGGCAAATCCTCCACTAACGTAGGTCACTGGTAACCTATGTGGCAGTTAACATGCTATTTCTGTCATTTCACAAAGACTTTATAGGGCAGAACTACTTTTGAGAGTGACTTAAAGTTTGTGTGATGTTCGAGTATTTGAACATAAGTTCAACAATAGACGTCTTGTGGTCGATATGATGATGATGATGATAAATAAAGAACTAAAGGCTTACCTGAGCTTGATTCTGGGGAGGCAGGGGCGCGGGCTCATCAGGCCCGAGCCGCGGGACTCCTGTCCGTTTCATCATAACAGATGATCAGTGATTTCCCATCACACGATCACCTGGAATTAGAGAGAAATTACATTATTAATAACATGTTTCAGAGATATTTTAGCGATTGATTATTTAACATAATAATATACATAGGCCTATGTCAAATAGACATTTCGATACTGACATAAGTACTTGACTAAGAGGTTTATTTTTTTTAAGTTGTGTCTTCTAGTTAATGCTAATAATGATAGGTATTTTAAAGATATGGTAGAAGAGAAGACCATCTTACCCCCATACTCAGAGTCATTTAATGGTTACTTAACCCAGTCCTTAGGAATAGTTTTCAGAACAAAATCCATACTAAGGAATAGTTTAAGTAATCATTAAATGTCTCAGAGTGTGGCAGTTAATCATTTAACCTCTTGTATGTAAGCATGACACATTGTGTCTCTTGTGAATCTGCATTCGGACATAGCAAGAGTTAAATAATAAGTAGGTAAGTGTAAAGTGTAAATTCTAACAGACTGCACAATCCCTACACTACATAATAACCTAACACATGAACATTAGCTCATGACTATACCAAAATACTTATATCACATTAGGACACTCAACCCCGCTACATCCTACTCAAAATATAGAAGAAACTTATATGAAAAATGTCTTGAATCATAACAGTCAAACATATTTCTGCTCCGCTGAATTAAATAAATAGGAAATGTGGATATGACATATATAGAGAGCAGTGACCTATTCAAATATATCTTGTTTCTATTTTAGTGCTTACATTTAGGATTAATGTAGGTAACCTAAAGATAGGTTTAGAGTATTTATGTCCTAGTTTTTATAGACCAGATGATGTGTATTAATTGAAAGAGTAACTATGGAGTTTCTTGCTTGTTCTTCTCCATTCAAAATTACACTTTGGAACAAGCACCTAGCTTCACTGACAGACAGACTGATTCAATTTAACATTTCGAAAGTGCCTAATTAAAGATTTATTTGAAATAAATGCTTTGAAATTATTATTAATCTAGATGGAATTGAATTCTAACTATTTATACTGAAATTTTTGGATTTAAAGGTTTGTAGAAGAAACTGGAGATAGAAAGGTTTAAGTTTTTGTATGTTTTGGAAGGCCTATCACCATATTTAAGGTGCAGTATGATTGTTATGCCTGACTGGTAGCCACTGGATGCGAAGAGCTGCATATTAAGCTCATTGGCATTCTGTCGAAGACTCCTATGTCCAGCAGTGGACAGAAGAGTTAGTAAAGATGATGAAACATTAAGACTTGTTATAAGTATCAAAGAATTTTGAAGTCTATTTGATTAGTTATACAATTTGCACATTAAGATCTTGATTTCAACATTACTGTGATTGTATTTTATCTGCGTGCATGATGTGCAATTGTTTTATTGCAACATAGAGCCCAAACATGTATTAAAGATGGTAATTTTGACATGATATTATAGTGTTTAAGTTATTTGTTTTAACATTTTCGGCACACCGCAAGCAACGTAGTACTTTGCGATGCTTCCAATGTTTAATTTAATATACCCCCTTGTACGCAGTTGTCAGTCCTATTGGCTAGGTCAGCAACGGGATGGGGGGGAATTAGGCAAAAAATATGCTATGCTAACAATCTATTAGCTTTTATTAAAATCTGATAAATATCCATATATTCTAATTTTTCTATCACTTAGGACCTCAAACAGTAACCGAGAAGCTAATTGAAGTCTTTTCTAACTCATGGGCGTGCCCTAAGCCCTATCTTACTCAAGTAACGACGCAATCACCAAAATTCACCACTTAAATCAATGGCTGATCAATTCTTCACGCGTGACAAAGACATAACGTCAATAAGATAAAGTTTTTGACGGAAACCAATATTTATATCGCACAAAACTAACCAAAAACTGAGATAAACTAATGACACTTGATAACTTCCGCGACTACTCCATTTTTCGAAGACATAACACGTAATAACGTCACAGTCACACACTGAAATAAGAAGCCGTATGACTGACCACGTGGTTATTACAGGATAATTTACGGTTTTAAATACAGGAAGAGAACACTCATAGTATAAAACCGATAAAATCAACGAGAGAACGCGTCCATATAGAGGTTATGCGCGGCAGATTGTAGATTTCATGTAGGTACTTACATGTGATTCGACTACCAAACTTCAATTCTTTCTTCTTTCTATATAAAAAGTGGCTTACAATCTGCTATAAAACTCACGAGTACTTTGTGATCGACATTTACAGCTCACTTTGACGAATCTAGTTCATCGATCCGTTAGTAGCTGAATAAAATAACAAGTGATGGTAATCACCGCGCGCCCGCCATTTTCATAAACGGAAACGAACTAACCACGGATGATGTTTTGTTTTTATTATTTTTTAATAATTTACGTGCGTTACGTTTAATGCTACGTTATAAATAAAGTTAAGAATTTTAATTACTACCCACATTTATGGAACTTTAATTGAAGCTGTTATGTAATATCTGTGTAACTAACTCACATTTTCTGAATGGGAAGCCTTTTTTTTAAGGTTTACCCTGACTTCAGTAAATATAATTTCATTATTTTAGTGAAATAATTATACCTTCATTAAACCTTTAATGACAATTTTTATAGAATCAACTAATCAAAACAGATGATACGCATTGCGCTCAAGAAGTAAAATGAGATGACGTCACATCCTGAATTTAAATCATCTGTATCGTTCCACTTTCTTAAAACCAACATTTTTAGCATTCCGTCCAGGGTCAGCAAAAAACGACATTGAATATTTCGCAAACATCAAGAAATAATCGAATTGTATTGGCCTACGTCAATACCCGAAATGTGCAACGTGACTAATATAACGTAGTACGGTGAATGTAAGTGTATAGCTTTTATAAACATATTACGCAACTAAAACACGAACATAAAGGTACTCGAAAGCTAGAGGCGAGGTACATTCGAATTTGGAATTTCGAATCTCCGGTCACAGCACCCACACAGGTTTCGTTCACAAACCGGTCCGGCAGCACCGACGATGACACAAACTCGTACTTATTTATAGCGGAAAACGTACACAAATCGATAACACCCTAGCTAGCTGCACAACAGCGACTGGGCGCTGCAAAATACCTAGTCGGACAGACTTTCGAGTGTGCCGAGTGCCGCGTACGGCGCAGGCAACCAAACACTGCCGATACCTACCTATCGAGAGTTATTACAAGTCCCGCCTTTTTACATGGCCACGTTTTGAAACCATCTATTTAGATATTGGACTCGCCTCTTTTCACGGTACAGTCACTCACGAAAATCTTTAGGTATTATTATTTCTACAATGAATCATAGCGAGCGGATCTCGTTTGAAGAAAAAGTTAAAGGTGGCTAAGGATAATCATCTTTCTGAATAGAGCGGTAAAGTCCGGTTTGCATCGGGCCGGAGGAAACGAGGACGGCGCGGCGGTATTCGTCACCGACGTAGAAAATGGCGACTAAATACCAACAATTACACAGCGCGACTCACCGAACGTCAATGCGAATCAATGTTACTCGAAGGAGATCAGAAGTCAACCCAGTTAACTGAACTACAAGATTTCAGCTCCTATCTATCTGTTGCAATTCAGATAACGATTGGCCTCGGTCGCGTCCAAATGAAAAAGTATCAAAACCACTACATACCGCTGAATGTTAAATGCAGACACGTCGATATCTTCAATTTCATGTAGAAAACGCCTTTTATAACTCAAAAAACTGTTTCGAGACAATGAATAAAGATAATAGCGCGTCACGGCTTGCTCCAAGCGAGCACATTCGTGCGCCTCCAAATAGCGCAACGGCGCAACTTTTTCGAGCGCGGCGTCAACACGGTCAGGTGGGCGAGGTTGCGACACTGCCATAGCGCTATCTCGCTCGCACACAACGCTATCTCTTTCGCACCCACGACACTGTCGGGCCGGGACCGGAGGGACGCAAGCGGAGCCCTTCCTCGGACAAACGTCGCGCACCGAGCTGCGCGGCCGACTGACTGCTCACAGCGCCTCCAACCGCGGCGGCCCGAGCGAGAATCGAGCTCGATCCACTACACGGAACGGCAACGTCGCCGTAGAAATAATAGCGAGCGAAACCGACTTGCAACGATATGAAATGCCACGAACCACCGCCGCGGCACTGGTGGACCAAAACAAAATCTCCTTTCTCTAAAATTATACAACAGTCGCTATTGAGAGCACACCCGGGCCACTCCGCGGCTATTTCCCGCCAAAAACAATGCAGAGATATCATCAAAATAGTTGCAAGGAAATGCATAACACGTTTGATGTATTGGAGGAATGGCGGGGCATAGTTTCCGATCATTAAACCTATGCCAGTATGGATTTTTGTGTTCTTATGTACATACATAGTTACGTGTAGCTTCAATCCGCATGTAGCGGCTTGACAACAGCTAGTATCGACGGGGAGAATACTAAATTCATTGCAGTGAATCAGATACATGGTAACAGCGAAGTAGCGAACTCGATACGGATCATGATGTAAAGACATTGTCTCATGATAGTTATGCTAAAAATGGTTATAAAACAAGAGAAGGGCGATGAAACGTTTTGTCCTATTGAGTAGGTATTTCAGTGGGTAGAATTTCTGGTTGATCCTTTAATAAATTCAGTTGTGAACTGAATATCAGTTTATTTCTTCAGTAATAACTCATATTATATTTTCTTATTAAGCCTATAATGTAAGGGGAATAAATAGGTCAATACACAAAAGAAACAAATTCCAAATGTGTGATGTTTTTTTATTAAAACAATGTTTTTCTAAGCTCTCTGCTCTATTGGTCAGCAAACCTAAAATCTCAGTTATTGTTATTAAAAAATGAATATAAAAAAACTAACTACAAATAATAAAAAAAACAAGAATCTAAATCTACTTCTAAAATAATTAAGCACATTAGAAAAAAACTTGATTAAAAAAGCGTAATTTAAATAATAAGTCGTTGGATACTATTTAGAATTACAACGCAGTTTCACGACAGAAACATGACCAAAAGATGTTGAAAAACAGAAAATATTAAAACTGAAATTACTGGATTTCAAAACCATTCCTGAAATACCAAAATTACTACCGACACGCGCCTAAATAATTTACTTGTAATAAAACAGAAAAAAGATCTACTAAAATATGCTGTATTCTACAAAACGGTTTCCATCTAGGTAGTCAAATTCAATACTTTTATCGAAATGTCAAAAACGTTATTTTTCTATAAATTTTGTATGAGATCGCAATTTATGACGTCATAATTTTTGCGTCAAATAGCACACTTTCTTCTCTAAAATTAGCTACAAAAATTAAATAAACAAGTATATCGTCAAATTAATAAATGAATGTACGATTATTTTGGGATGCTTATTTAATTTATTTATTGTAATATGTCATATTTATATTTCCTTAATTATTTTTATTTTTTGATTTAGCGCAAGTTAGCCGTATATAAACGTAATTCATCAAAAAAATGTTACATCTTATACACGTCTAACTTATGTTAGCGTAGTGTAGTATGGGAGGTCGTAGTGCATGATCAATCATCTGATGCATATTTCAATATTTTTATAAAGAACATGTACTTACTTACAAAAAGAATAGTCAATGTACCATTAATAAACTAATTAATACGTTAACACATAAGTATTTACTATGTAAAAGTCGCTAAGTCGTTCATTTTACAAACGAACAAGTATACACACGAACTGCACTAAACTACGCTAACTATGAGTTAGTGCAGTGTTGCACAGAATTTGACCAAAGTGATGCCAACTAAATAATAGTTGGCGTAATATAAATCGAGTGATTTCAAAAAGTACCTTTACTTAGCGTTTTATAAGATTTGTAACTTTCTTATTTTTGCATATTTCTTCTAAATTTTTTTATGACGCATGTAAACACACATTTTAAGTAACTTGGCATAAAAAAACGTTTTTTCCAAATTTCGAGTTAGCGTAGTATAAATTGCTGGTGTCGAAATGTTGAGTGGTGCCAAGAAACTACAGGTGGTTTTTTGGATAATCAAATAAAGGATAGGTCATGAGATTATTTGGCATAGCATTAATGTGTAATTACGATTTCTGTTATTTGTATTTCTGCCTTGTGATAACATCTTGGATCCCCTAAAATTTACTTTTACACCATATTACAGCTGTTCTGTAGTTATAGTACAGTCTATTTTTTACTACTAAAGCTAACTGTACAGTCAAAATAACGCATTAGGCTGTATAACGTCATATTAGGTTGTCATTGCCAATCAATAGGAAAAAAAATAATGATGACATTCCTGACCCAATTAGCTGCATTGATTTTTTTAGGTATTTATTAAAAACGCACGCAATTATGAGGAAAACTAACCGACTTTTTTTCAATTGTGTAGTTTCCCTAGTGCAAAATAAATTAATATTTAATTCTGTACAATTGAAATATTAATAAAAAAACCCACTTTCATTCATAGATTTGATGATCTACTTAATTTTCAATTTTTTCTAGCAAATTTTCTAGAAATAAGTAAGCTATTTGACGTAAAAATCTGATGACGCCATGACGTAGTATTTCATACAAAATAGTAAATATTGTTTTTGACGTTTCGTTTTAAAAGTATTGAATTTGACTAGTAGGAAACTAGCCTCTTTCCTTTTACCCAAGTGTATAAAGAGTATTGTCGAGTCGATTTACTAAAATAATATGACTGTTGTCAATATAATGTGCAACTCTTCCGTTACGAGTGACTAAGAAACAACGCACAGTCGAAAATATGTCTGGAATTTGGCATAAGTTCTTTGGAGAGTTTAGGAAATCTTTTATAGATTAAGAATTTCTGAAACCCTACGAAAAATGGAGAGTGATTGCCGCAATTAGACATTTAATGGTTACTTAAACTATTCCTTATTTTGTTCAGAAAATAATTGCTAAGGACTGGGTAAAGTAACCATTAAATGACTGAGTGGGGCAGTGAGAAGGCACTTTTTGCGTGCTACAAGACACCAGTAAATATTAACATACGGAGCTGTACCGACCTAGCGGGTTTACCGGGGCTCCGGCTCGAAAAGCAGGAGTAGGAACGGGGTAATTTTTAGACAGTAAGAGTCTGACATTCCCTCTCACCTCACCCAAGGCGGGAGAAGTAATTGAATAAATTTCCCCCCTTACAAAAAGTAAATACTAGCAAACCTTTATAGTTAAACTGTTAATTAGAACAGAGAAATAAACCGTTACGATTATGAGTACAGGTTCTCGAGCTTAAAGTACACAAGTACATTGGCAACAGGTTCTAAGGCAGCCATTAAGGACGCCATTCCATCAAGCAAATAATCAAGAAAGATCAAGTTAATTGCATATTTTTATGGCATAATTTGAATTTGCAATAAATTGGATCTTTATTTGCAAACACCTGGATGTTAATTTAGTTCAATTAGATTAATTTCTTTGATATATAGTTTAGGTATTGTAAGGCTCAAGAGTTTGTTTGTTTTAACGCATCAATCTTCGGAATTACTGGATCGATTTCAATATTAGTGTGTGTAGGATAGTCCATTTATCGAAGAAAGCTATATAGGCTATATATATCACGCTACGATCAATAGGAGCCAAGCAGCGAATGAAAACGTAACTTTACTATATTTGGTGTAGATAGGGAGAATCTTGGGCGTCCATTTTCCAACAACAAATCTTAGAAGTTTATAAAAAAAAAATGCCCTTTCTACCTGACTGTCTCAGTGAAAAAAATCCCCACGCTCAGGTTTGTTTTGGAAACAATATCAGTCATCTGTTCGGGCCTTTCGTAGCAAAAACATATGGTTTCAGTGTACCTTTTTTTGGATTGTTTTGTTATGAAAATAGGACCTTTTTGCAATGGTACCTGAGTAGAGCATTTTATGGACTGCAAAAATTAAACCTTCACGTATCTCACAACCATAAACCAGTCAATGAATTAGTATTTTAAAAGAATATCCCTCATTCACAGTTAATAGGAATAATTATTACGTTTAGGAAAGTATTTTAAACAGGACTTTACTCCGAAACAAGTATGTTTATTAGAATTGGTATACAAACTACTGTTGTTTTTGACATTTCAGAACACGTATCAAATTAAATCAGCTGCTAAGGGCTGTATTAACCGTTTTTTGGAGAGGACCACTCGTAGTTCAGCACGCTAAGGCTGTTGACTACTTAACCGGACTATCCCTAGGGTGGCTCTAACAAGAAGTTAAGGCCCCCAGCCAGGGCAACTAAAACTAAGTTTACAAACTATATGACCGCATCACTGAGGGCACCCCCTGTGGGGTTCGAACCTCGGCTCAGCGGGGCCATAAAGGGAGGGCAGCAAGTCGGGACAGGCTGGGTCTGATTATTTAATTAGGGAGTTTATGACTCTACTAGCGGCTCAGCTGCGCGGGCTGGCTCGGATTGCAAGGGACGGGGGGGGGTCGTTACCAGGACGTCGCGACGGGCCCCGGCGGCGGGGTCGGAACGTGGAACGCGGTCTGTATTTGTTTTTCCGGAGAGTGCTAGTTTCCCTACGGCTTTCCTGCAAGATGGTGATGGGATCATCGGGCTGGACCAAGGTATGCCTCGGACGGCGAACGCGGGAGATTTGTGAAGGAACGTATCGGGCGGCCGATACGATGAGGGGGTTAGAATGCTTCTCGGCAGTATCGAAGTAACGCTTTGACAAACGTTTCATGAACTGCTTCAAAGTTGGAATTCTAAGATCGACGTGAAGTTGATCATTCCTCAGGTACCACGGGGCTCCCGTGGCCCTTCGGAGAAAACGGTTCTGGAGGGTTTGCATCCTATGGATCGTGCGATCGTGCGCTTGCGCGAACACCGGGCAAGCGTACGTCATTATGGGGCGTATGCACGTGGTATATATGCGAAGTTTGCATTTGAGGGACAGTTTGCTGCGTGCATTCAGCATGGGGAAGAGTCTACCTAGAGCGAAAGCGGCCCGCGAGCGGACCGTCTTTATGTGCTCTCGAAAACTAAGGCGATGGTCTAAGATAACACCAAGATATTTGGCTCGCTCCTCCCAAGGGATCGGCTTACCAAACAGGGAGGGCTGGTGTGATCGGGGCTTTATGAACAACACCGCCTGGCTTTTGTCGGGGTTTACTTCTATTCTCCATCTCCGGAACCAGTCGCCTAGTGCGGCTGCGGAGTTTTGGAGATTGGTAGCTATTTGAGCTGGGTTTTTGCCTGAGCAATAAATCGCCGTGTCATCGGCAAAGAGGGAGAGTTGGACCCGCGGACGGGTCGGGATGTCGCTGGTGTATAGCGTGAAGAGTAGGGGATAGCACGGCGCCTTGAGGTACGCCGGCTCGGATTGGGCGGATTGAACTACTGCTTTAGGTTTAAACCAGTTTTAAGTCCCCTTTTTGGTAATATTGCTTCACACAGTCCGGATATATTTTATCTAATCTTGGAATAGGGCAAACAAATTTATCTTTAAGCGTTTTTCCCTAAGTTCATATGATCTATATTTTTCCTTTTAAGGTTTTTAAGATATGTAAAGTAAAATATACGTTGATGTTTCAACTAAGGCTGTTGTCTAATTAATAGAAATTATTCTAGAAGCCGTATAAATATGGCTTTCTTATACACTACAACTTAGCAAGGAAACCTAGTAATTAGGTAGGTAAATAGGTCTATGAAGTTCTTTGTATTCTTAAAAACTGTTATTCTCATCCTTATAAGGGACTAACCATGCATTCTAAACAATTCTAAACTAAAGGAACACTACTTTAAGCAACAAATGACCAATGAATGCAAAACTAAATAAGAAAAGCATGTATAATCCACATTTGGATCTCAAAACAGCTTATTTAAAACCAAAATCAGGGTCAAATCATACCATTCAGCTAGACAACTAATAAAAAAACCAAATATGGTAGAAGTTAATGCCATTATCACCTTCAGAACTACTTCAGAGACGAACGAAATGAACAAATCAAAGTCAAAAACGTATAAACGTTGATAACCTGACGAAAAATGCAAATCTAACTCAATCAGTGGTGTATTTATAAACAAAGGCAAGATTGTAGTAACTTTAGATTCATGAATGAATGTTTTGGCAGGATGTAGACGTCAGCTGGCGAAAAACAAGACCTTCCCCAAGGAGCATAGCAACATAAAACCGAAACAACCCATCATGACATGACAATCCTTCAGAGGTCAAGAAAGCACAAATGTTTCCTAAGGCCTAAACTATAAATTCCATCCAAACAAACAATCCAATGTATGATAGGGACATAAATATAGCACAGAAATAACCATTCGTAAAATATAAATTCATCATAAATATGCAATATTTACAATCAGCCCGAAGCAGTGTGGTGTAAATATTATACTTAGGTATACAGATTATGAGCGAACCATTATTCTATCTAAGGCTCTCGTCCACTCAATAACAACCTAGTTTGTTTATTACTTTACTTGTACATGTGTTTGTGTGTACCCGCAAACAGGTATACAACAAACACGCCAAGTATTAACCTCAATTAGCTCATCTGTGTGTGAGTGACCCACACAAATACAAGACGTAACTAAAATTTAATTATAACACCAATACCCTAGCGTTAAGTATTAAACTCGTTTATCGTTTGTATTAAATTTATCCCATTGTTAATCGGAGGATACAAAACGAATAGCCTTGAAACTTCTTATCGAACAAGTGAGTTGACTACACACAATTACCGGCCGTGAAGCGCGACGTTGCCAACATTCAGCGCGCTACTGCGTCTTAATTTTACAACACCGCCGCCATTTTGTTTCCATTTATCAGATGCAACTTACGAATGATGAGACCCGATTTATTCTCTTTTCATTATAGCCAACACATTCGTAGATTAAATAGACACATTCAAAGAAAGCCACACCACACTTTCCTCAACGAAAATACACATGTTACGTAACTATAGGAAGTTGTCAGTCGACGTATAATGCATACGATAGCTCGGGCATCGAGCACAGTGCACCCTGAAAGTTCAAGATATCTCAATAGCGAATATTGGATATGCTGTAGATGTCTAGATCATCGAGATTGCAAGCGTACCCTAGCCATACCTAGGTATTTATGTAGGGGGCAGAGTGTCGGCGCAATATGGTTGAGATACGTACATTGAGAGGTTCGTGAGCCAGCGCCGGGTGCGGGGCGAACGCCCCGTGCTGCCAGGGTAGCCATCCGGCCGACTCACAACCAGATACATCACAAATACGGTCATTTTCAACGCAAATTCCGCGGTATCGATCACGCACAGACGCCATTTTGAACCGACACTGAGCTCGGACGAGCGCGCGACGTTGCCACGTCGCACGTTTCCAATCCGCACTTCTATTTCTGGCGCCCGCCCCCCGCGCGCCGTGACGCCGGAGGTCGCCAAACACCGCTCGACAAAACATTCACGATTTCAATTTATACATCAACTTCGCGGGTTCGTATTTGAAAAACTCATGATCTAGTAGGCCTTCGGATCCGACAGGCGCGGGCGGGGAGGCGGGGTGGGGGGTGTTAGTGTTATAACAGCGTTCCGATGATAAGATAGTACTTATAGACATCGCATAGATGTACATGAATTGTAATATATCGTCCGAGCGCGCCCGGCTTTCACCAAAGAGCGGAGCGAGGCGCGGCCGCGCAGGACCGCGCCGACATGTGCCATTGGCCACCGCAGAGATCGATAGACAAACACCGACGAGGACGCCGACCTACATACGATACTGAGCCTTGCTGCTATAATAATAGACGTCGTATTTGTGCGGTAGTGACTATAAACAAACTACCGCACGAGCACACTGACGTCGTCCACGTAGATACGCACGAACACAGGCGTTGTGAAAACGACGCGAGCGGGCGACGAGCTGCGCGACCTACCGATGTATACCATCATTGTATTATGCCACTTTTCTAGAGTCGAAATTCCTGTGCAGCGACGCGCCCAGCGCGCCCTACCGAAGGACAAAGGGACGATTTCACACGGAAAACAAAGGGAAACGCCGGTCCACGGATAATAACACATTTTTTGTTTGATAATTTAACTTTTTAACAAGTTTTATCGGGTGGCAGCGCGTTGCCAAGTCGCCAGCTTGTGCGATCGCGCGCTCTCTCATTATGAAATTGGGATTTTCTAACTGCACATGACGCAGGCGAATGATAAGAAGATTTTTGAAAGGTTACATAAAATATGCAATACTATATCGGACGTAGTGAGTAGCGTATGGTAATGGCACACAGGTGCGCCGGACAAGTCGTAACAGGCAATATGGCAATGTCCATCAAACTAATATTTCGCTACCTAATTTCTAACTAAATATAAGAAAGCAATGAAAATCAACTAAAAAAATTGATAATAAGCTCTAAATAGTAAAAGACGCAATCTGTCAACCAGTCACTTACCTCGATTTTTACACGAAAAGTGCGTTATTCTTCACTAAACTCACTGGAACGTCACTCCGAGACGATGCAACAACAATATTCAAGGTATTTTAAGATTTTTAAACAATTTGATGTGCATAAAAAAATTATACATGCCGTTGAACAAACGTCCGGCGCGCATAGAGACCGAATGCGAACTGTTGGTTAGTTTGGTTTGGTTGGGTCGGTTGATAGGTGGGGGGCGGCGGGCGGCGGGCGGCGGGAGGAAAACCGGAGAACGGGCGATCGAGGGAGACAGAAAGGGCACGATTTTAATAATTTTAAAATGGCATACTTTACAATAATAATACCATGGAACTGTTTGAAAAATACAAAATGTTTTTTGGAGTTCTTACATTTAGGAAAAAGGTATTTTCCTCTGATAAAATGTTGGTTAGTGATTAACTTGACATAGATGTTTTCCTGTTTCAAACCACTCACAAAGCAGAGGCAAAAACATAATGATTTATTGTTTTAATGTTGTCAATCGAAAAAAGCATCATGGTGTTTATTTATTGATAGTAGGTATTTTCATGTATGGTATTTTTATTAATTTATATAAATACGGATTAAAGGTTGATTTGAGAATTATGAAATTCGGATTTAAATAACACAGAAAAATGGAAAGAGGTTTGTTACAAATATCACGATAACCCTACCAATTGTAATGAGCTATTGATTATCAGCTGTGTTTATTGATAAATAAGCCATTATAATAAGTTGGGTTCTTTCTGTCATTTTTTAACCAATAAGGATAAAGTTTGTTATTAAAAAAATAATGTTGACTTCTCGACCAATGAGATTAGACATCGTGGATGACAGATTTTGACAGCAAAAGATAAACTTCTTCCAACACGTATTGAGAATTTCCGACATTTATCAAGTTTTTCTCGTAATTTAAACACTAAATTCGTGTTAAATTATTAATTAGTGGTTAAAAATGCGTTCAGCTGTTGCTTTCTTTGCCTTCACAATTTTATTAGTCGCCGTATCAGCGCGGATAGACCCTAAAAACTTAAAGTGCTTAGGTGTGTATTTCACGAATATAGTTTGAAATTAATTTCAATAACTTGTGGTTTTAATTGGTATTATCATTATTTCAGTATGCCGGACGACCTTCGAGGAGCTTAACGATGTGATAAAAAAAGTAGATAAATGGAAAAAAGTCGATGTAAGTAGTTAAATATTACATTAAAACTTCATAGTTTTATTACTATTGATTCCTGCAATTTCCTGCTTGATCTTAGTTATTCGATAACTTAAAGTGCTATGTAAACATTAAGAGTATAATTTTACGAGCGTCTGTAAAAATTAAACAACTTTTTTAATAGTTCTAACTTGATTACCATCAACTTTTTATTTTTATTTAGAAAAGTTTTTAATTTAAAATTTTTATGTGGAACTTAATGTCTAATGAATCAAAAAGTTAAACTTTAAGACTTTTGGAACAAGTAAAAAGTTCTAGAATGTTGATTGGTATGTTAGGAAACAGTGGCGGACTCTTGTATAGTCTTTTAAAAATCTTATATACTATTATACAAAACCTTAACTTTAGTTAGTAGAACGCACTAATCTACAGAACTACTGGACCGATATCAAAAAATATTTTTCTATTGGAAAGTCCATTTATCAAGGAAGGTTATAGGCTATAAAACATTACGCTATAACCAAGCAGAGCAGGTGAAACCGTGCGAAAGTGGCTAGTTAATAATAACTTGTATGTTAGCAACTGTCATTAGCACTTCACATTTCACAAGTGGTGATATAGAATATCAGTTAAGTATGTACTCTACAAATCTTGGTTTTCAACCTTGTCAAAGTATTTTTTCATTAGTCACAAATAGTCCTCATACCAATTTAAAGCTTTCTATCTTGAACATTGCGTAAGGTTCCATACAGACATCCATGCCCCATTTTAGGAAAATGAGGACACTCGCTAGCTAACATGTGAAGTTATTCACACAAAAAATAATTTCATAAAGTCGCTCTGTTATGATGTGAAAAACAGGCAAAGAAACCTCCAGTATGGGTAGGATTAGGATAGCGAGAACATGCTGTATAAAAAATGGCACATTAAGAGCCTCCTCTATTTTTGAAATTGGTTACAAATAATTAATAATAAATGCAGTAACTTTTCATTCATACAACAAGATTACCACCCTTTCTAATCTTGCCAATCCCCAACAACCTTTCAATTCCTAACCCCCAAAAGACCGGCAACACACTTGTAACTTGGCGATTCCTTACCATTAGGTGATCCGTCTGCTCGTTTACCAGCTTCATACATAAAAAATACGATAAAAATTAGTGTACGAAAATACTACATTAATCATTAACGGAAATCCCACTATTGTGTAATGATAATTTGTAATGATAAGTGAAATCAATACTTTTACAGCTCAGATGATAAGCTACTTGTAATCTAATTACCTACCTAATTCATTATTGAATTAAATATCTGATTACTAGATTCTGTCAGCGGCTTCACCCGCTTTCCCGTGGGATAAAAAGTAGCTTATGTGTTATTCCAGACCATAATCTGCCCCTGTTCCAAATTTCATCCTGATCCCTTCAGCCGTTTTGCCGTGATTGAGTAACAAACATACACACAAACTTACGCATTTATAAAATTAGTAAGATAAAATGTATAGTATTGACTGGTAATTAGTGAACGATATTGAAATATGTGATTATGATTACAAACAACTTTCCCAAAAAAGTTTTTTGGATTTTATTTTTATCATAATAATTCTGTTTATATCACTAGTGCTTGGTTTATTCGAGCTGGAAAATACCACAGCCATAGTAGGAAATACATATATACGTACATAACTTCACGCCGGTTTCCCATGGGGGTAGGCAGAGAAAATGGACCGCAAATTGCTACGAATCCAATATAGAACAGGAGCTAATATAGTCTTTAAAAATATCAAAAATACCACAGTCATAGTAACAAGATTTGTGGTATTATTTCAGCTATAATTTTACCTGAAGTGAACATTCTTTTTTTTGAGATTATCTTTTAACAAATTGCCTTTTAAACAAAAGACATCTATGTAGATAAGGCCCTAGAACAATAAGCCTTCCTTTCTTAAGTTTTATGGCTTTAAAAATGAATTAAACAATAGTTACTAAACTGGGGTAAGCAAACCCCTTTCCTTTTTGTTTTAAAAAATACCATGATCCTCTTATTATTTCTATTGTGTTGATAAACACGGAGGTTGACTGCCCAGACCTATTTCCAATATGAAATAACATACATTTCACATCCAAACACAACAATTTGTGGATAACATAAGGAGTCTGTATAAGAATTGAACTCATGACACGTTAGCGTAAAGGGTCGTGGTGGCCCGGAGGTTTAAGACGCTCGCTTCTCATCCATGAGAGCGCGGGTTCAAAGCCAACGGCAAGTACCAATGTGACTTTATCCGAGTTATATGTACTTTCTAAGATTATTGAGACACCACTGACAAAGGGTGAAGAAAAGCATCCTGAGGAAACCTGGGCTTATAATTTCTAATTATAAATTTGAAATCGCCAACCCGCATTGAGCAAGCGTTTTGATTGATTAATGCTCAAACCTTCTCAGTGTGAGAAGAGGCTTTTGGTCAGCAGTGGCCACTTATAGCCTGTTGATGTTGCAGAGATTATTATGTTCAGAATATGCTTAGTATAAGTACCTGTTTAGTTACATTTGTACCATTATTAAACCTACTTATGTATTACGCAATGATCATAAAATGTCCTGTATTATACGGGCTGCGGCGCCTATGCACCATACGCAGCACTACATAATATAAAACAAAGTCGTTTTTTCTGTCCCTATGTCCCTTTGTATGCTTAAATCTTTAAACTACGCAACGGATTTTGATGCGGTTTTTTTAATAGATAGAGTACTTCAAGAGGAGGTTATATATCACCATTGCACCCATGCAAAGCTGGGGCGGGTCGCTAGTCTATAATATAAAAATAAGTCGGGTTTTCCTTTCTGACGCTATAACTCCAGAACGCACGAACCGATTTCCACGGTTTTGCATTCGTTGGAAAGGTCTCGGGCTCCGTGAGGTTTATAGCAAAGAAAATTGTGAAAAATGTTCAAGAGAAAAGCACGAAAACGGGGAAAATCATTGGTGGCGAAACGGAGTTCGCCGAGTTTGCTAGTATCTTATAAAAAAAGGTCATAAGGGCAGTAATATTGCTAAAGCCATAGTTTTATCGAAGCTACGGATGACTCGAAGCTGGAGTAGGAACGGGGTGTTTTTTAGTTATTAAGAGTCTGACACGCCCTCTCGTCTCGCCCGAGGCGGGAAGAGTCATTGGATGATTTTCCCTCCTCAAAATAATTGGTTTTGTGATTACTTGACTTATGACTAGACTGTACCTGTTTTAAATAGAAACTAATACTATGTATACAACGTCACACCTTTTATCCCCGACGGGGTAGGCAGAAGTGCACATTATGGCACGTAATACCACTGTACAACTTACACCCACTTCTCACAATTGGGTAGTTTCCTAAGTCAAAAATAAATTATTTTGATATATAAAATATCCCAAAATAATCGTACTTTCATTCATTATTTTGACGATATACTTATTTATTTAATTTTTCTAGCTAATTTTAGAGAAGTAAGTATGCTATTTGACGCAAAAAGTTATGACGTCATAAGTTTTGATCTCATACAAAATTCATAGAAATGTAACGTTTTTGGCGTTTCGATAAAAGTATTAAATTTGACTAGTAGGAAACTACCGCATTTATGCTGTAAGTCCCATGTAATAGGTGGTGAGCCTATTGACATAATACTTTATACTAACATTTTGTATATTTATTTTTCCAGGTAGGCAACTTCAGAATGGATGCCAGTGGCAACACAATGCAGGAGAAGGTACCAGCTCACCGCTCAGCTGTGTACATCTCCGAATTGATTGATGAAATCTGTAAGTAATAGCTGATGTCGGTAGGTATCGTCATGAGCTAATGTTCACATGTAAACAGCAGCTCATGTAGTGCAGCAGAGATTGTCCAGTCAACAAGCATGTAGCGTAGACTGTCCAGGCGACACACGTACTTAGGTATCGTCATGAGCTAATGTTCACATGTAAACAGCAGCTCATGTAGTGCAGCAGAGATTGTCCAGTCAACAAGCATGTAGCGTAGACTGTCCAGGCGACACACGTACTTAGGTATCGTCATGAGCTAATGTTCACATGTAAACAGCAGCTCATGTAGTGCAGAGATTGTCCAGTCAACAAGCATGTAGCGTAGACTGCCCAGGCGACACACGTACTTAGGTATCGTCATGAGTTAATGTTCACATGTAAACAGCAGCTCATGTAGTGCAGAGATTGTCCAGTCTACAAGCATGTAGCGTAGACTGTCCAGGCGACACACGTACTTAGGTATCGTCATGAGTTAATGTTCACATGTAAACAGCAGCTCATGTAGTGCAGAGATTGTCCAGTCTACAAGCATGTAGCGTAGACTGTCCAGGCGACACACGTACTTAGGTATCGTCATGAGTTAATGTTCACATGTAAACAGCAGCTCATGTAGTGCAGAGATTGTCCAGTCTACAAGCATGTAGCGTAGACTGTCCAGGCGACACACGTACTTAGGTATCGTCATGAGTTAATGTTCACATGTAAACAGCAGCTCATGTAGTGCAGAGATTGTCCAGTCAACAAGCATGTAGCGTAGACTGTCCAGGCGACACACGTACTTAGGTATCGTCATGAGTTAATGTTCACATGTAAACAGCAGCTCATGTAGTGCAGAGATTGTCCAGTCTACAAGCATGTAGCGTAGACTGTCCAGGCGACACACGTACTTAGGTATCGTCATGAGTTAATGTTCACATGTAAACAGCAGCTCATGTAGTGCAGAGATTGTCCAGTCAACAAGCATGTAGCGTAGACTGTCCAGGCGACACACGTACTTAGGTATCGTCATGAGTTAATGTTCACATGTAAACAGCAGCTCATGTAGTGCAGAGATTGTCCAGTCTACAAGCATGTAGCGTAGACTGTCCAGGCGACACACGTACTTAGGTATCGTCATGAGTTAATGTTCACATGTAAACAGCAGCTCATGTAGTGCAGAGATTGTCCAGTCAACAAGCATGTAGCGTAGACTGTCCAGGCGACACACTAAGGTACTAAAGTAATCGTCATCTAGACTGATAAATAATAAATAAAATTGGAGTGTCTGTTTGTAATATTGAAATAACCGCTTTTTACTACATGCATATTATGAATATACATACGATACATACACTAAAATAATATTTTTACAATTTTTGTCTGTCTATCTGTTTGTTCTGACTAATCTCTGAAATGGGTGGACCGATTTTGACGGGACTTTTATGAGCAGGTAGCTGATGTACTAAGGAGTAGTTTAGGCTGATTTTATTTGAGAAAAATTATATTATTTTAGACAAAAATCGAAAACACAAATTCTAACAGAAGTATTTTTATAATAACCGTCGTGATATATACTAAATTAGTAAGCTGCGCGATATTGCCGCGTGCAGACGCACACTGCTCATGAAAAAGTCCCTCTGTGACTTTCTACTAAAAAAACTAGTAGAGCTTTTCTCCATGTATGTGAATGTACGTGAGTAAACCGTGATTTTTAGTTAGACTAACAAAAGTCTTGTGGGTGTAGTAGTATCAGAGATATTGTAAAAAACTTCTTTTTTAAAAGAGTAACGATGGAGTTTCTTGCTCGTTCTTCTCCATTCGAAGCTACACTTTGGAACGAGCGCCTAGCTTCACTGACAGACAGACTGACGGACAATTCAATTTGACGTTTCAAAAGCGCCTTATTTAGGATTAATTGAAATAAATGCTTTGACTTTGACTTTGTAGGCTAGTGATCTATACAATGTGATAGGGGCGAGACTTCTAACCCGTTAAGGCTGAGTTCTACATCTAATTTTATCGACAAAAGTCGGGGGTCGAAGTGGTCGAATCCCCTCCCCTAAAAGTTATGGCTATAATATTTTTTTTACTTTTTTTGATATCAAAGGTTGTATGCGTTGTAGAAACAAAAAAAAATCGACAAACGGTAGCTAACAACCTTGGCTAACTAATTCATTACTTTTTTCATATGTTTGATAATGTTTTGGTGAGAAAAAAAATCATTTGTGAAAAAAATCACTATTTTTCAATATTTTCAATTAGGGGTTCAACCCCCCATATTATTTTTTTTGTCGATAAAATTAGATGTAGTACTCAGCCTTAACGGGTTAGAAGTCCCACCCCTATCACATTGTATATAATTCTTCTGTAAGTGTGTATGTCACTGAACTTCTCTTAAACGACTGGACCGATTTTGATGAATTTTTTTGTGTGTGTTCAAGGGGATCTGAGAATGGTTTAGATTCACAATTTTGTCAGCTGGACAATGTTTTTTAAATTACTTTTTTATTTATTAGTAGTTGTTGGTTTTGGAATGTTTTACATTGGATCCGACAGACGGCGCTACCATCGCAGTGTCAAATATTAATGACGTTAGATATTGTCATAACATTTGAATAACAATTTTCATCAAAATGGTCCAGAATGTTTTAGCTTATTAAAAAAAGTTTAAAATTTTCAAATTAAAGACGTGTAGACAGGACAACGTCTGTCGGGTCCGCTAGTTATATATAGATACGAGTGATCTCCATACTGTATTATTTGCAGGTAAGAAGATGGACGACTACGTGCGCGTGTACTACAAGGCGACGAACAAGCTGGCCATCATGCAGCTCATCACCAAGGACGGCGGCATGAACCCCGACTTCTCCAAGACCAAGTTCGTCACCGACGACGACCTCAACAAGAGTTTGGAGTATTATGTGAGTCGCCTTATTGCTTTTTTCTTAGAATTAAGTTTCAAATCTTAAGAAGCTTCAGGTTAGGTTATTTTTACTAAAATTTTGGTACAGTCGCCCGTCGTTTAAGACCGCTTCTCATGCATGAGAGTGGGATTGAGACCTACCAACGGCAAATGCCAACGTGACTTTGCGAAATTGCTGCGAACAATTGAACCACCAATTGGAAGAAGGGAATAAATCCAAAAAACAAGAAAGGAGATAATCAAAAAAAACTTTATAACTTTTTACTGTCGTCTTATAGGCTCATGTGAAATCACTGATATTAAAGAAAATATAAATTCTTACTTATTTACTAATAGATCTGGCTGAAATATATACATACAAACTAGCAAACCCGGCGAACTCCGTTTCGCCATTAATGATTTTCTGTTTTCCTGCTTTTCTCTTGATTTTTTTCCTGAATTTTCTTTGCTATAAACCTCACGGAGCCCGAGACCTTTCCAACGAATGCAAAACCGTGGAAATCGGTTTGTGCTTTCTGGAGTTATAGCGTCAGGAAGAAAAACCCGACTTATTTTTATATTATAGATTAGTTACAAGATAATACTTTTGTACGTCAATCATCTAAAATAACTAGATGAGGCCAGCATTTCCAATATCTAGTTTGGGCTCCTAGAAAATATTATTTTCTCAATAATGAGACAGAGACAGAGTCGGATATTATGCCTACACTATCATAATATTCATAATATTCCCCCTTCCTGACTCGTTGGCCGAATGGTCGCAATTGCGATTGCGGGGCAAGGGGTCACGGGTTCGATTCCTGGGTCGACCTAAGTACTACTGGCCTTTATTCCGTTTTTAAAAAAAAATCTCAGTAGTACCACGGAGTCTGGAATTGTGCCCAGTATATGGCAATAGGCTCACCACCTATTACATGGGACTTACAACACAAATTGTGAAAAGTGAGTGTACATTGTACAGTGGCATTACGTACCGTAATGTGCACCTCTGCCTACCCTTTAATAAATACATATTGTATTATGTTTCCAGTGCGAGCGCATGTTTGAGGAGAATGAGGATGAAATTACATCGTTGTACAAGAATCGGCCCGACGATGACATCATGCCCGACGCGGAGAGAGAGGTACGTCAAGTCCTTTTTAAAAGGCCGGCAACGCACCTGTGACGCCTCTGGTGTTGCGGGTGTCCATGGGCGACGCTGATCGCTTACCATCAGGTGACGCGTCTGCTCGTTTGCCACCTATTCCATAATAAAATAGTCATAAGTAAGCTTATTTTTAAATTGCAAAGTAATTCTTAAGTAGACCTGAAACGTCAAAATAGAATAGTCTGTCAGTTATGTTACGTGGTCATTAAATGGCGTAGCTGCCTTGGCCAAACAAATTTTAACGCCCCTATGTTCGTTCCAATGTGGAGATTCGTATGGAGAAGAACAAGCAAGTAACTCTATACGTTACTCTTTTAAATACCAACATATGTTAGTAGAATTTATAATCACAAAATTTCCCCAACAACTCTTGAATTCCTTCAATTCCTAACCTCCAAAAGGCCGGCAACGCACTTGTAACGCTTCTGGTGTTTCGGGTGTCCATGGGCGGCGGCGATTGCTTACCACCAGGTGTTCCGTCTGCTCGTTTACCGGTTTATACTGTAAAAAAAACACATTTATACCACCTCTGCTACCATCAAGTAATCCGTCTGCTCGTTTACCGGCTTATACCATAAAAAACAAACCACATTTTTACCACCTCTGCCCACTCAGCAAGTAACAACCCCCTATATTACCGTTACAGATCTGCTTCAACCACGCGCAGTACTGCGAGGAGTGGATGTTGCCCACTGAGGAGGACACCACGTGGACGCACGAGATGGAGGCTGAGTATGTCAAGGTAAGCAGTTTTGGTCTTCTTTTTTTTTTAAAAAAAACGTTGCCCCACATTAGGATTTTCTCCTGTGTCGTGGGTGCGTTTACAAACATACAAGTTCACATACACATGACACCCAGATCCGAAACAACAATTTGTGGATCACACAAAGAGTTGCTTCGTACGGGAATCGAACCCGCTACATTTTGCACGGCTTGCCGGTTGCCCAGCCACCGCACCAACCGTGCAGTCAAAGTGCGGTCTATTATGGAGGTGACTAGGGTTCATTGATCAGTACCCTTAGTACAAGTTTGCTTTACGTTGAGCGAAAACGAAACGAGAGCGCGTTCGGCGCTTTGATTGGTTGGTCCATTCGAGCCAATTAGAGCCCTGAACGCGTTCTAGTTAGCTTAAACCAACTCGTACTAAGTTCCCTGGTTACGCAACGTCATAGGCGAAAGACGAACATTAATGTTGAATTTTGGTACCGTAAAATGGGATGAATAGGGATCGAGAGGTGAATATGGACAGAAGAGGGGTGAATAGATAGTATGAAGAATTTCCCTGTACCTATTCACCTCTCGATCCCTATTCACCTCTCGATCCCTATTATTAGAACTTATAACGGGATATTGATATCACGGATTAACTGAGTTAATCCGTGATCATGGCGCTTGCAACAGTGCCGAAATATCGGAAACTCGCTAAAATGAATAAACATGGTAAATATCCCGTTATAAGTTCTAATAATAGTGTTAGTGACCATGTCAGTTTAAAAACTTATATCTCGATCCCTATTCACCCCGTTTTACGGTACATACCAAAATATTATTTTAGGCTAAGACTTGATTTGCGGAGAACCACATGGATTAGGTTACTTTCCACTAGAGATGTGCTATGTAGCTGTACTATGAAAATGTAATAGCTAAACTGTGAAACTTCTTGACCGTTTCTACTGATATTATGCTAAGCTTTGTAGCTGTGCGAGGAAGATACGTTATGAAGGTGCGCTGCCACAAAGTGCTATAGGTACTCTGCTCTGCACATAGCTACACCACCCGCGTTCATCCATAGCACGCATCCTTCCATATAAAAAACATAGCTTAGTTTCGTCCGTTTCCAGCACTGCATACGCATCCACAGCAACGTAGCATAGCACATCGCTGGTGAAAATTGATACAAGCTGCCTTCCCACGCGTTGACGCGTTGTAGTGTGTCGTCCTACATCTACAGCGTCTTTTCTTTTTACATGTGATTTTCACGAACGTTGTTAAAATCTGCGGCATGCGGACGGCGACATAGTATAAAACTCATCTAAAACCTTGTTACGGTTTTCGTTAGGGTTTTTTTATAATAATCATCGTTAGACATACTAAATTAACTAAAAATCACGGTTTACTTACGTACATTAATGGAGAAAAGCTAGTTTCGACTTTCGAGTCATAGAGTAAGGCTGTTCTACGTCGCAGTCTGCGCACGCTGTTCATGATGAAGAATCCCTCTGTGATTCGAAAGTAGTAGAGCTTTTCTCCATTAATTTACGAGAGTAACCCGTTAATTAAAGTATTAAAGTTAGTAAAAGTAAAATTAAAGCAAGGTATTATTTAAAGTGTTATTTTATAGCCTATTGACAGAAATAAATATCATTTCCTTACACCTACTTTATACCAAACACATGAAACTAATTCACTCCTCAATACTTCCAGGTTCACGGACCAGATCCCTACGGCTTCGGAGGCCTGCCGCCCCAGACACAGATGCCAGACGTCAGCCAAGATTATGATGATGAAGACGCACAGAGCGATGACTTCGACATCCCCGCTGAGAAAGATGAGCTATAAATATATAATATAATATATTATATTATATATAACACCAATCCTGCCTTAAATATATAGTATATAATATGTTTTAAAATGTCCTGTCCAATTTGTAGAATTTGTAATAAGGATTAGTGATATAAAAATGCATTTATTATGCATATAAATCTTCCTTTATCTATTAAAATAAATGGCATCAAAATTCGTTGCGTAGTTTTGAAGATCTATGCACACATAGGGATGGACAGCGGATAGCGACTCAAAGTCAAAGCATTTATTCCAGTGAACTATAAATACGTAAGGAATTGTAAAACGGCTGATGCCTGATCCGGAGCTGCGGACTGCCTAGCAAGTTACCGGGGCTCCGGCTTGAAAAGCAGGAGTAGGAACGGGGTGGTGTTTAGTCAGTAAGAGTCTGACACTCCCTCTCGCCTCGCCCAAGGCGAGTGAAGTCATCAAATTGAACTATAAAATGTAACCCAGTGCCTTAGAATTTTATAAAAAATATAATTTATTATAACAAAATTACTATTAACGGTTCGTGCAATACTAATGTCTGAAGATTAGACGACAAAGTTGAATTTGTCTTTTAGTGAAAAATTATATTTAAATAGAGTAATTTTCTAACTAGCTTTCAACGCGGTTTCACCCGCTCTGCTCGGTACCTATTGATCGTAGCGCAATGTTTTTTTAAAGTGTAGATTCCTATGGAGAAAAACGGGCAAAAAATTCCATAGGATACTCTATTTTCAATCAGATTTTTTAGATTGGATAGTTTTTAAAACATATTATATGATATATAGTAATAAAATAGTCTGTATGAAAGTCTGAAGTATGCTGAAAAAATCTTTGTTCAGCTGTAAAATGTTGATGTTTGAATATAATAATGTTGTAAACAGTTTTGAGTTTGGTCATTTTGTCCCATACATTGCAGTACAACATTTTTGGCCGTATAATAGGGATGATGACGGGTTAGAAAATTAAAAATGTATTTAGTCCGTCAGTTAGACAATGAAAAAATATTAGACACGTATTTTTTTTTATTTTGTCATATAAGAAAACAATACTTAGATAAAACGTGTCAAAGTTTAGGAGTGGGAGCTAACTACGTCACTTTTGAGTATAAAACTTACTCAAAAGTGACGCCACGCGATATTTCAAATCAATATATCTTCGAAAGTATTTGTTTCCGTAAGAACATAAAAAATACGTGTCTAATGTTTTAAAATAATCTACAAGACGGACATTAGAATAAAAAATAGTCATCTACCCTATTAAAAAGTCTATTGAAGGCAAATCCCCCCCTACCTTACTACTTTTGCCCCCCATGGCGTTAAATGTGTTAATCTATATTAGTTGTGCCTTTCAATGGTCACGTATAAAGTTTCGATCTCATATCGGGTTCGATTCCGGGGTTGTGCAAAGTATTATTTGATTCTTCAATCGATTTAGAAATTGCAATGTGCAAGAGTGATTACATAATTATGTTTTGTTACAGATTGGCTTTATAAAAGGGTGTTTAAATATTATACAAACTGACTGGTGAGATACCTTCAATATTTGAGGACGTGATAGTATGCGAACATATATCATGAAATAAAATAACATAAAAATGAAATATTAAATAACTTCTTAGTAAACTTCGTACACAGTACACCGAGAGTCCAGTATTTATTTATTTAACTGCGGAATACTTGGACACGCGCTACCAACACAGAATACATAGGTACCTACACTGTACAGCTGTTGCCTACCTACATCGAGACCTAGTCTAATTTCACCTATTTTTACAGACATTTCGATAAAAAGTTAAGCCCCTTTTTATATCAAGTTAACGAGAATCGAGTACCGAGTACTCTCCATAAGTATTGAAGGTATCTCACCAGTCATACGGTATATAAAGTGATTTAAGAATTAAATACATTGTTGCTCAAAATTTTATATGAAAATGATGTTATGGCCATAGTACTTACTTGATATTTTATTATAAATGTATATTTTACATATTATTACAAAATATATGAGATTATAATTGGTTGTTGTAAAAAGAACTGTATATTTGAGAGCCTAAAATCCATTTCAGTTTGCAGTGAGATTGCTATAAAGTATGTATTACATGGGACTTATAACATAACTGATGTAAAGTGGGTGCTATACATTGTATATGTTGCATCTCTGTATATCTTCTTTAAAACAAATAAGACTATATGTATTTTGATATCCATTGGATAAAAAAGGAACGTAATATATGAAATATCTATTTATCTGTCAGTTAAATCTATCAGTAACTAACTGCCGTACTCAGAGTCATTTAATGGTTACTTAACCCAGTCCTTAGCAATTGTTTTTCATATAAAATCGTTACTAAGGAATAGTTTAAGTAATCATTAAAGGTAAGTGTCCACAGGCCCGCATCGCACGCATTCCGTATGACGTCATCAGTACGCATCGCATGTAGGCATTGCCGATGATGCGGTCCGTACGATGCGGATCAGTGGACGCAGTTGTATGAGTTTCTATACAAGACTAACTAAAATCCGTTGCGTGCGATGCGTACGATGCGTACCTTAGATGTCTCTGAGTATGGCAGTTAGAGAATATGTTTATTTTAAGCACAGTTACCTAATGAGCTAGTTTTAATGAGATTTTGTGTGTTTTAAACAAAGGGCATTAAATATTTTGTTTGGATATTATCGTGTTTTATTTTATCATAAACTAGCGACACGCCCCAGCTTCGCATGGGTGCAATGGTGATATATTATGCATGTATTATACATATAAAACTTCCTCTTGAATCACTCTATCTATTAAAAAACCGCATCAAAATCCGTTGCGTAGTTTTAAAGATTTAAGCATACAAAGGGACAAAGGGACAGAGAAAGCGACTTTGTTTCACCCTGTCACCCTATCACCACTTAGTAGTTACTAACTCATGGGTGACTGGTGATTTTTCACCGTCGCCCATGGACACTTGAAACACCAGAGGCGTTACAAGTGCGTTGCCGGCCTTTTGGGGGTTAGGAATTTAAGGGTCGGGGAATCGGGGATTGGGAAGCATTAAATAAAACGTATTAAAGTAAGTAAATCACATTTTATTCACAATTAAACAGTGTACTAGATACAAGACAATTTACAGAACAAAGATAAAAATTACATCAAATTCGGTTCAGCCAACCGCGAGATATTTGCGAATAAATATACATACTGGTAAAACTGAGAACCTCCTTTATTTAAATAAAGTTAATGATTTTCATCAAATTAATTTCTTAAGTTATAAAATGCATTAATTATCCTAATATGATGGAAGCTAAAGAAGTATGTAAGCATCGTAATAAGTGGCGCTGTGTAGTTTTTTTAAAACATTGTCCCACACTAGGATTTTCTCCAATGTCGTGGGTGCGTTTACAAACATACAAGTTCACATACACATGACACCCAGTCCCGAAACAACAATTTGTGGATCAAAGAATTGCTCCGTGCGAGAATCGAAACCGCTACCAATCACCGCGTCAACTGTGCAGTTTCTTGATGGCTAAGTAATATAATACAAATATAGACAGAATAATTTATTTATGTATTGGCCAAAATACAACATATTTTCTCGTATGCAATCATCATGAAAAAAATGTCTACCATTAAAATAATATTTTAATATTTACATTATAATTATTTATTTATTTATTTAATAATGCCAAAAGGACAACAAACGCAAGCATAGTACAGTCATTACCTCCATTGATTACATAAAAAATAACTTAAATAAGTTTTTATAATCTAGGCAAGTACATCACAGTCGACGATCATCGAAGGCACTTTTCGAAGACTTCTTGGAATTCAAATCTGAAAGAAATCATATTTTTACTTTTTAGGCTCATGACTTTTTTATGGAAGTGGAATAGGAGGCAAATAAGCAGATGGATCACCTGATGGTAATCGGTTATGTACTCAGTGCCCTAAAGGTCCACAGGCTCGCATCGTACGCATTGCACGCAACGGATTTTAGTTTGTCTTGTATAGAAACACATGCAACTGCGTCCACTGATCCGCATCGTACGGACCGCATTATCGGCAAAGCCTACATGCGTGTACTGATGACGTCACACGGAATGCGTACGATGCGGGCCTGTGGACGTTTACCGAAATGCGTTAGTACGGATTAGCTTTACGTTTAAAGTAATCGAAACAAGAGCGCATTCGGTGCTATGATTGGACGGCTCGAATAAACCAAGCATTTCTCGTTTCGATTACTTTAGACGTAAATCAAATAAGGGTACGAGCTGTTTTAAAATTCCGACACAGCTGCAGACGGTGACCTAACTATAATCACCGACCTGCTTACCAAGCGTGTATAGATATTATGGCACACCTTTCTTACAAGGAGGAGGGTCATAGTCCAGCAGTGGACGTTCATGGACTGTTGATCATGTCGAATAAACCTTATTTGAGGGTGTTAGGGGGTTCATCAAGTGAAATCTCCAACTTTGGGTGAGGCGAGTGTGTCAGTGGTGTCAGACTTTTACAGACTAAATACTACCCTGTTCCTTTTTCTGCTTTGGGCTGGAGCCATGGTAACCCGCTAGGTTGTCTGTAAGCTAAGGGTGCTTTTCCACCAAAGATGTTCTATGTAGCTATACTGCGAAAAGTAATAGCTAAGATGTGAAACTATGTGACTGTTTCCACTGATACTAAGCTATTTAACGGTGCGAGGAAGATCGATCGAGTATGAAATGTATTTGTAGTAAGGAAGCCATTCTTAGCACGCATTTTTCCAAATAAAAAACATAACTCAACTGAGTCCGTTTCCACCATTGCTAAGCTATGTGTACCAATGAATGTGATTGGTGGAAGCCAAACGCATCCACAGCAACGTAGCATAGCACATCTCTGGTGGAAAAGCACCCATACTTTGTCACTAAATAGGTACCGAAGTGATTTGTTATAAGGAATCGAAATAAAACTAAACAAGGAACATTATCAATATATTTCATTTATTTAATAAACTTAATACAATTAAAGCTAACGTTTATGTGTTTACCAGATAGGGCTTAATAAGCGTCAGGTATTTTGTCTAATATGGTATTAGCAAGTTTTAAACAATGTAGCAATAAATTTGTGAAATATGTTTTTAAACTGACATGGTCACTAACAATATCATTAGAACTTGAGACGGGATATTTACCATGTTTATTTATGTGTAGAGTTTCCGATATTTCGGCACTGTTTATTTATTTATTTTTAAAAACATTGCCCAACACTAGGATTTTCTCCTGCGTCGTGGGTGCGTTTACAAACATACAAGTTCACATACACATGACACCCAGACCCGAAACAACAATTTGTGGATCACACAAAGAGTTGCTCCGTGTTTGAAATGCAGCCAGTTGCCCAGCCACCGCACTAACCGTGCAGTCATTGTGTTGCAAGCGACATGATCATGGTAGGTAAATTTGTGATTGGTACGGCGATTGGATTAATGACTACAGGCCTTTGCCCTGCAGTAGGACGATCATGGCTGAAGTCTACATCTAAATCTCACAAATGGCCTCTAGACAAAAAGGACCTTAAGGCACATTGGCGTAATCTGGTGACCACATAAATGTTAGTTTCCATTCAGCTGTACATTAAAAATTCGTTTAAATCCTAAGTTAATGTATAAAATCTCAAATACTATCAAAAATATTATTTTTATATACAAGATTATATAATTTAGGGTCTATGCGACCTTTTTCAGGACTACTCCGGTTCTCGAATGCGAAGTTTCGTTTAATCTTCGGCCGTAGGTTTTATTGATTTAATAATAGAATTACTTGAAATAACGTTTTATTTTTAAATTTCATATCAAAACCTATTTATTATCATTATTTATCTTCATTTAATTCGTTCATTTTTGTTCACGAAAGTTTGCAATAAATAGAATTGTAGTATGCAATCTGCGAAGTTTTAGACGAAACTTCGTTTTTCGTTGAATTAGAGTAGGCCCCCAGGTCGTCTTTTCACCTCGTAGACATCAAAACAATATTTGATAATAACCAAAGACCCTTCATATAAGGTGTTCTAAAAGTATCTGCCACGGCTTTAATGGGAAGTAGTGTTGTGTTTGAAGATAACAATATAGATTTTCTGTATGAAAAATAAAATTAATCATAATCAATATTTAACTATTGTAATCTTCAAACACAACACTACCTCCCGTTAAAGCCGTGGCAGATACTTTTAAAGCTCCTTATATAATTACAACAATTTTCCAACGAATATAAATACCCTGTTGCTTAAAAACATTACAATTATTTATAAAACATAATGGTTAAAACATAATTGAGCATTTCTTTATTTTATACCTGGCAAGACAAAGCATTTAAGTTCTTTTTTTTGATGTGGCAAGAATTAGTTTCAACTTATTCAATAATTATTGTAGCATATTTATTGAAAAATTAAATAACGATATTTGAATTTTTAAGTCTTATGATATGGTAAGCGTCCACAGGTCCGCATCGTACGCATCGCACGCATCGGACGGATCGCATCAAACGGATTGACTGCGTCCGTACGATGCGGATCAGTGGACGCAGTTGTATGAGTTTCTATACAAGACAAACTAAAATCCGTTGCGTGCGATGCGTACGATGCGGGCCTGTGGACGCGTACTTTTACAATGTGTAATCAATTTTGAATACATAATTGTTATTTTCGAATTATTTTAATACGAAACATAGAATATTACTTTTGTAACTAGTCGAGTTCCTCGTCAAATAGTTACGTGAGTAAGCCGATAACATAATACTTAATTTAGTTTGTCTCTCGACAGTTACACCTAATACATAAAAGTTTATTTTTAAGTATATAATATAATTTTATTGTAACTTTCGTGAGACATACTAAATGAATTATTATGTTATCGGCTTACTCACTTAACTGTTTGACAAGGAACTCGACTAGTTTCAAGTCATGTTAGAGGCTCATATTCATGAGCAGCATTCCGCGACACACGACGCGGCGATTGTCGCGCTGCTACTGACAATCGCTGGCAGCACGCATGGTTTGAAACTAGTCGAGTTCCTTGTCAAACAGTTACGTGAGTAAGCCGATAACAATAATCATTAATTTAATATATAATATATCGTAGAAAACTTATAAATAACATAACTAATAATATTTCTTACATTGTAATATAATACAGACCTATAAATCTTATAAGTAGTTTTAATTCCTTCACATACGCAAAAGGGGTAGGCAGAGGTGCATTGTGTACACTAGCTCATACCTGTGGGATAAAACATATCCTATGTGTTATTTCAGACCATAATCTACTCCTGTTCCAATTTTCATCTCGATCCATTCAACCGTTTTGACGTGTTTGAACTTTCGCATTTATAATATTCTAAGATCACACTGAATTTTATTCACCAAAGAGGTAGGCAGAGCTGTACATACTTATTTAACAATTTCTATATACACTAACAATATAATATATTTTTTAATTTTTATTCCACTGTAGATGTATGTTTAGCATATGGTGTGTAGCACCACCCTCCCGGGCGGGAGGGTGGTGTAAATATATAAACATAGCTTAGCAGAATGCGTTTCCACTAGTGCTAAGCTATGTGTTACTATGAATATGACCCGTGGAAGCCAAACGTAACGTAGCATAGCACATCTATGGTGGAAAAACACCCTAATTATGACAAAAATATCAGAAACTTACCCAACTTGAAAAAAAGCGATATTCAGATACTATTCCAAAAATCTTGTTGCTTCTTATATACAGTAACTGGTATATATATCTTTCGTATTGTGAATTTTAAACCTTTGAACAGCATTTTTGGATGATTTACAATTTTTTTTGTATGTTTTACAAACTATGAATAAAACATGTAAATATGTTTTTTTATAGTCGATCTAATCTCATATTTTACTAATTGAAATTAGATTGTTCACTTTTGTTAAAGATTATTTTGTTAATGTTTTATTTTTTCTTTATTATTTATTAAGTAAACGATGTTTGCATTTGACCTATCCGCTCAAATATGACATTATTGAATTGACAGCTACAAAGAATTTGGCGTATGTAAATAAAGTTGCAATTTTAAAAAATAATGTGTTAGAAAAGGTTTTATTCAATATATTGGAATATTTTTTGTGAGTGGGGAAAATCATCCATTGAATTAATCTTCCGTTCTGGGCGAGGCGGGAGGGAGTGTTGGACTCTTACTGACTAAAAACCACCCCGTTCCTACTCCTGCCTTTAAAACCAGAGCCCCGGTAAACTCGCTAGTGAGTCCGCAGCTCCGGATCAGGCATCAGCCCTACTGGGCCCCATCTGTGGTGGTCTGATGGCTCTTTGAGGCGCACGCGGAACGCGACGCGCCGCACGCATGGGTCGAATGATGAAGGGGACATACAGAGCCGTACTATCTCTAAGGCAAAACGAGGCAAGTGCCTAGAGCGCTAGTTTACAAAGGCATGCCTAACATAGAGAAACGGCAGTCAAAAACTAATTAAAGGCGCCTTTGAGTTGCTTGCCTAGATTATATTGCATTATCTAGTTATAATTAGCTTCAGTGCACGTGTGATAAGACTGTGATCTCTCTCTGCCTACCCCATCCACGGTACGGTCAGCAGCACATGTTCTTCTGCACGTGTCCGTGCGCGATGCTGTCTATGCTCCACGCCGGGAGCTCTACCTTGCCCGTGTGGGTCGCATCTTCTTCTGTGCACGTATAATATGTCTGTGATCTCTGCCTACCCCCCTACCCCCCATATACAGTACGGTCAGCAGCACATGTTCTTCTGCACGTGTCCGTGCGCGATGCTGTCTATGCTCCACGCCGGGAGCTCTACCTTGCCCGTGTGGGTCGCGTCCTCTTCTGTCGGCGTGCCTGGAAGGGTGATTTTAGTAGTTAAGTATTTATGTTAGATATATTCTATTAGTGGTGATGATGATTATTTTTTATTTAATTATACCAGGTGAGATGGTGGCCAAACGTCATCCTTTTAAATACAAAAAAACCTCAAAGAAGTAATTATTTTGTAACATTAGTAAATTAAATTAAGGCTTTTTCAATTATCGATATGACGATACCGAATACTTTTTTATTTAAATATTGAGTATGTGTTCAATGGAAGCGACTGGACACACGTATACGCAGGAAGTGGATGATTGCATACTGATTCTATAGAAATCAAATACTTATCGCTACATTGTATGGCCGATTAACGAACAAATCAACGGATTTCGTCACAAATCCAACATCGCATATGTGAAGTTTACATGCGAATAAACACGGATAGAAAATCCCAACGAACAACAGTTGGGCAGAAAGTCCGCCAGGCATGATCACCTCGCCTGGTCGGAGGATACTACTTTTCTTAGGGAACTTTACTCTCTGTACAGACTCAAGTGACCATGTTTGCGGTCTGCCTTAGTTTTCATAATAAAATTCATTGCTATTCCAATAAATAAAGATATAGGTTGGTTAGTACCTGTGGGTATTTTATCAGGGTCCACATCAGCGGAGTCGTAGGACCGCAGCGAGGACACCAGGTTGGAGTTGGACAGCTTCAGTAGAGCCGCCGCCGTATTCAGGAACACTTGGTCGATTCCTTGCTGTGGAAGTTATAGGGGACTTTATTTGAATGTGGTAAATTTAGAGTTTTAGAAAATTTAAAATCTATTTAGTCCCACAGATAGGCAATTAAAAAATATTAGACACGCATTTTTTCATTTTGTCGTATAAAATAAAAAATGTATCTAGAAGTGACGTCACGCGATATTTCAAATCAATATGTTTTCTAAAGTATTTGTTTCCGTAAGAAAATAAAAAATACGGGTCTAATATTTTAAAATAATTTACAAGACGATGAAAATTAGTCATCTATAAGTTTTTAAACTGAGATGGTTATTAACTATCATTAGAACTTAAGACGGGATTTTTACCATGTTTTACTATTTCTACGAGTTTCCGATATTTCGGCACTATTGCAAGCGCCATGATCACGGATGAACTGGAATATATGCGGGTGGATGTTTATGAGCAGCCAAATCTCATAAACATGGTATAAATGATAAATCATATTTATTTTTGCAAGTTGGTTATAACATAACACCTTTACACGTAAATTTTTAGAATAACTAGACTACTCTGAGCAGAAATGCCAAAACTCAGAGGTAAATATCCCGTAGTAAGTTCTAATGTTAGAAGTCGTCATCTAGCCTATTAAATAAGAATATTACCTGGTCATGCAAAGCCGAAGTCTCGCAGTACTGCGCGCCTATAGAGGCCGCGAACTGCGCCGCCTCGCTGGACTGCACCGCCCTCAGGTCCTCCAGGTCACTCTTATTGCCCACCACTGAGAGGACCATGGCTTCGGGAACATTACTGGAAGAGGAAAATGTGAACATTAAGTAAGAGGATGTAAGAGCCAACTAAGAGGACTACAAATTGGATATAGATTGTGCAACAGCGCTCTGTAATAAACCGGTTTTGTGACTCCTCTGGTGTTGCGGGTGTCCATGGACGGTGCTGATCGCTTACCATCAGGTGACACGTTTGCTCGTTTGCCTCCTTTCCATAAAAAAAGTGGTTGGATTGTCATGCCAACCTTACTCACACGGCTGTACACTAACGCAAGCGTTGTTTCACGTCGGTTTTCTGTGAGGCCATGGTATCACTATGATAGACTTTTCGGCCCTTAAATCTGTGTTTTTTACTGTATAAGCCGGTAAATGATCAGACGGAACAGCTGATGGTAAGCATTCCCGAAACATTAGAGGCGTTACAATCGCGTTGCGGGTCTTTTGGTATTAGGAAATTGAGGACTGTTGGGTAATCGACGATTCCGAAGATTGCGAAGGGGGTAATTGAGCCTCCGGTAATCTCACACAACAAAACACAACGCAGTGATGCTTGTTTCATGTTTCACGTCAGTTTTCTGTGAGGCCGTGGTATCACTCCGGCTCATTCATGCCGAAGCATGGCTCTCCCACACTGAGTCTACAAACGGCGTTGATTGCCCACCATCAGGTGATCCGTCTGTCTTTTGCTGCCCAAAAATTCAAAAACTATAATAAAAATCTTACCTCTGCAGCTCCTTAACCCATCCTTTGATAGCAGCAAAGCTATTAACACTAGTTATATCGAACACTAGCAGCGCCGCGTTAGCGTTCCTATAGTACATGGGCGCCATAGACCTGAACCTCTCCTGGCCCGCTGTGTCCCATACCTGGAATTATAAGGGGAGTCTATTAAAGATGGTTTTTTAAAAAGATGTCGTGGTTTTTTACGGTATAAGCCGGTAAACGAGCAGACGGATCACCTGATGGTAAGCAATCACCGCCGCCCATGGACACTTGAAACACTAGAGGCGTTACAAGTGTGTTGCCAGCCTTTTGGGGGTTAGGAATTTAAGGGTTGTTGGGGAATCGGGGATTGGGAAGATTAAGAAGGGGGAATTAGGCCTCCGGTAACCTCACTCACACAATGTAAGCGTTGTTTCACGTCGGTTTTTTGTGAGGTCGTGGTATCACTCCGGTCGAGCCGACACATTCGTGTCGAAGCATGGAGCATAAATGATGAAAGGAATGAATATGAGAGGAATTTTATTAAAGATGGGTTTTCGAAAAGACGTCGGTTGACTGCATCGTACAATATATTTGTCAACCAACCACCTCTGCACTTGCTGTGGGTGTGACTGTAAAGACAGAGATTGGACAAACATGCACGCTAACTTTCACATTTTCTTTTGTAATGGGACAAGCCCGCCACAACCTCCCATACCGCTGCAACTCCTGTAAGCCAGGATCTACAGTAAATACAACCATGAACACACCGAAACATTGAAGTCCTTTCAGAACTTTTCCGGAACGTCCCCTTGGGATAAGGAGTATCCAAATGTGTTATCCTATGCCATAATCTATTTCTGTTCCAAATTAAAACCATATTTGGCTTTTAGTAATGATGACAGCACGATAGAATATGTTTGTCAACCAACCACATCTACTCTTGCTGTGGGTGTGATTATAAAGACAGATACTGGACAAATATGCATTTGTAATACTAGTTTCTGTCATCGGCTTTGCCCGTGTTCTCGTGGGATAAGCTCCTATGTGTTATTCCTCAGACCATAATCTACCCTTGTTCCAAATTTCATCTTGATCCTTTCAACCGTTTTGACGTGATTGAGTGCACACAATTATTCACATTTATATGATCTAGCGTTCTGCACTTCTCCTACACATAAACTATAAGTGTACCAAATTTTATGCTCCTACTTCCGCGCAATTTTCGTAAAAAGGGGTTCAAAGTTTTTGCATCACGTATTAATATATAGATGTACTTATATATATGTATATTGTTGACTTTGTATGTATTTATTTACGTTGGAGTACACATCCCATCTAAATATTTCTTAGGAATATTATGTCCAAAGGTGTTGTGTTTCAAAGATTGTCTGGAAATCAGTATCAGTGATAAGACTGCCTTTGTGTCTATTATTTTATTTATAGTTTATTTTTTGTATTATTTCTTATTAATGGTGTACAATAAAGATTAATTTATCTAATCTACCTATATCTTTATAATATTAGTAAGTAACAGATGACAAAAATCACACGACGAGCAAATCAACGGATGACGTCTTAAAAATCCTACATCGCACATATAAAGTTTACATGCGAATAAACATGAATAGAAAATCCCAACGAACAACAGTTGGGCAGAAAGCCCGCCAGACACGATCACCTCGCCTGGTCGGAGGATACTCCTTTTCTTAGGGAACTTTACTCACTGTTCCCTAAACGATATCACAGTTTTTATAGCTTGAAAACATTGTCTACATACACATACGATACATCGCTATCAGTGAGTCCCCTACACATTAACAATCCGATAATCTCGTTAAACACTCGATTGCTAATACCGAGTATTTTACACATCGGTAAACTTGCTGTGTGTGTGACATAATACACGTATTATAGTTTTATATTTTAAGCAGAGGTGCAATGATAGCATAGTCTTATAGTCTAGCAGGAGTAGGAACGGGGTGGTTTTAAGTCAGTAAGAGTCTGACACTCCCTCCCGCCTCACCAAAGGAGCTATGCTACGAAGACGTAATAGCTAGGCTGTGAAACTATGCGACCGTATCCACTGATACTAAGATATGTAGCTGAGGAACATGCGCAGCCCGAGTATGCGATGTATCGATAGCAGAGAAGCAATTTATAGCACGCATCTATTCTTATAATAAACATAGCTTAGTTGAGTCCTTTTCCTTTTACCGTCGAGCATGCATGAAAAGTATGATGACTGTTGATGAAGCGAAAGAGGTGTGTAAGGTTACCATCGTAGGCCGCATCATCACTTACCATCAGGTGAGATAGAGGAAAAACGTTGACCAATGCAATGTAAAAAAAATTGCGTTCCATTATAGACTGACGATGTTATGATGCTAATTTATAAACCTTGATACAAAACATTTGATTCGGAAGTTATCAATGAAAGTATTTGATATGAATAGATATATGACGCTAAACATTTTTTTATAATATAGGTAATCTGTATGTTTTGGCGACCTCTGATAAGGAACGACAAGATACATATAAGTACGTACGCACTCTATAAAGTAGATCGCAAAATAGGGTAGATGACTAATTTTTATTATAATGTCCGTCTTGTAGATTATTTTATAACAATTTTCTTACGGAAACAAATACTTTCGAAGCTAGTTAACTATATCGATTTAAAATGTCGTGAGACGTCATTTCTATCTCATATCTCTATTTTATATGTAGAAATTACGTATTTGCTCGCACTCCTAAACTTTGATTCGTTTTATCTAAGTATTGTTATCTTATACTATTTATGTTTCGAACTCGCACTCTCATGCATGAGGGTTTGAAGCCTACCAATGTGACATTTTCCAAGTTATATGTACTTTTTAAGATTATTTAGACACCACTGACAAACGGTGAAGGAAAACATCGCGAGGAAACCTGGGCTTATAATTTCTAAGTAAAAGTTTGAAATCGCCAACCTGCATTGAGCAAGCGTGGTGATTAATGCTCAAACCTTCTTCGTGCGAGAAGAGGCATTTAGTCAGCAGTGGCCACTTATAGGCTGTTGATATGTGTATATGAAATCAGTAAAGCTAGAAAAGGTACAGTTTAGACATTACCTGTAATTTAACCCTCGCGTTCTCGAGATTAATGTTGCATGTGAAGAATGACGCCCCGATGGTGGGCGAAATGTGTTTGGAGAACATCTTGCCTATGTAGCGGACCACCAGGCTGGTTTTGCCCACACCTGGAACAAATACATAGCAAATTATTATTTTAATAATGGAGCTAATCATCCAGCTATTGCACAGAGAACTTATACAACTTTAAAAAAGTGTATTCTCATGTGGAAAAGCTATAATTTAAGCTTGGAATTGTTGGGCCGGCTTGACCGGAGTGATACAACGGCTTCACAGTATTTACACCGTCGTGAAACAACGATTACATTGTGTGCAGCTGTATGAGTGAGGTTCGGGAGACCTTTTATTTAAGGTGGGAAAATCATCCAATGACTTCTCCCGCCTTGGACGATACGAGAGGGAGTGTCAGACTTTTACTCAGAACCACCCCGTTCCTAATCCTGCTTTTTGAGCCGGATCCCTGTAAACCCGCTAGGTACCCGCAGCTCCAGTTCGGGCATCAGTAATATCGAGATTGTCACGATATCCCTGACGCCTGGAGAGTCTTTCGCAACGGCTGAGGAGGTTCGTTCCCTCAGTTACTGGAGACCTAAACCTACTCCTCGTGTCTTATTCACAAACCCCACAAGGCCGACAACGCACTTACTACGCCACTGGTGTTTCGGGTGTCGGCGATTGTTTACCATCAGGTGATCTGTCGGCTCGATTACCAGCTTATATCACAAAAAAGCAGTGATTCGTTACACCAAACAGATATTCAGTTCAAATTCGTAAAGATAAGTTATTTTTGATCTCAACAAACTACTCAGGCACCGAAACCAAACATATTTCGATAAAAAAACTAGGTCATTAGTCGTTATAAAAACTAGACGGTTTTAAAGTTCGCCAGACCGGTTTTTGATTACATCAGTATTCGGTTAAACGTTAAACAAAAAATGTTGGAAACTGGTTTGGGCAGCTAATACCATATAGGTAGGTATATGTATATAATTATGTATGTATGTTACTATGCTAACCAGTATTCAATATTATGGAATTAACTATAGCTTCCTCGTGATGGACAGTTTTGGCATTTGGTAGTTATAGTTATCATCAGAATAGCTCGTGTCAATTCATTGATGGACTTTAGGCCTCCTCTAGATAAGAGGGATCTTAGCAGGAAGATTTCTTTTTCTTCTCCTCTAATAATATCTTCTGATTTATTTCGTTGCGGGATCCAAGACAGTCATTCATGTTCCTGGGACGCGCCGGACTTCAGTGTTCCGATGTTTTCATGGTTGTATTTACTGTAGATCCTGGTGCTTATTCGTACAGGAGTGGCAGCGGTATGGGAAACTGTGGTGGGATTGTCCCATATAAAAAGGGTGGATTGCAGATCGCAGCTTAAACGGTTCAGGTTTATTAGAGAGCGCTGCTGCACGGTCTCTGTCATATGGTCACAAATTTACTTTTATTTCCCCATGAACCTTGAATATGAATGAAGATCCTTGTTTTATTTTAAGTTTCTATTAAAAACCTAGATCGATCCAGAGAATGTAAATAAAGAAACTATGTATTCTATTGTAATGGAATATCAAAGTATCGAACTTGAGTCTTTTTAACGCAAACCGGCACGTGTATTCCTATTAAAAACCGGTTAGTGAAATCATTATGGTAATTATATTATTATGATGTAATACGGAAACACTCTAAACTGACTTTTGTCTGCGTCTGCGGTATAGTAAGCACATAAATATTCTTTCCCGCATTCCTACTTTTTCCCGATCTCCGGCATTAAAATTGACTGTTTGACGAGGAAACTCAACTCTAGTCACGGAGAGGTTCATATTCATGTACATTTTGCAATTTTAATATAAACTAAATAATTAATTTTAACTAATACAACTATCTTAGCGTGCTTTTCCACCATGTAGGTATGCTACGAACATGTAATAGCTTAGCTGTGAAACTATGTGACCGTTTTTTTATGGAATAGGTGGCAAACGAGCAGCCGGGTCACCTGATAGTAAGCGATCGGCGCCGTCCATGGACACCAGTTTCCACTGATACTAAGCTATGTAGCTGTGCGAGGACGGTGCGCAGCTCGAGCATGCGATGTATCGATAGTAGGGAATACATCCATAGCACGCATCTATAAGACGCATCCATAGCTAAGCTATGTGTACCAATGAATATGCTAGGTAGAAGCTAAACGCATCCACAGTAAAATAGCATAGCAGATCTCCGGTGTAAAGCACCAGATATAATTACAGTTCAGAGAGATCACAGTCATAACTATTCGTACCAAAAAAAAAATACATTGTATTCTATCGCTACTCCAACTCTTTCAAGTAAGTCATAAGAGTCAACTAATTGACTACACATTTGACAGAGACCAAGCAGCAGCATTCTCAGATAAACTTGAAACTTTAATACTGCGATCTCCACCTTGTCTGCTAAGATTCCTCTATGCAGAAGAGACAGTCCAGCAGTGGACTGCCATGGGCTGTTGAATGAAGTAATGATAACTACTTTAACCAAATAAAAGATTTGAGATAAAAAACCCAAGATAAATATTGACAATATAATCACTATGACTTATTATTGGCTTGGACTACTGTTTGTCTGTCGTCTTATCTGATTAGATTACAGAGAAAGGGTAGACAGAGGTGTTTGAATGTGATGGCGAATGTCTTAAACTTATTCTTGAGTATTAAGTGGAAGAACCATGCTTCGGCACGAATGGGCCGGCTCGACCGGAGTGATACCACGGCCTCACAGAAAACCGACGTGAAACAACGCTTGCGTTGTGTGAGTGAGGTTACCGGAGGCTCAATTACCCCCTTACCAATCTTCCTAATCCCCGATTTCTCAACAACCCTTAAATTCCTAACCCCCAAAAGGCCGGCAACGCACTTGTAACGCCTCTGGTGTTCCGTGTGTCCATGGGCGGCGGCGATTGCTTGTCAAGGTTGATCAGGTGATCCGTCTGCTCGTTTACCGGCTTATGCCATTAAAAATGTTGTGTGAAGGAATGAAGGTTCAAATGATTCAAACTTCTTCTTCATATAATATCACGCCTTTTTATTTCTAAAGAGGTAAACAGAAACAACTGTAATGGTATCATGTAATGTAATGGCTTCTCCCGCCTTTGGTGAGGCGAGTGGGAGTGTCAGACTCTTACTGACTAAAAACCATCCCATTCCTTCTCCTGCTTTGAGCCGGAGCCCCGGTAACCTGTTACGTTGTCCGCAGCTCCGGAATCCTCTCTCGACGGTTGCATACTCATCCAACGGAGCAATCCTTATTCTGATATTTCTGGTTCATATTTCTCTGACATTTTTATGCCAACCCAAGTATCGAACCCGACACCCAGTCCAAAAGGGTTGCAACGAGTATTAAATTCAGTATTGCACATTACATCCTTAGATGGTTGTCTTCCTTGACCGACTTGTAAGTCAAGGAGGTATCATGTAGCTGAGTGTTACGGCTTAACGCTCTGCTGGTCTGGTTTCTAAGTAAAACTAAGTTAAAAGTAGTAAGTTTTATGTATGATTCTATCTAGCTAACTGCCTAAGTAACTAGAAATTTTGTATGCAAATTACAAATCTATTTAGTCCGTCAGTTAGGTAATGGAAAAATATTAGACGCATATTTTTTTTTGTCATAGTTTAAGATAACAATACTCTTTTTGGGAGAGCCATGCTTCGGCACGAATGGGCCGGCTCGACCAGAGTGATACCACGGCCTCACCGAAAACCGACGTGAAACAACGCTTGCGTTGTGTGTCGTTGTGTGAGTGAGGTTACCGGAAGCTCAATTGCCACCCTCCCTGCTTTCTAAGCTTCCCGGTTCCCAATTTTCCAACAACCCTTAAATTCCTAACCCTCAAAAAACGCACTTGTAAAGTTGTAACGCTTCTGGATTTCGCGTGTCCATGGGCAGCGGCGACTGCTTACCATCAGGTTATCCGTCTGTTCGTTTACTGGCTTATACCATAAAAAAAAAATGTGTACGGAAATAAGAAATGCGTGCTTCGTAATTACCTTTAACAAAAAATATCAACAAAAACATTACCATATCATAATTTCCCACATTTTATCTTAAAATAAAATTCAACATTAATTCATCATTATCATTAAATTCAATTAGCCATGTATAACGGAACACCTAATTAGTTATGCAGTAAAGTATATAATCGCTTTTCAATACACTATCTTATCAAAGGTAAATGTTAAGAAATGATAAGGGCCCATGGTCAGGTTGGAAAGGACTTGATATGCGAAAATCTATCTTAAAGGCTGAGAAATGAATGTTTTTGAAAGGCTAAGTATGATTAACGCAAACTGATTCACTATTTTAAACGACCTTGCTGTTTATGCTTGTACTTTCAATTATTTATTTGTTTTTATTTAACTCTTTATGCACATAAAGAGATATATAAATTAAGATCTCAAAAATTATAAATATTTAAAAGCATTTCTAAACTAAGATTAACTATAATAATATAAAATATATAATTATTAAGTCTGAATTTTTATATCTTTATATTGCTGTGCCCAAACTGGGTCCATAATTGCTACTTTTACCTGTAAGACTAAAACATCTATATACATACATTGTGGAAAGAAAATAAATGAATATGAATATGAATAAATGTGTACACAAGTCGAGCTTAACCGTTTGTATGTCTTTTATATGAGACACAATAGAAAATACATTGTGTCTCGCGTAGATCTGCGTTCCGGTACACCACGGGTTAATGCTGTAGGCATTTTCTACCAGCCAAACATTTTGGTGGATGCAGAGACAAACCAGTGGTTCATGGAGCAAGCAAATCCAGAAAAAGCTAATACAATATACTTACTTACACCAATATTGTATACCAATGTACTTACTTATATATTATTTAAATAATATGGAAACATAAGAAACCTACATAATTATGACTTTAAAGTACTAACTTTAACTTGAAATTTATTTCTTATTTCCATTCGGTATTTCGAAAATACTTACTTGGAACTAACTATTTCCAAGAATTGTGCTATGATGGAGTATGAAATCTTGGTGTAATGTGTATGTGAACAAGTATGTTTGTAAACACACCCACAATACAAGAGAAAATCCTGATTCATTCACAACTATGAACCCTTTGAGGAGTTACAAGGTGAGATGTTCTTTACATATCACGGGACCACAGGGTCCTTTGGGAGGCATATATGGGGCCGAAGCCAACCCGCAGAGGCCCTTTGAACAATTTTAATCTAATTGTAATGGGACATCAGCCGGCGATTATCCCTGTATGCACTATGGAAGTACACCAAAGGATAATCCAGTTGATGCAGGACTATTGTGCAATATGGAAGAAAAATTATTGGGTTATGGGTGTGAGTGGCTAATGGACTGGTAAATATGGTAAGGTGTGATGTTATTATTGTTATATACAAATACCTATATATTAATATCCTCTATATAAATAGTGTTACTATATACACATATACCTAATTGTTACCATACGGGATGTAAATAATAAAATCAGATTATTTATTGATTAAAATAGGCGATGAATCATATCCATCCACACTGGTTACTGTAATTATTTATATGTTTGTTTATTTAACTGTTAGAGGAAGTGTTATAATAATTATGTTAGACACTTTTGTTCTATATGTATAGTGGTTGGTAGGTAGGTTAAAGCAAGCAAAGATATATTATAGGTACTGTGGCTCGGCTTGAAGCATACGTAGGAAGGAAAAGTGTATGGACAACAGTTTAAATGAACAATTATAAAATATTGCAGGCTAAAAGAAAATAATTTAGGGAGACAAATAAGCAACACTAGTACTAATCTCCTAGACTACTAATCTCTGTCAAACAAAAATAGAGAAAACAGACAAAATAGGTGCCTAAATTTCACAGGCTATTATTTAGTTTTTAAGGTATACCAATAGCTTATTCCTAAAGGTATTATGTATTATAATAGTCTGTTAGATTTACCTATTTCTTTATTTGTTGACATTTCAAAAGTAGGTACCTATTTATGGTTTAATTGGAATAAATTATTTGACTTTGAATTAATTAAGGCATAGACAGTATGCAGGTCGCTTTCAACAGACAGAGAAATGTCATTAAGGGGGGGCATGTGAGGCAGTGGACAAACTGTGGCTGATTGTATGAAGCATCTGACACTTCCTCCCATTTTACTTAGAGTGGGGGAGAGCAAAAAGAATTTTGATGTGACTCCCTTAGATGACCTATTACTACACCTGCAACTACTACCTACCAACTGTCCGTGATTTGATATCTGCTATTGCAAGGACTATGTTCAACAATAGATAGGTGTATAATGATGATGAGGTCGCCCAGGAATTTAATAAAACAAGTTCATATTTGGCTTGTCCTATTAACTTCCTAAGTTGCTATTAAGTATTCATTACAATAATGATGGTACTAGACATTGCAAACAAGTTTTTAAACAAGCATTACAAGAAGTTATGGTAGGTCAATTAAACTTTTTTTTTATTTGTAATAGACTAATACTGAATGTTGATTTTCTTTTGTTAATATTTTCTTTGTTTTTGTTGTACTTTGTTTAAAGTTAGTTTATAATTAATGTTCTATGATTTAGTTTATGTTTGTTTGTGTAGATAAATGTGATTTGATCGAAATTGAAACCATTTTAACAAAATAAATATTAATATTTAATTATTAATTTATCATAGTTTATTCATTTAGTCTTGTTCTACATTCAATTTGTTTTTTTTTTCTAATTACGCCTCGCTCGGCATAGATCATAATCAAGGTTTTTTTCCAGACAATAGATTCTTTATTCAAATGTTTCGTAACAATTAAAGCGTTAATCAGACAACAATAAACAAACCGACACAATAAAGTTTTAAAAAGTTAAAAACTGTTCTAGATTAAGTCTATTGTTATTTTATGTTCTTTACCTCGAATTCCAGACTTAATGACGAAATCACTGATAGCAAAACGATATCCAAATTGATTCGTACTACAATTTATTACGACATCGAACAAGAAAAAGAAATAAAAACTTAATCAACTTACCTTGTGATCCTAAAACTACGATTTTCGCTTCAATAACTTTCATTTTGCACACAAAACACTATAGCACAACAAATAACACGTATTTATTTACACTTTACATTGTTTTCATAACATTTAAAGTGAATAAACGATTAATTTTTAATTATCGCGGAACATGTTTCTCTCTCGCTAACTTTTACGAAACTAAAGTTTGTTAGGTATATTATGTAAATAAATTAAGAATGCTTTCTAAATGAGTAAATTGCGAAGTAGGATTGGCCATTTAAAATTGGTCGGGTAATACTTATTTGACAGTTAGCGTGTACAGTGACATCTATGTATGTGACTGTAAAGTTAAAATGTTGTGGTTGTTTTGTCTATGGTAAAATTCGAATAGAACGAAGTTTGTCGTTTTACTTTGCAGCGTCGAATATAGATGGCGTGTAGATCGTTAGCCGAAATTCTGTTGATGGGCATGGCCTAGGACATACAATTTTTAAACGTCCTTGGGCACGGTTCATTTATTAGTATTTAGCTTATGTACAAATCAATTACCATAATGAAATTAATTTAGAGACAGACGTATATGTCCTGAGGTAAAATAGGCTTTTATAATACTTGACAGCACTAGCATGTAGTCTCAATACTTTCCTGCAATAAATAAATTAGAGCAAAAAAGTATTACCGAAAATAAGTATTTATTAATTGAAAAATAGGTATCATCTAGTTTTCGACCATAAAAATAACGATAGCCCACTTAATATCCCAACGTTTATGGCGTTATGAGGCTGAATAGTTTACGAGTAATATTAAGTTTATAGTGATTGCTATAAGATGGGCAAAGGCAGGGAAGGGCAAACTGAGATTGAGCTATAAAATAATATTTAATAGACTACAAGAGAAGATGCGATGCCATTTTAACGAGATGCCATTAAATCTCCATCTTTGTTCCGTAATCTATAGTTTCAATATAATTAACCTCCTTTATTGCGTGGCTGTGTGGTGAGGGCAGAGGAGAGTACATTTTGACCCTACTCCTACTCTTTCCGCGCGTGTAGTAAACTAAGGTTTGACTCCACGGTTGGTGCGGTGGCTGGGTAACTGGCAGCCGCGCAATGTGTAAGCACGGAGCAACTTTTTGTGTGATCCAAAAATTGTCAGAAAAGACTTCTCTGGCCTTGGGCGAGGCGAAGAGCGTCAGACTCTTACTGGCTAAAACCACTCCATTGCTACTCCTGCTTTTCGTGCCGAAGCCCCGGTAAACCACTAGGCAGTCCTTTTAAATCTCATCTATCAATAGTGGAATTTCCACTACTACCAGACCAGGTACCATCAGACTCCTCGTATTTTGAAGAGGGTCCAAAATTGATTTATAGACCTTTTACTACCTCTTGGTTCATTAAAAACAGTGACATTACGTATATGTTGCTTTCAGTTAAACCGAACAGAATAATTTCATACGTGCTTACTTCCTTCAATAACAAAGAATTTCACATATAATACTTACTTCCTTCAATAACAAAGAAATAAAAACATTATATCCGAGACTAATTCCAATAGAATCACAGAGACATAAGCAATCCAACGAGAATAACAACTAAACGAATTCAAATCAATACAAAAGAAGCGGGAATACCAATCCAATATGGCCGATTTGCGAGCGCTTTCGACCGCCATTAAAATATTTGAAAAGGATCGCTTACAATACTTTTATTGCGTACAATTATTAAAATAAATACTGTATTCCCTTAAAATAAGGTCTAAATTTGCTTGCGTTGACTGCAAATAAAGATTCGCAGTATATAAGTGCCTGCCACAAGTCAAGTTGGAAATCGGAAAACATTATACAGATTAAATTCAGCCGGAAGTATATAGAGTTATTGATCTATGGTAAATATTTGACGATTGTTTTTCGTGATTGCCTCGGTGGGCGGGTAGCTATCTGTTTTTTCAACATTTTTGTTATTTTGTGGACGAATCAAGATTAATTTTTTTATGTAACGCTTCAATAAAACCAATTTAGGTATTGTTTTGTTAGATTACATCTTTTTTTAATGGTATAAGCTGATAAACGAGCCGACGAGTTTTAATGACGGATCACCTGATGGTAAGCAATCGCTGCTGTCTGTGGACACTTGAAACACCACAGGCATTAAAAGTGCGTTGCCGGCCTTTTAAGGGTTATTGGGGTATCGGTGATTGGTAAGATTAGGAAGGGGGTAGGTAAAGCCTAATTTCAAGCCATGCTAGAGGCTCATATTCATAAGCAGCATTACGTAGAAGTACGCAGCACACACGCTGCGGCGACTGTCACGCTGCTACTCTGATGATAATTAATTTAGTGTGTCACACGAAAGTTATAATAACAGAAAAACCTAGTATGTATTATATTGTTATCGTTCTACCTCAATCTACATTCATGAAATACCCTCAAAATTCATATAAAATCCGTATAAAATAGTGGTGTCAGCAACTCTAGAAAATCTCCAAACACACTTTAATTCAGCCGCTTAAGAAATCGGAGCGTCCGTCGCCGCCGTACATCGGCGGATTTACATAAAAACGCCATACAATCAACATATCGCCGGTTAAAAGTTTGTCAAATTGTCTGTGAATGTGCTGCTCGGCTGGGTTACCGAATGTATTAGGCGAATAATATGTTAAATTAAGGTGCCTACTCGGTTAAATGTAATATTTTGCTTTATTGTGCCATTTTGTGTAGTCGTTTTTGCTGAAATCTTTTGTATTTCACTATCACTATGTTTGTAGCTTGTTTGAAACTTTTAAAGAGAAACAGCACTGCTATACGCATTTTTGATTAAACTAGAGTACAGAGTGTTTATTTGCAAATATTGTTTATTACAATAAAATGTGGTGTTTAGTTACATTGCAAACTTAGCCATATTTTACAAGGAAGCATGCATATTTAACAAGTAATAGGTAATAGAAAATTAACTTGAATATAAACAGAAAAATCCAGGCCAAAGTCAAACTGTTAATGTGACTTTGATATGATATGTCAAACATTCTTGTAAGATTTATTTAAAGTCATAATATTCAATACATTTTATATCATCAATTATGATGATAAATAATAACAACATTAATTCCCTTAAAGTATGAATAATAAAGAAAAAATACATCATAACTTAGTACAATATGACAATCCCTACAAATTACGCGCTTTGAATATCAACACATACCATAAACAAAGGGCATATATTCTTCCGCGCCGCCGGGCAACGGTAACTGCCCACTCAGCCTAGCGAAACAGATGAAGCAAAAATGTTTATGATACATTAGCCAAATTACGACGGCAAATGTTATCTGTGCGATTTGTTTGTGTTTATCGTGTGCTTTTGGAGTTTTTAGCCGCTGAAGCAAAGTTATACAGCGCTGAAAATGACACTTTTTTAGTATTTTTGGTATATTCTATATGAATTCTCCATTTATGGTGCCATATAACGATTATTCGCATTATGAAAACCTAATTTAACATCGCTAACTAATTGATAATTACCAATTGGGGCAAAATGTTTCCAGATGAAATTGATTTTTTGTCATTATTTAGGTACCAGCTAACAAAAGGAAGAAGCGCTGAAATCGCTGCGCATTACACAAACACCAATATGTTAACGTAGTATGTAAGTAATGAGAGTAATTTAGCTAAAAGCCCGCGAAACGCGGCCAAAGTGGTCGTAACAATAAAAGTGGCGATAAATTTGTAACACCGCCATCTAGTAGTCAGAAGATCATGTTGTATTCATGAGAACCGTCGCTAGATGGCGTTAGTCGTGATTTAATTCTGTCCGGCCTTTTTATGTGAAATGAAGCGGAGAATTAATTTGCTAACGTGTTTCGTTCAGTGTTCTTATATTTATTTATTTATATTGCTTTATTTATAAATTGGTCGGGGTTCTTATGTAGAAGACTGTCTGTTGTAGGTATCTCTAGTTATTTTAAAGTTGATTTTGACGACTAACCACCGTACTCAGCATCATTTACTTGACATAAGCTCCATATAAAATGTGTTAAAATTATACCTCTGGTAGGCAAATCTACCGATAGGTAGGTTATTGGAATGCGCCGTTAATGATTACTTAACCCAGTTCTTAGCAATTGTTTTCGATACAAAATCTTTACTAAGGAATAGTTTAAGTTATCATTAAATGTATCTGAGTTACTGCGATTAAACTTATTTAAACAGTACAAGTTTATTAATAAACTCTTGTAAAGACTACCTTCATACTTTACTAAAGATTATTCTGCAAGGGAGTGGAATATTCTCTTTGCCGAAGCCTGTGTTTCCTGATTGATATAACCTGGGTGTCTTTGAGGAATTTAAGGGTTGTTGGAGAATCGCGGATCGGTTTTCAAATAAACCCCAACAATAGCACAGAATTTGGAGTTACATGTCATGTCTTTCATTTAAGTCATTTTAAGTCATTCTGCCTCCTACATTAAATTCCCCGAGGGAAGTTGAAACTATCGTTTTCTTTTTCTTCTCCTCTTATATATCTTCTGATTTATTTCGTTGCGGGATCCAAGACAAAATACAGTGTTCCGGTGTTTCCATGGTTATAACTACTGTAGATCCTGGCTTACAGGAATTGCAGCGCATTGGGAGGTAGTGGCGGGCTTGTCCCATAAAAAATGTCTTTCATTTATCTTATTAGGTTAAACAATGTAAGATCATATGGCATTGTATTGGAATAGCTGTAAGATGTCATATTCTATAATATAAAAATAAGTCGGGTTTTCCTTCCTGACGCTATAACTCCAGAACGCACGAACCGATTTCCACGGTTCTGCATTCGTTGGAAAGGTCTCGGGCTCCGTGAGGTTTATAGCAAAGTCGCCCAGCGAGTGACGGAGAGAGCTATGCTCGGAGTATCTTTGCGCGACAAAGGTTTATAGCAAAAAAATTTTAAGAAAAACTTTAGAAAAATGCAGGAAAACAGGGAAAATAATTGGTGGCGAAACGGAGTTCGCCGGGTTTGCTAGTTGTTTATAAATAAATAAATTAATTAATCAATCATTTCTGACAAATCATTACCTAAAAGAAGAAGAGCCAGTAGCTTCTTCCTGGTAGCAGTACCTACTGATGGTTGACATAACATCCATGGTTTTCACGGGTAATTGTGCAGTGAAGTGTCGCGAGCGTGCAGGGCCCGAGTAGTGTATTGTGCTGCGGGCGGCGACACGCGGGGTCTAACGTGGATGTGGTTTATTGTTTTAATCCACCATTTCGTAAGACTGCCTCGTTGGTCGAGTTGGTTCAGCAGTGGACGAAAACGAGCTGATGATGATATGAAAGGGTAGAATATATTTATTTTATCGTCATGTTTTATCCCGCCCATATAGGGGTGAACTGAGGTGCACATTTATTTTCGGCACGTAGGTAATACCTCTAAGTATACAATGTAAACCCACAAAAGCTATTTCGTGTTAAGTCCCATGTGAGCCTATTGCCATAGACCGGGCACAACTCTAGGTTCCGTGCTACTACTACTGAGAAATGGAAAAACCGAAAAAAGCCCGGCAATGCTTTGACCGACGTGGGAATCGAACCCGACACCCCTTGTCCGACAGTCACACATGCGATCTCTTGACCAACGACGCAATCACTTACAAACTTACTACACAATAAAATAGAAAAGAAAATAAATACAATATTTTTACGAAAACAATAAGTCAATTCCATACTACGCTAGTCGCACCGCAAACGGGCAATCAGCGAGCGATCGCCAACACGACAACACCCCCCTTACCCCATCCCCCCCGGCGCTCCTTGATTCCAAATTCAATTTGCACCAATCAACGGCCGCCGTCTTCCCGCCTTCCACGCGACGTGACAAGCTGTTGTTTTTTTTTAAATATCGGCCCTATTGTCTCTGATTGTTTGCGGCCAGTGTAATGCGTTCAGCTTTTAGACAAATTATTCTTTTTATGGGAGTTTCTGTCTGGTTAGTCTGTTTTGGTTTCGTGGGTTACCCCTATAGGGGTAGATTGGTTTAAGTAAATGTATAGAAAAATAGTGATATAGATTTTATTCGTGTCGTTTAACACTTAAAATCGTTGATTAAAAAATTAAGTTTTTTTTATGGTATAAGCCTGTAAACGAGCAGACGGATCTCCTGATGGTAAGCAATCGCCGTCGCCCATGGACACTTGAAACACCAGAGGCGTTACAAGTGCGTTGCTGGCCTTTTGCGGGTGTAATTAGACCTTCGGTAACCTCACATACTCAACGAGACACAACACAAGCGTTGTTTCACGTCGGTTTTATGTAAGGCCGTGGTATCACTCCGGTCGAGCCGGCCCAGCGGTGCCGAAGCATGGCTCTCCCACACTTATGTCTACAATATTCAGGTCTAAGATGTTAGTTTTGTATAGGAGACTCGTGTTACAATAAAATATTTAAAAATATAGTAATAAATCATAGTAAACATTTAGAATTCGGTCTCTAATAGTCTTCATTTAAAAGTAAAGAAAATAACTGAACTTAATATTTTATTTAGTGACTTCAACCTGATTTAATTGGCCAGTAGGGCTGACACCTGAGCCGGAGCTGCGGACTTAGACTTAGCGACTTTACCGGGGCTCCTACTCGAAAAGCAGGACTCAGAACGGGGTGGATTTACTCAGTAAGAGTCTGACACTCCCTCTCGCCTCGCCCAAGGCGGCAAGGGAGAGTCATTGGATGATTTTCCACCCATAAAAAACATGATATAATTTTTTTTTATAATTCAACGAGGTATACAAATTAAAGTCTTAAAATTGTTTTCTTTTTATTGTAATATTTGCTTTGACGTTCAAAAGTGCCTTCCCGGTCTATTTAAAATTAATAATAAATTTATATTATTTAATAATTTATCGTGTTTTCTTGGTCTATTTGAAATAAATAATTATGACTTTAATTTTGACTTTTACTTAGACTTTGAATCAACCCCAGCAACTAATTTGCTAAAGGCTATAAAAGCCGATCGCAAGATAAAAAAAATCAATCTGTCATCAATATATTTAACCATAGACAAAAAAAAAAACGCGCGCGAACCCGAAACCGAAAATGCGAATTGAAAATGGCCACAGGCAGCTTGGCGCGGCGCGCGGGTGTCGTTACATTGCCAAATATCAAATATTGATATTCTCTCCTCAATTTTGTATTCTGTTTGAATTTGTAGATACTATTTGCAGTTCTACTTGCTACAGTTTTGTGTTCTGTCATCATTGTTTGCTGTAGATAGATAGATAGCTGTTATAGATAGGTAGGTAGGCAAATAGAGTAAGGTATTGTGGTCTGATTGTGTACCTATTTATTTTATTGATAGATTTAAGATGATTGATTGTTTTTCTACGATTGGTTTCTCGGGTTGAGTCGGATAAATTTTTCAATAGGTTGCTTATGGGCAGACGTACTCCACCGTAGGCCGCATCATTACTTACCATCAGGTGAGTTAGCGGCCAAACTTCGATCCATTAAATGTAAAAAAAATACAGTGTGTAGAATAGGGCAGATGACTAATCTTTATTTTAATGTCCGTCTTGTTAATTGTTTGAAAACTATTAGATATGTATTTGTTTTTATTTTCTTACGGAAACATATACTTTCGAAGATATGTTGGTTTGAAATACCGCTTGACGTAAATTTTAGGCACATTTTATATAGGTACCCTGAGCTGCAGACTACCTAGCGGGTTTACCGTGGCTCCGACTCGACGGGCAGGAGTAGGAACGGGATAGTTTTTAGTCAGTAAGAGTCTGACACTCCCTCTTGCCTCACCCAAGACGGGAGAAGACATTGGATGAATTTCCTCCTTAAAAATAACGTGCCTTGAAACTAGTCGAGTTTCTCGTCTAAGAGTGACATAAGTAATTCGTCAAACATAATAATTAATTAAGTACATTTCTCTGTCATTTCAAGAAGTAGGTGTAACGTCACGCCTTTAATCCTCGTAGGGGTAGGCAGAGGTGCACATTACGGCACGTAATGCCGCTGTACAATGTACATCCACTTTTCACCATTTATGTTGTAAGTCCTATGTAATAGGGGGTGAGCCTATTGCCATATACCGGGCACAATTCCAGACTCCGTGCTACTACTGAGAAATTTTCAAATATTTTAACCAGAAGTAGGTTAAAAGTAAAAAAGAAAGAAAGGGATAGAACACAAAAATGAAAGAGATATAATTTAAAAGTCTCAGTTTGAAGTTATCGACAGGAGTGCGCGGAGTGTCGGCTGGTAGCGGCGGTAAGTTGTTTAAACAAAAGACATCAATCACTGAGGACACGCCCTCCGGCCCGTAGCTATAGTCGGGATGAGATTTTCTTTTAATTATTTATAATATAAGGCGGTAAACTGGCAGACGGATCACCTGATGGTAAGCAATCGCCGCCGCCCATGGACACTCGAAATACCTGAGGCGTTACAAGTGCGTTGCCAGCCTTTTGGGGGTTAGGAATTTAAGGGTTGTTGGGGAATTGAGGATTGGGAAGGGGGGTAATTGGGCCTCCGGTAATATAACCTCACTTACACAACGCAAGCGTTGTTTCACGTCGGTTTTCTGTAAAACCGTGGTATCACTTCGAAATGAGATGAGGTAAGGTCTCGGAGAGTAAACGAGATATTTTATGTTGTCGTAATATAATTATATTCAAATGAAAATAAAATTTATACGATTCTAAATTTATCTAATACTAGCTTCTACCAGCGGGATCATCCACGTTCTCTTGGGATGAAAAGTATCCTATATATTATTTCAGACCATAATCTACTCCTGAACCAATTTTCATCCCTATCCCTACAGCCGTTATGGCGTGATTGAGTAACAAAAAATATGCACACAAACATGTAAATTCACAATCTTTCACTTATAATACAAAATGTATTTGTATGGCATTTTAAAAGCGTAACAAACAGAAATTATTGAAATAATTGGTATTGCACGTAAATACGCGCTACGAGCTACGAGTGTAGTGCTACTCTGGACTACGCGATACGAGCTACGAATGTAGTGCTACGCTGTACTACGCGTTACGAGTTACGAATGTAGTGCTACTCTGGACTACGCGATACGAGCTACGAGTGTAGTGCTACGCTGTACAATGTGCTACGAGAGTAGTGCTACTCTGCACTACGCGCTACGAGCTACGAGTCTAGTGCTACAGACGTGTGATATTGTGAACTCTTATCTTTCTTTTTCAGTCTGTAATGGTGCTAAATAACTATCAGAACCGTGCAATGTACTATAAACACGTTTCAATCTATCTACCAACAAAACAACTCTTCAAAAACCAAATCCGTTTCCACCTGACTATGAATACACCGCCCTATCCATAACAAGGCAGCGAGTGAGCGAGACAGCACTATCCTCCGTCTCGCTCGGCGACGGCCGCGGAATACGAGAGCGGCTCAGTTTTTCAACACCAATTTATACAACCAACATCACTTCAGAATATTAGGGGGTGTGTGAGGTTTGGGAAATGTAGGACTGTCTCGAAATTTTTTGAGGATTTGTTAGTGTGTTTTATTGTCTATTATCGAGTATTAAGTAGATGTGTTTTTCTCTGGTTTTGGATTATTGTTTATAGGTACGGCGAAACACAACGCAAGCGTTGTTTCACGTCGGTTTTATGGAAGGCCGTGGTATCACTCCGGTCGAGCCGGCCCATTCGTGGCTCTCCCACACTTAAAAGTGTAGTTTTTTTACTTAGGTAATACTTAAATATATATTTTCTTCGAATCTTCAGTTTCTTAGGGCATTAGAGCTAAATACTGAACTAAAATAGATTTGACAGTAATTACCCATGGAGCAATACAATTGCCAATTTGACACAATTATTTCATTATTAAAGCGGAATTGACATAGGTACAGTATATTATTTTCCTTCTAAAACCATGGTCACCCTACTCCCCCCTCCCTCCCTCGGCTTAATTTAGTGTTGTAAGCGAACCGTTACCAGTCGCATGTTATTTAACTGTTCAGAGTTGCCAGATATATATATGTCTACGTATATTCAAAGGATGGCAACATTCAACGAATTCTTGCTTTTTCTCTTATCATATAGATAGTTTTTTGGGAATACCCTTTCTATTTGTAAATGTAATAATAATATTGTGTGGTGACAAACAGAGTAGAATACATTTGTCACCACCCCTACTCTTCCCGCGGGTGTCGTATACCCGACTAAGTGACTACACATTAGACAGAGACCGGGCAGCAGCGCTCTCTGATAAACCTGAACCTTTTATACTGCGATATTAAACGCATTTGCTAAGTGAGGAGATTATAGCAAACAGTCAAACCATCTTGTGTAGATTAGGGATTTAGTTTAGCAGTGGACTGTTATAGGCTGTAGATGTTGTTTGATCCGGGTATCGAACCCGAGAATTAGTCTTTGACATTTACTCTAGTGATCATTCGACTGATCAAGCATTTTATACTTGACATTGAATATGACTAATTGAATTTAATTATTCTACTAATATTATAAATGCGAAAGTTTTTATGTCTTTTTTATGTCTTTTTGTTAGTCTTGACGTCAAAACGGCTGAAGGGATCAGGATGAATTTAAGAACACGGGTAGATTACGATCTAGAATAAGTGAAGCTAGTAATTTACTTTGTGATCTACGTAAAATATTGACATACCTCGCTATGACCTCTCGCCTCACCCCCTTGGGCGAGAAAAGTCATTGGATGATTATAAAAAAAACCTGCCTTCTATTGTCTAAAGAGGTGAACAGAGGTGTATATTTATATAAATCACACTTTTTGGCATATACTAGATTATGTCTGTTGACTGAAACCGGACACAATTTCAGACTCCATAATTTTCAGATTTGCTCTTTCGGGAATCCAACCCCAGATCAGTAAGGTAAGAAAAGGAAATAAAACGTCATTTTCCAACATATCAACTATATATTTAATTCATAATTTGCATATTATTAATTATTATTATATTAAATTATAATTTATTATTTACGATTATTTATACATTACAGGAATTCATGTGAAAACATTAATTAGGTACAGTGTACTCAAAAATTATAAATACAAATCATTTTCAAAAATACATAATACACGTTTGGAATAGTCAAAGTCAAAGTCAAATCATTTATTCCAATTAAACCATAAATGGGTACATTTGAAATGATATTTATTTCATTGGAACATTGAGAAATAAAACACAGCAGATGTATCACCTGATGGTAAGCAATCACCGCCGCCCATGGACACTTGAAACACCAGAGGCGTTACAAATGCGTTGATGGTTTTTTGGGGTTTAGGAATTTAAGGGTTGTTGGTGGAATCGGGGATTAGGAAGATTGGGAAGGGGGAATTGGGCCTCCGGTAACCTCACTCACACAACGAAACACAACGCAAGCGTTTCATGCGTTGTGTTTCGTCATATTGTTTCTCAACTTATATTGTTCTGAATTATTGCACATTAAAAAAAAAACAAAACCGTTTTAATGTTTGTATTAAATTCTATTCTTATTTTAACATTTCATATAATAATAATGGTGTGGTCACACTATGTGGTTTTTAATTTATGAAAGGTACGTATTTTTATAATAACTATCGTGTAACATACTAAATTTAAAAAAAAACACGGTAAACTCACGTATCACGTACGACGTCGCGCAGCCTACTGAAACATAGTAGCGTTACAAATGACGTCGCCGCGTCTGCGAATTTAACGTTGCTCATGATGAAAATCCCTCGGTGTGACTCAAACTAGTGAGCTTTTCTGAGGGGCCGTTTATGTAGCCGTGAGTAAATCGTGTTTTTTAGTTAATTTAGTAAGTACGTCGTTTAGAAAAACGTAAAGTTTTTCGGAAAAACATCACCTAACGTTCCGTTTCGGGTCTCAGAAGTGATATACATAACGTTATCTTAACCAGTGAAGAGGCTGAAAAAAATTGCATTTTTGAAAAAGTTACAGAGGACAAACCAAGCTCTCTTGTAATCAGACAACCCCAGAAAATATGACGAGGTGTGTATTTTTTTTACGCTTTCCCGAGCCGCCATAAGCTGATCCGGATCTGCGGACTATCTAGCGGGTATAGCTGGGCTCCGGCTCGAAAAGCAGGAGTAGGAACGGGGTGGTTTTTAGTCAGTAAGAGTATGACGTTCCTTCTGTCTGTCTGAAGTCATTGGTGGATGATTTTCCCTCTTAAAAAAAGAGCCGTCATAAGAACGCCTATCACTGGGTTAAATTATATCGTATAGTTTTGGGACAATTTGTTATTATTTCTATTTTTCTATAAAACGAAGCAAATCGGTTCAGTTTGACAATCTAGTTTCAATCACATGTTTATTCCTTATACAGATACTTAGAATAGTGTGACCAAATAATCTAATATTTATATTATATAATATACATTTTTATATACAAAATACTGACAATGTTAGACGCTTAAACACAAATAATACTGATTTGAAAGATGTCTCGTGTTAATAAATTATTATATTTAAATTAAATGCTGACTGTTTTAACTTAAAAACTATTTAAATTCGAAATATATGTAGCTTTCTTTAAACAAAACATTCACACTATTGCTATCTCTTTCCTTTACACAACGAAAGAAAGAGACCGTTACAAAACTAAGCTTTAATTTTTTCTTAAATTATTATCTTATATATTAATATTAAGTACATTCATTTGGCCTGCTTCAGTCCTTATAATAATTAAGTTTAGTATGTAATCTAATAGGATATAATATAACTATACATTCACACAACGTATTGGTGTAATTTATTTATTTTTGGAATTTGTCCTGACGTCCGCACACGACGGAGTCTCGACACCAACTGACTGAGTTGGACGTTTCTTGTCACTAAAACAGCTTATGTAGTGGACGATTCATAATGATCAATAATTTTATGTTTTGCTATGGGATGACATTTTATAGCGTTGTTAAAATAAGACATTATCAAGTAAAGGCTGGTTTTTCAACCAGAAGATATTTTTCATACAGTATGGAGATCACTCATATGACTTAAATGAAACTACAAGTAGTACTCGTCCACAGAAGCATAATACAACTAAATATTTTAGCGAAAGTCGAAAAATAAAAAAAGTTTTTTTCGAACAACATAAATAATATAATTAAATTAATCAAGTATTAAATTCTGTATGAACAGCTCCATGTACTTTGATCACAGAAGAGCTGTAATGTTGTAGGTTGTCTAGGAATGTTACGGACATGTGGCGCGGCTGTTATAATGCCGTATTTGTAAAGAGTGTTCAAATTATCTCAAAGAGAATAATGCACTTTTTGGCTTAACTACTGAGCCTATTTCGCTCATTTTTCGTATATTGTCAGCTAAAATGATAACAAATATTATGTGGTTAAATTAAGTCATAAGAGGTCTCCTTTAAGTCTACACGGTATGTGTCAAAAATAAATTATTGAAAATTGGTTGTTCTTTCATAAGTAAGTGTAGTTAATACTTAATACTTTACATCACCTGAAAATTCTATATTATTATTAGATTACACAATACAATAATTATTATTTACATTAAAACTATTATTTAACAATATTATAAGTTATCAATTTACACTATACTTGACTAGTAAATGTTATCTTAGTTTTAAGTTAAATAGTATACGATTTTGACAATAATAATTCTAAGTCCTTAATAATATAGCCTAAATTAATAAAAAATGTCGAACTGTCGTACTCAGAGTCATTTAATGGTTACTTAACTTACAAAGCAATTGTTTTCTATACAACATCGTTACTAAGGAATAGTTTAAGTAATCATTAAATGTCTCTGAGTGCGTTAAAACTCAACTCGGAAAATAAAAAAAGGATTCTTATTTAACAAAAATAATCTAAATTATAAGTTCTTCTTTATAAAAAACAATGAATTAATAAAAAACGAAAAGGTAATTTTACTTTCATACCACATACGGCCTAAACATGTCCATAGGTCTCCCGCCATCTTGATTCATAACGACCAATCCGCGCCTATTTTCCAAATTCGAATTAAAATTCGCCGCAGCCATTGCCCTTTCTCGCTCTAGCGCGATAATTCTGTCCCTGTCTAGCATAGGTTTGACAGCTGTCAAATCTCCCGCCATTGATGGCGGCTTTTCCTGTTCGTTTTGTATTTCTTTGGGCTTTTTGTCCTCAGTCTGTGGCGTGTCTTTATTCTTGGAGTCCTGTTGCGCTTTTTTTGATCGTTTCCACTTCATTCTTCTGTTTTGGAACCAAATTTTTACCTGTGGACAAACGTGTATAAGGTTATTAAATGTATAGTTAATCAGTTTTTCCTGATTATTGTCTTTTAGTACCTACATTAGTTGTTTGGTAAATATAATATTAAAACGCATTTTGTTTTTAAATTAAACAAGTATGCTAAAATTTAGATTTTAGAATACCAAAAATCTCTTCGCCTAGCTACTTTTCCTATGCTAAAAAAAACTTATAGGTTATATAAAATAATATGACTTTGGCGTATGCAAGTAAGTTTAAAAATCAATACCTACAATACTAATACATAAACATACAGAGAACACAAACATTTAAAATCAAAACCTAATTTAATCGATAGACTTTGGTTGATACTAAAATTAGAACTCCTCGCAAAAACGACAAATGTTTGCCCATTAGAATTTTCTCCTGAGTTGTATGTGCATTTACAATTTACAAACATAAAAAAATATCACAGATAACCTAAAAATACCGCCATAACTCCACCCTTCATAACAACCCAACATACCTATACGGAACCCATATAAATCCAAACAGGTGTAAATATCGTATAAATGTCTTAGAACCCTTGGGGGTGTGATATTAATCTTTAAACCTCCGCGCAAAGCTTTACCCTTGTAATCTTAACATAGGTACATTTGTAAACGTAAATCCGCCATGATGACAGATGTTTCGCGCCAAAACAAATGTCAAAATTGGGTTGTTTGTTGTGTCGCGTTCGTGAGTGGCTTGGATTTATTGTGATTGTGGGATGTGTGAATTAGGTTTTTTATGATTGGTTTTTTTTATTTAATTAATTAACTAGAAAAATAGGTATTGTTTTTTTTTGTAATCGTTTGATAATATTGTAGGAAATTAAATTGTTCTCAAAAATCTACATATATCCAAAATCTTTAATATTAGCGAATCTTCGTAATGTCTTATGTATATATTTTTAATACGTAAAAATCTTCAAATCTATCCTATAGATGAAGTAAACATCGACGTCTTTAGGAATCGTAGGAATTCTATTGGAAACCTAATCAATACCTTAGCACCTCTAAACCATTATAGCATTCGACGCATCACCGACACGACACATAACATGACTGCACGGTTGGCGTAATGGCTAGACAATCGGCGGCCGTACAACGTGCAGCGGGTTCAGCTCCCGCACGGAGCAACTCTTTGTACGATCCACATATTGTTCTTTCGGGTCTGAGTGTCATGTGTATGTTAAATTATTGTATGTTTGTAAACGCACCCACGACACAGGAGAAAATCCGTATATGGGGCAACGTTTTATTAAAAAAAAAGTCTCTTAAACCCCTCACACCTCACCTGAGTCTCCGTGAGCATCAAGCTGGTAGCCACTTCGAACCTTACGACACAGGAGAGGATTCTAATGTGAAGCAATGTTTTATTAACCCGCCATTGGTGACCTATATGTCTATGAGACCGGGTAATTTAAAAACTAAGAATAATTTTTATTAAACTGTTTATCGGATTAGGTTGCGATTTCGAGTAGCTGCCTTACTACACGCCCTCTACCATTAGTCCACCCCGCAACAGCAATCCGGTGAATTTATTTTTATCGCCTCTGGTGTTTCGGGTGCCCATTTTATCGGCAGCTTTTATTTGCTATCAGGTGATATTTATGATCATTTACCGTGTCCTAATACCATATGTCAAAAATCTTGTCCGAATACGAATTCCTCTCAAAATCTTTGATATTAGTCAATCTTTGTAACGCATAATTCTATCAATTCTAATCTAACCTAACCAAATTTTACTTTAAGCCACTCTAAACCATCATACAATTTGGCATCTCTTAAAGCCCTCACACCTCACCTGAGTCTCAGTGAGCATCAAACTGGTAGCCACTTCGAACCTCTTCGGTCTGGAGAGGTACTTGTTCATCCGGAACTGTTTCTCCAGCTCGAGCAGTTGCTGCGACGTGAAGGCTGTGCGGGGCCTCCTGGTCTTGCCGAGGAGAGCGTGAGGGGCACCTGTGGAAGAATTGTGGTGGTTAGTGGTTGGAGAGGTCGGTGGAATGTTTGTGAAAAGAACAATGAATAATCAGCAACTCTCTGATAGTTTTCAGCTATACGAGTATACAAATTGGTTTTATTGTCCCATTCGTGTGGATCCGCTGTATCTGTTGTTACACGGATCCTACATATACAAAGGTAAATGATCAAATATTGTATCAGAGATATTGTAAAAAAACATTTTTTGAAAAAGAGTAACGATGGAGTTTCTTGCTCGTTCTTCTCCATTCGAAGCTACACTTTGGAACGAGCGCCTAACTTCACTGACGGACATTTCAATTTGACGTTTCAAAAGTGCCTATTTTAGGATTTTGAAATAAATGCTTCGACTTTGAGTTGGAGAAAGCAGTTTAAAAAAATAAGAAATAATTTTTTTTTAGAAGAGTAAAACGTTTAACTAAAATTTTGTTTATTTCCCGGGATAAAGACATACTGTTAAAAATCCCATATATTTTGTAGTAGTATCAGAACCAGTACAGTTCACTTAGGCCTCATTTAAATTATTTTTTCAATGTAGACGTGTAAAAGAACTTATTTGTAGCCTATTTGTAAAAATAAATTCATTGATTCATTGTTTAATTAGTAAATGTAATTAAATACATGAATGCAAATTACAAATTTTAATTAAAAACTGAGTCACCAAAACTCTCAATAAGTAAAATACGATAAAACTGTCCACATGATGTAATCAGCGTTTGTAATGTAAACAAGCCAATTTATCAGTAACTAATCAAAATTAATCAAATTAATAACGAAAATATTCTCCGCCAATACAATCACTGTTTATTTAACTCTCCGTTAATATAACTAATTGTATTTGTTATACAGGAGGTAACTCGGCTATCGATTCTCAGTCCAAATCAATAAAAAAATGGAGGGCAATTTTTTTTTGTAAAATACGGAAATCCGTAAGTGAGAACTACGTCTATCACATTTCGAACGTTATGTAACTAGCTTAAAACGCGGCATTACATACACAAACTCAAACATGTATTTGATATTATTACCAATTCCCTAAAAACCTTTATTTTGACGGCTTATTCTGAAATATTGCCAAACTTAAATATTTTATTATATTTTAAATCGAACATTTATGACTACTGTGACATGGCCCCGAGTTTTAAATAATAAATGATATATTTTATTTTGCAAGTAGGTTACAATGTAACTCTTTTACACGTCAATCTCTTAAATATCTAGATGAGGCCGGCATTTCCTTTCATTTATTCCTTTCCATTTATTTTGCCGTGGTTTCAAAACTACACTCTGTATATCACATCAAAGCGTGCGACATAAGCTTATAAAAATGATAATTAACAATTACGCTAACATTGAACGCGACATTTGGCGTTGTTTGTCCAACACGATAATGTCATGAGCGCATCTGTCAAATTTAGGCGCGAACCGCCATGTTGTTTTTTTTCTTTCGTGTACCTATTTGATAATTGTATTATTTTTATTGATTTGCTATTTATTCTCGTTGGCGAGATGTGGGGTGCGTCGGATTAGGCATGGTGGTGATGTGGTGGTGTGTACCACTTAGCGGTATTAATAAATATTGCTAAATGGTCCTTATTTTTATGGGAGCACTTAAGAGGGCTTTTTGGTTTTGCCTTTTAGTTTCATCGGTATATTATGTGCAAAAGATATTTGTAAGATACAAATTGTAATTTAGCAAAGTTGTATGTGCTAAACTAATAACTCCCAAAATGTCTAAGTATATCGTATAGAGAGATCTCTTATGACTTAATTTAAACCACATATTTGTTCTCATTTTGCCTGACGATATACGAAATATTTGAGCAAAAATAGGTCTCAAATTCTGTGTAAGCCAAACAGCTCCATGTATTCTCTTTGAGCCACATTTGAAGAGCTCTTCACATGTTGTACGGCATTCTAACTAGCCGCGCCACATGTTCCGTACATTCCTAGACAACCTACAACATTACAGCTCTTCTGTGGTCAAGGTACATGGAGCTGTTTACACAGAATTTAATACTTGATTTATTTAATTATTTATTTTGTTTGACGTTTTTTTCTGTTTTCGTTGAAATATTTAGTTGTATGCTTCTGTGGACGAGTAATATTTGTTTGTAGTTTCATTTAAATCATATGAGTGATCTCCATACTGTATACCTATTATGCACTATATCATTATTTTTATTTTTTATACTAAAATATTTAACATCGAAATAAAGACATATTTCTTTAGTAAAAATAATCACAAAATAATGACAGTGTAAGCCTTTTACGAGACCCCAAGCCCACACAAGCCTCAACTCAAAAAGGACCATTTAAAACCTTTTTTTTTAGCCACAAAAGGGCAAAAGTCAACACTCATTCAGCCAAGATGAAACGTCCAATAACTTATAAATGCATTAAAATCTACATGTAGGAACATAGAATAAATATAAAATACGTGCTTAAGTGTCGTTTTTGATAAATAAATAGTTTTCTTATGTCAATGTAATGTGGACGAACGTGACTTTTCTGTGCATTACTCCGGCTTGACTTTTGAAAAGTAATGTTTGATCCCATCCTGTTAAATATGTTTGTTTTTTGATTATTTAAATATCTAATAATGTTTCCTTGTTTGTTTTTGTATATAATTGGATATGTAATTTGGTGTAATTTAGTGGGAAAGTGGTAATTATGGCTGTGTTTAATTATGCTTTTGCGCTAGAGATGTGCTATGCTACGTTGCTGTGGATGCGTTTGGCTTGCACTAATCATATTCATTGGTACACATAGCTTAGTAGTGGTGGAAACGAACTCAGTTGAGCTATGTTTTTTATATAGAATGATACGTGCTATAGATGTTTTCTCTACTCGAGCTGCGCATCCTTACAGTTACATAGCTTAGTATCAGTCGAAACGGTCACATAGTTTCACAGCTTAGCTATTACATCTTCGTAGCATAGCTATGACATCGCTGCTGGAAAAGAAGCCTAATGCTGCGGCTATTAATTCTTAAAGATGTATGCGATGGACTTTACTTTCAGCTGATTATGTTAATTGCTTGTATATAGTTAACTGCAATAAGAACTAGTTTTAACGTATGAACTTGGCTGTAGGCTTAATATCAAACAATTGTGAAGAAAAACATGTAGATTTTTTAAAATTTTTTTTATTGATAATATGGAGTTGTAGCTTCTATCAGCAGCTTTAACGGTGTTTTTGTGGGATAAAAATCCTTTGTCGTATCCTATCACTTAAGTCAGCTCGTACCCTATCTAACCAAATTTCATTTTCCGTTCAGTAGTTTCAGCGTCATTGACGGACAAAATTCCATAAATTTTCACATTTATAATATTAGTGTGATTTCGTACTCAGTAAATGTGACACACAAGGATTTTTTACATAAATGTAGTTTAGATAAAAATTAAATCACTAAAACTATTTAAAAAACAATAATCGATCCATAGTTTTATTTCTAAAGTAAATTAAAAATCATCCGTTGTAAACGTTGCAAAACAGTGAAAAATATCGACCGTCCCCACAGTAAACAGCTTGTATGTCGTACGTATATAAAACAAATCGCATTTGTCGTCCGTCCGACATTCCCCCAGACTACTGAACATCTCAAGTTATTTATAACTAAAGTTCCAGTGTTACGTACTGTAAGCCGCTCTACTTTGTATTTACTGAAATTGGGAATATTTGTGATTTCGTAATTATGTTAAAACGTCTGCTGTGGATGTTATGGGAAGATGTATGTCAGTCGTTATGCGTATCCATGAGCAGTTTTTTTTTTGCAAACAGCCAGATAGTGATTGAAATCTGAACGTAAAGATTTTTTTCAATAAAGACTGTATTTAAGTATTTTGACATTTAAAATATACGATGAATATATTAGTTGATTGCTAAGATTCAGCCGATGAAGGCATTTTATTTTTCTAAATCCTATTTCGATAGGCCTATACTACACTGACAAAGATGAAAAATAAATTGGATATCGACTACGCTAAACATAACTAGCAATTGTTTATTTGTTGTTATTTCTTAACTATAAGTAAATAAATCTTCTCATAAAAAAGGAAACCATCCTCAATTTTCTTTCCCACCTCCATTTTTTTTAAGTCAGGCAATATCCCTAAAACCTTCTCATAAGTCTGAAAAATACTATGCTGAAAAATGCATGAAAATCGGTTCAGCAAACATGCGAGATAATCAACAACAAACATACATACAGGTCAAAGTGTGAACCTCCATTTTTTAACTCGATATTAACTTAAACAGTTTAACATCAGTTGTTTAACACGTTGAACGCCGTGGTGGTCACCGGTGACCGACGTTAGCGGAGGATTTGCCTTCAACAGTTTTCTATTGGCAGTCAAAGACTTAATAATTGTGTACCTATGTAATTATTCATCTAACATTACCTGTGTGTGGGTGTAAAGATGAATATTAACACCTACAATTACCCACTTATACCCACTTATAAGTGAACGAACCGTAGCTGCATTATAAGATAAAACATTCGTTGATTACGTCATCATTTAAAAGTTCATTTGAATATTTAAGTGGCTGTATGTCCGACTGTTCAGTAGCTTTAATGTTTTGTTTGATCTCCAGAGAAGTGTTAGTTATTTTTTTGGGTTTTTAATATAATATGTTTGGTAATAAACTAGCTTTACTGTTAGGATCTGGCGACGAATAAACAGTATCTATCTTCTATATATAAAAATCAATTGCTGTTCGTTAGTGCCGCTAAAACTCGAGAACGGCTAGACCGATTTACCGAAATAATTATGGTCTCAAATTATTATCGTGAGTTACAACACTAGCGCCCATTGGGATTTTATTGTATAGAAATTGCAGTGAAATAAAGATTATATTTTTATAATAGCTATCGCGAGACATACTAAATTTACAAAAAATCACAGTTTATTCACGTACATTAATGGAAAAACCTCTGCTAGTTGCTCTTTTTTCCATTACTTGATGTGAGTAAACCATGATTTTTTAGTTAAATCGAGATTAGTTTTAAGAGTAAACAAGACAAAGATTTCAATATATTCATCCAAATCTAATCATATCTAAAACATTTACCAACAAATTAAACCACTTTTTAACACCCTCACAACCAAACACAAACCTAAACAGATTCAAATATTGAAAAACAATAAACAAGTAAAATAAATCGTGAACACAGAACAACGCAACGTACGAGTAAGTAGAGCAACTTTCGTGGTGCATCGACCTGCTGACAGATTTATAGGGGGGAGCAATGAATATGGTGTTCCTAATCTAACAAGGGAGGAGGTAACATTTATTTTCTGTAGGAAAAGCTTTGCTTCGAGTCTATGGGAATTAAAGATGGCGGTTTGCCGAATACGGTAAGTAGATAGATGACTAATTTTCATTTCAATGTCCGTCTTGTAGATTATTTTAAAATATTAGACATGTGTTTTTTATTTACGTAGGGAAATAAATAATTTCGAAGATATATTGATTTGAAATACGCCGTGATGTTACTTCTTGGTACGTTTTTTACGAAGAAATGACGTATTTGCTTCGTCGTCGCTTTATGTAAGTATTGTTATCTTATACAAAAAATGTGTCTAATATATTTTTATTACCTAACTGATGGACTAAATAGATTTTTAATTTTCATCCCCCATCATGATGACTGTTGATGAAGCGAAAGAGGTATGTAAGATTCATAGCAATGTGCGTTTCAGTTTCTGCCTACCCCTATGGGAGAAAATCGTGAGGTTATGTAAGTATGTATGTATCTTTAAAATCTTTTTTAAATAAATTAGTGCTTGGAAAATCACAGATAATTTTATTTAACCGCTTGTCTGCCGGTATATAAGACACAATAGAAAACACATTGTCTCTCGCGTAGATCTGCGTTCCATACCAAGGCTTATAGAACATATTTAATGCCTCCCAAACGTTATATACAGCTCAAAATACATAGAACACGATCTCGTCAAAACAATAAATACACTAGGTAGATTAGGTAGACGAAAACGGCGCGCCTGGCACAATTTCTGATACCCAACACAATAGAGTTAAGTCGCTCTGCCGAGCGTAAGACAGCAATCAGTGTAATTTGATTCTCACCCCCCGAGCCCCGAGTTACTGCTACGCTACGCTACCGACACGCTACCGACTGTATTCTCTACTGTGTACGATTGGTAACTTGTATTATTATACGTTTTGGTGAGTATATCACTATATAGTTTATACTAATATTATAAAGCTGAAGAGTTTGTTTGTTTGAACGCGCTAATCTCTGGAACTACTGATTTGAATAATTATTTGTGTTGGGTAGTGCATTTATCGAGAAAGGCTATATATAGGCTATAAAACATCACGCTCATCTAATAGGAGCCACGCAGCGCGGGTGAAACCGCGCGGCAGTAGCTAGTATAAATTAAATTCGCTTTCTCTGTCCCTATGTCCCTTTGTATGCTTAATTCTTTAAAACTACGCAACGGATTTTGATGCGGTTTTTTTAATAGATAGAGTTATTCAAAAGGAAGGTTTATATGTATAATACATGCATAATATATCACCATTGCACCCATGCGAAGCTGGGGCGGGTCGCTAGTCTATAATATTTCGTATTTCGAGTTATAGATAAAGAAATTTATGTTTTGGTGGTCTGCAGGTCAAGCCTGCTTCTTATGCCTGAAAATATTGTGTGGAAATCTGGATTTCTAATTACCATCTTCAGCAATTTTATTAAGCATTAATGCTCATATTAATATTTTTTATCTCCGTGTAAGAAGAGGCATTTACTGAGCAGATATATATTATTTTTGTTGAAGGGGGAAAATCATCCAATGACTTCTCCCGCCTTGAGCGAGGCGAGAGGGAGTGTCAGACTCTTACTGACAAAAAACGACCATTGATTTATTCCTTAAATGAATTCCTACTCCTGCTTTTCGAGCTGGAGCCTCGGTAAACCCGCTAGGTAATCCGCAGCTCCGGATTAGAGTGGTATTAAAAATAAAATTAAGTCTAGTCACCAAACACAAAACCAAATTTCTATTTCAAAACCGAAAACACGCAATACAACTTTACCCAATTTGTACCGACACTTGATCGTCACCAAGCATAATTATTATGACTCTCAAAATGCCATAACATATGAATTGAATGTAGCACTTATTTTTATGGGATCCCCTATTAGATAGGGGTGCGTTTAAAGTCATGTGGAATACTTGTCGACCCTAATTTGGTACCAAATTGATCCTGTTAGGGTCCTTGGCCATTTTCACGGTCGAGTTAATGTTAATAGTGGATGGTGGTGATGATTTTTAAGTGTGGGGTAGTGGGTTCGATTTGTTTTATTTTTGTTTGGAGGTGTTGATGTATGTTTTTTTAATAAATGATTTGTTTAATGCAGATGTAAGTCAATTTAAAGAATAAGAAATTTTTATTGAATTTTATTTCTTTTGTGTTGTGGATGCATCTTCAAACATACAAGTCATTTTTTGGGTCACACTAAAAGTTACTCATGCGGGAATCGAACCCGCTGCACCAGAACGGTGCAGTCATTGAAAGTAAGTAAATAACGAACAATTTTTTTATTATATTGTATAGAGCTATAAACAAAAAGAAAAAAGCTCCAGAAAGAAATAATCTTAAGAATTATTAATCTCTCTGCCTACCCCCCTAATTGAAATAAACAAGAATTAACATAAACCTAATTGCCTACAAGTTTATCATATGTTAGTCTACATACACTACAAAATCACTCTTATTCTTATTGAAATAGAATTGATATTCGTATAACAATTGATACTAATTCAATCTTAGGCAAAAATGGTTTAAGGAATTTTGTATCTTATTTCTTAAAAATTAAGGTTGAGTTTAGCAAAGCAGGGTTTAATGGAGGGTGGCCAATATATAGGGTGAGTAAAATTAACAATTACCTATTGTATTTTAATTTGTTTATTTTTATACTAACAATCACCAATGTGATTAATTCGGTGATTATGAGAGTGGTGATTATTGTTCGCCGGGTGATTAGCAGTTTTAATGTTTTGTTATTTATTTTTATTTTAAAATTGGGGTGTTGGTGCTTTGCTAGTGTGTTTACAAATACGGCTTTAAATTTTAATGTTCGGGCGTTTGGATTTAACTACAGATGTTTGTCATAAAGTTTATTTTTTCATATCATCATCATTAATAGCCAGTAAAAATCAAAGTCAAAACTTTTATTTCAATTAATCCTTAATAAGTCAATTTTAAAACGTCATATTGAATTGTCCGTCTGAGAAGATAGGTGCTCTATCCAAAGTGTGTCATAGGACGTCCACTGCTGGACAAAGGCCTCCCCCTGACTTTCTTTCATATAAAGAGGACTAATTACTTAATATATTAAAGGTATATATGGACTGTCTCTGGGTCAGTCATGTGGTAGACTACCTAGCGGGTTACCGGGGCTACGGTCGAAAAGCAGGAGTAGGAACGGGGTGGTTTTTAGTCAGTAAGAGTCTGACACTCCCTCTCGATTCATCCAAAGTGGGGGAAGTCATTGGATGAATTTCCCTCCTCAAAAAAAACCTAACCGGTTCTCGCTAAGCCTATATATTTATACCTTTAATATCTGCGGGAAGAACTTTACCCACGATTGGCGCAGTGGCTTTGATTTTAAGTACAAAGCGACTCTTTGTGTGATCCACAAATTGTTGTTTCGGGTCTGGGTATCATGTGTATATGAACTTGTATGTTTGTAAACGCTCCCACGACACAGGAGAAAATCCTAGTGTGGGAAAACGATTCTAAATAAGAAAACGGACGGAGATGAAATACAATAACGTTTTCTATTCTGCTGTTAACGTCCTTATTTCAAGCATAACAACGAACTAATTTTAAAATCATGAAAATCAGTATTAACACATTATAAATACCATAAAACAATCAAAACAGACACCAAACCCGAGACCTTTCCTTACAACAATACATTTTGAATATAAAAGAAAAGATTAAATCGGAATCCCGTCTCAAGTAGTCACAGCCACACTGCGCATGCGTCAACTAACTCCGCCTTCGAACACACACCCCCTGTATATGTTCAGTATGTATTGATGTCCTTTCTTTAATTTTTGGGGTAAGTAGAGATCTAATTGGAAGTTTAAGTATGTAATGAAATCTTGCTAACGTTAAGTGTGGGAGAGCCATGCTTCGGCACGAATGGGCCGGCTCGACCGGAGTGATACCACGGCCGAGCAGAAAACCGACGTGAAACAACCACAGCGTTGTGTTTCGTCGTGTGAGTGAGGTTACCGGAGGCCCAATTATCCCCCTTCCTTGGAATCTCCAACAATCCTTAAATTCCTAACCCCCAAAGGCCGGGAAACGCACTTGTAACGACTCTGGTGTTTCAAGTGTCCATGGGCGACGGCGACTGCTTACCATCAGTTGAGCAGTATGCTCGTCTACCGGCTTATAACATAAAAAAATAACACATAGGATAAATTTTATAAGCCGCGTAGAATTAATGCGCGTATTTTCGCGTATTTGTGTAGGTAGAGTATGCATTTTACTCTTTCCGATTTTCCTTTACGATTCGACGGATATTTAAGATTGGGCATCGTGCCCCTGTACATAATTTAAAACTTTTAAACTACAATCAAAGTAAAGTCAAAATTATTTATTTCAAATAGACCGAGAAGGCACTTTTGCACGTCAAAGCAAATATAGTTAAATATAAAAAAAAACAACATGTCTGTCTGTCGGTCAGTCCTCTAGTTGCTCTATTTGCTCGTTCCAAAGTGTAGATTCCTATGGAGAAGAACGAGCAAGAAACTCCATAGGTTACTCTTTTTCAATCAGGTTTACAATACAATACTTGGTTACATTGTTTTGTTGATTCTATTATGTGAGAATAATCTCTAAAGTATTTAAAGAATATGGCAAACCATTCTTTTTTAAAAACGTTATTAATTAAAAAAGGGATAAAATCCCGCAGTGGACTGTTGATGTTTGAATCAACAGACTCAAACCTCATTGATTGATTTGATTTACCCTATAACTAAACAAAAAGCCATGCTTAGTTAAATTACTTAAAATGGACTACTTAAAATTTCATTTAAAATCACGCTAACACGTGGTATAAACAGATAGAACGTTAACTCCAAACGGTGGCTATCAAAAGGCCCTCCTAAATGGATTCCTTTACTAAAACTGTGAATTTTACTCGAATAACCGCGCCGCCCGTAGTGTAGGGATGTGAATATGTCGATAGAATATGTTATCGACATTATATTGATTGAAAATGATGTTGGCTTATTTTCTAAATTAGTCTTTAGTCGTGTAACTCCAAGTGAGACTGTAAAGTATCTTGATTGAGGGCCTTACCGGGGCTCTAGTTAGTAAGTAGGAGCAGAAACGGAGTGGTGTTTAGTTATCATGGGTCTAACACTCGGTCACGCTTTACCTAGGTAAGCCAGAGAAGACATGAGAGGATTTTATTGAATTCCTTTTTTTATTGAATGCCATTTTAGAGTTTGATGTTTTTTATTTAATGACTTGAGAAGTTTGAGAAGCACAAAGCATGCAACTTTTTCTATGGAAGGTGTACAAAATATTTAATATTTAAATGATAATGATAATGAAATAATATGATCCTACATTACATTGAAAAGAATGAAATCAAAGTTTAAATGTTATAATTACAAAAAAGCTTTACTTAACGAACCTTTAAGTTTAACAAATAGACAATTCACCAACTTCACACACAAACGTTCTATCGACAATCCACATCGACAGCACCGCATCACTACCCCACACGGGGATCTAATTTGGCAAGGGCTGGTCTTTGTTTGTGAGAATAAATTGGTGCCAGATAATTGGCTTAAAGGCCCCCCAGGGGGTGTGGGGTCTCACTGCCGGCGGGGGACAATGATTAGACCCCTTTAAGGGGGCATTAGTGCGAAAATTGAACGTCCGTTAGTTGATTGTGTTTGAATGAAAGTGGAGTGGATTTTATTGTTTTATAGTTTAAGTGTGGTTTGATTTTTTTAAGGTTTATCTTAAGGGGATAGGTAGAGTAGTTAGTTGTTGTATGTAGTTACATATTTGCCGACATAAATCAGCTTCTTTTTAACTTTATAAATCCTATTTTAATAAGTAGGGAATGCTATCTCAATGGATCTTAATGGACGAGATTTCGCGAGATCAAAAAGCATACAAAATCATTTCTATCAATCACCAAATCTATCAAAGATCAGTTATGGAATCTTGTGAGATTAGAAAATCGATCTCGTGATATCTTGCTTGAACCCCAATCTTGCGAGATTTCCATTTCCTAATTGCTTGTTAGGCATATTTTCAAACTACATGCATGTACAAAAAATCTATTTTGTAATCTTTTGCTCAGCTGTCACTCTCGAGATCACTAGATCAGTAAGGCACTTAAATTATACTTTGTAGGTAACATACAGAGGCATAACTAAGTAGTTGTTTATATGTGATACGTGCTAATCTCGCGAACTAACTGTCGGAAACTATAGTAGTGTCTGATTTATAGATTTTCCGCATTTGATAATCTTATATGGAAAATATGTTATGGAAATTTTGATTGTTATGATTCAACTTCCGACTTGAACAATTTACCGTGTTTTTCCATTGATTTAATATAATACATACATATTGTGAAATTGTGTGTATGTGTGTGTGTAGCTTAAAGATATGATTTCTCAACTTACTGCCGCATTCATCATTCATTCATAAACTGTTACTTAGTACGAGTTTGCGAGTTCGGCATTGTGATTTGCCGGCTCAAATAAACTAGATCCAATAGAAATGAATGATAGAATTTTGATTGCTTTAAACGTAAAGTAAACTTAGACTAAGTGCACTGTTCTTTGTATTGAAAATTAAATGACTGACTACGCAGGTATGACTATAAAATTACAACTGTTTGGAGATGAATAAAAATCTTCTTCGATAGTAATAAGGCGTATTTAATCAAGTTTACAATTTTGGCAATATAAAATCGTGTGTGAATTGCGTGCGAATTTAAATACATCTATTTTGACAGCTAAGTTTTTTTCATTAAATGAGTTTTGTTTATGATTTAAGTTCAATTGATGCCGATGTGTAGACAACGACTAAGTATAAGTTTTTCATGCTTGTCAAAGAAACATAATTAGCCACTTTTCTTATGTTATAATAGAAATTGTAAATATAGTATTTCAATGACACGCTATCAGTGGCACCACACACCATTCACAAATTGGCTCGCAGTGGATTCTGTTTGTTTTTAAATAGACTACCGAGCGGGCGGCTGTAAGATTTATACACTAATTATTTAATCAGACTCTTAATCAGACTATGTGTTGTGTACGGTTTCACTTGGTTATTTCATTATTAAATTTTTTTACTGACTTTTAAATACTTTTTTTATTGAATAAGCCGGTAAACGAGCAGACGGATCACCTGATGGTAAGCAATTGCCGCCGCCCATGGACACTTGAAACACTAGAGGCATTACAAGTGCGTTGCCAGCCTTTTGGGGGTTAGGAATTTAAGGGTTGTTGGGAAATCAGGGATTAAGAAGTTAGGAAGATTGAGAAGGGAGGTAATTGGGCCTCCGGTAACCTCACACAACGAAACACAACGCAAGTTGTAAACAAACTTTACTCGCGTAATTATAATAAACCTATGCGTCATCCGCTGCGCGACTGCCGCTGATGCCGGATCTGGAGCTACGGATTACCTAGCGGGTTACTGAGGCGCCGGCTCGACAAGCAGGAGTAGGAACGGGGTGGTTTTTAGTCAGAAAGAGTCTCTGCCTTTCCACCCTCAAGAAAAGCCATTTCGATGTGATTGAGGTTAGACAATATGGCTTAATTTGCCGTAATCACAGACGATTCTACTAAACTACATAATTTCGCTTATTCCTATCGTTGAAAAATTAGTCTTAGTGTTAGTCATTAGCTGAGTACTGGCCTTTTTGCGCCGTGTATACTTTTATTTAATTTTTTTATCAATTATTTATGTTTAATTATTTTTGCAAATAAACTCTTTCACTTTCTTTCTTTCAAACATCTCATTAATTTATTCAAATTAGCAACAAAAATTATTCATCACCAATTACTTAAAAAAAAAAGTTGTTAGGTAATCTGTCACAATTTATCTCCCGTAACTTAAATGGTTGGGTTGGGGGGCCGAGCGATCCCCTCACCCCTAAGTGGAGATATTTATGACACCCCATATGTCGGGCAACACCTGTTAGTAGTAATATCAATGATTTTTATTGCTGGACAAAGTTTTGGGGAGTGGGAGTGGGACTAATTTAGCGTTAAATGTTTAATTTGAATTGGTGGTATGCCCAGCGTTGGGGTTTTGGGGCTGTTAGTTGATATTTGTGATTGATTTTTTGAATGTTTTTTTAACAAACAGACAGACAGTGAATATTATTATATTTATGAATGCCAAAGCGTTCAAATGTGGCTTTCTAGTCTATTTGAAAAATAATTTTGACTTTGACTAAGACTTTATATTTGTTTTTAAAAGTTTTAGGTTTATGGACGTAAAATAGAAGTTTATGTAGGCCTAAATATTTTTGCTTCTAATTTCATGGGTACTAATAAAAAATAAGTGCAATTATTTTATATTTATTTGTGAGTGTGTAAACAGATAAATAAATGACAGAATAATACCCCCAGATATGTCTGAATTGATCGATATCTTTATACATATTTATTAACACCCCATAAAAATCCTAAAAATGGGAACCCGAAACCTCGCACACAGTAATCACAATACCAAACACTTGACCAACTAGATAGTAGTGTGATTAAACTCTGGAGCGTGCTACCCCTCAGTATAAAAAAGGGTCCCAATAAATATATTTGTCTCTTTGCTGTTTTTTTTAGTCTCCCTTCCTTAATTTCGCAGACTTTCTCTTTAAACCATAAAGTTGACTAGTAAAGAATGCTATATTACATTAAGTTCGCCTTATGTACCATTATTTAATTGTATTATGTACACACATCACATCAACAGCCTATAAGTGGCCATTGCTGACCAAAGGCCTCTCGCATGGAGAACATTTGCATTTTATACCACGCTTGCTCAATAGTTGGCGATTTCAAACTTATAATTAGAAATTATAAGCCCAGGTTTCCTCACGATGTTTTTCTTCACCGTTTGTCAGTGATGTCTAAATAATCTTAAAAAGTACATATAACTCGGAAAAAATCATATTGGTACTTGCCGTTGGTACGTTTCGAAACCGCACTCTCATGCATGAGAAGCGGACATCACAAATTACATTAAAGATTAAACAAATAAACAATAAAACACAACACCCATCTTTCCACAATCGGGTAAAAACAAAAAGCTACTACACTATAAAACAACCCTTTCACTAAATCAATGGTGTTTTTATTTAAAAAGGGGGTAAGTAGAGGTGTCGTTGACAGGTAGTGTCGATGGCAAATAGTTGGGGTGGCTCGCAAACAAGGGTTCGTAAACTGTGAGGTTAAGCTGTCGTGTTGCGAGGTGCGATTTTGGATGGGTCAGGACATTGTAGATAGAATGATTGGGTGCAGATTTTTCTTGCTTGTTTTCAAATTGTCATTTTTTGTTTGAGGTGGAATAATCACCCAATGACTTCTCCCACCTTGGGTGAGGCGAGAGGGAGTGTCAGACTGTTACTGACTAAACACCACCCCATTCCTACTCCTGCTTTTCGAGCCGGAGTCCCGGTAAACCCGCTAGGTAGTCCGCAGCTCCGGTTCAAATTGTCATGAATGTCTGTTTTGTGGCTACGATACGATCAGTGTTATCTAGTAAAAACAATATGCTAAATAATATTGAATAGAAAAGGATGCAAATCCTGGTCCCACCTTCCAATAGCTATGTGTGTTACATCATTGGATAGGTAATTTTGAGCTGAATAAAAGTTACTATGGCGCCAAGTTCCAAATCTTAGTCCGTTCAAAGATATCCTTTGTTACTTAAGTATTTGTTGTGTAGTGACCAACTGTCGTGATTTGTAAAGGAAAAGCCGTCGGCTTTCGTCCGTAGATCATAACATTTGTGGATATTTGGCCGCTATCTCGCCTGGTGGTAAGCGATAATGTGGCCTACGATGCAGCACGTCTGCAATTCACAATCTTCCCAATCCCCGATTCCCTAACAACCCTTTAATTCTTAACCTCCAAAAAGGTCGGCAACGCACTTGTAACGCCTCTGGTGTTTCAAGTGTCCATTGGCGGCGGCGACCGCTTACCATCAGGTGATCGGTATGCTTGTTTACCGGCTTATACCATAAAGTGTAAACTGCCAATTCCAAAATCAAATACTTAAAAGTCCAACTTTACAATACTTTATCTAACACGATAAAATTCAACAAATAACATAACAAATAATAATCTACGCAATATGTAAAACAAATTCGTACCCACAGCTACAAATTTAAAAACAAATCGACCATATGTCAAAAATGACATTTCCTTACCCTGTTAAGGTAATGAGGGTAAAATAAAATATCGCCCGACTAATCTAATTGTTATCGATTCATTCGCAAAACTGGTGACATATGTGATAAACCTGATTAGCAGTATTTAAGGCCCCTATAAGCAAATAATATTTGGTACGGGGTAGGGGGGGCTTATAAAGAGGGTAGCAAGGTTTATGGGTAAATAAAATTAAATAAATTAGTTGCGTACTTATTTTTATTGGGTCATTTGTGATTTGGATTGGTTTGAAGATTATTTTAGAATTAATGATCTGTCTTTTAGATCAGTATAAAAATTATTCGGAATTATTACCAATGAATACATTGTAACCAAGTATTGTATTGTGAATCTGATTGAAAAGACTAACCTATGGAGTTTCTTGCTCGTTCTTCTCCATAGGATTCTACACTTTAGAACGAGCAAATAGAGCAACTAGAGGAATGATAGACAGTATTTTTTTTAATTATATTATTTGCTTTGATTTACAAAAGTGCCTTCCCCGTCTATTTGAATTAAATAATTTTGACATTGACTTTAGGCCTTTCGAGGTCGGAAAAGTTATTGGGCCTCTGGTAACCTCACTCACACAACGAAATACAACGCAAGCGTTGTTTCACGTCGGTTTTCTGTGAGACCGTGGTATCACTCTGGTCGAGCCGGCCCAGTAGTGCCAAAGCATGGCTCTTCCATACTTATCGCTCGCTCTACTTATTGCTCGGATTTATTAATAGAGAAAAATGTGGAGGAGATAATTCTCCTTCCTAGCCGTGTGCTAACGACAGAGTAATTAATCATCAACCCTACTCTTCCGGTGGGTGTCGTATACCCGACTACACATTTGTTAGAGACCGAAACACATATGTATGTACCTATATATGTATGTACTATTAATATATCATGTACCAAATCGATTGCAACCAAAGATTTGAACATCAAATTTGACAGGAGATAAAACAATAATGTATCTTCAGCACATAAGATGAAAATAATATTTGTGTCGCTGCTATCAGTTGGATAGCGTATCAGCCAGTTATCTGCACAATAAAGCTCTGATTGTCGATAGTTTGTCTCGTTTCTTATAAGTGTGTGACATTGTTATTAATATTACTTTTTTTAAGGTACTAGTTTAGGTACGTGGTGATGCTTGACTGGGAGTTAAGTCTTATTTACTATACTGTTGCCCGCGACTTCGTAATACGATAGAGATCGAAGAGTTTAGTACGGAATTTGGTTGTTATACTAATATCTAAAGCTGAAGTAGTTTGTTTGACTATGCGCATATGTCTAAAATGCTGGTTCGATTTTAATGTTACAAACAGACACTGCAATTTCTTTTATTATCAGTGTAGACTGTATAGATATCGATTGGCTATAAATGATACTGTAAGAGTTATGTCTTGTTGGTTTGAATACGTTAATCATCCGGAACTACTGGTCTGATTCGAATAATTCGTTTTGTCATTGGCTAGTCATGAAGATATTTATCAAGGTTATAGGTTACAGGCATTCAACCGCTTAATGCTGATGTTGCGTGATATAACACGAAATCTAAAACGATAAAACTTCTCTCGCCTTGGGCGAGGCGAGGGGGAGGGAGTATCAGACTCTTAATGACTAAAAACCACCCCGTTCCTACTCCTGCTTTTCGAGCCGGAGCCACGGTAACACACTAGTTTGTCCGAAGCTCAAAAGACATCATAGATAGGTACTTTTCAGCACTAATACGAGCCCTATGTAATAATAGGTTAAGACTTTTGTTATAGAACGGGCACAATACCAAAATCTATCATCAATTTCTATAAATTTCTCAATTTTATATATGTATTTCATGGACAGACAAAAGTACTTTTTAGATAGATACCGTATCAGCATCTTAAAGCCTAGATCGCTTTATCATGATGAATTGATCGCAAATAAAATGTTTTATCTTTTTAGTTCATTGTATTTCACATTCAAAAAGCAATAACATTGCTACGTCATATTAGGGTTCATTTTCGATTGAAAAGTCTATAAAAAATTACGATTTTTATGTCCCCAAGAAGGCAGAGGTGCATTTTAAATGCGTTATGCTTTTTGAAAAGAGTAACGATGAAGTTTTTGCTCTTCATTCTCAATTTCAATCTTTACTTTGAAGCGATCACCTAGCTTCACTGATAGGCAGACTAACTGACTCACAATTAAGTTTCAAAAGTGGATTTATAGAAATAAATTCTTTGACTTTGATGTAACAACAGCCTGTAATAGTCCATTATTGGATTATGGGTTTCCTCTACACAAGATTTTGGTCACTGTTTAAAGGGTCAGAGTTATCAGTTCATTCTTTTACTCTTACGACACCCGCAGGAAGAGTAGGAGTAATGATAAATGTATTCTATTATGCTTCGAGTTTTGATTATTTTGGGAACAGTAAATAAAGTTCCCTAAGAAAATGAGTATCCTCCGACCAGGCGAGGTGATTGTGTCTGGCGGGCTTTCTGCCCAACTGTTGTTCGTTGGGATTTTCTAACGTCATCCGTTGATTTATTCGTTAATCGTCTATGTGCGATTTCTATCATCTGTCATGTCATGTGTTGTCATAATTAAAACATTCTCAAAACGCACGGAATCTTTTACTTGCTTTATAATTTTACGTTTAAAACAGGCGTGGTTACAATCACCAAGTAAAGAGGCAGGAAACCGATAAGATTAAGTAAAGATGAATGATGTTTCCCAATCTGTTATCTTTCATCTGAAGCTAATACTTAGTGACAGAGTATTATCCTCTCGCGAACATTAGAGCTATTGTTTCATCATTATTAATCAGCAACTAATATTTAAGGTGTTCTAACAAGTATCTGCCACGGTTTTACCATGGGAGGTAGTGTTGTGTTTGAAGATACAATAGTGAAGCAATTTCGTACCCCGGACCAGGTAATTCAATTTGAGAACATAAATAGGTTACAATAAACATTGACTCTACATGAAGTGGTTCACAAACCCGCACGATACGTGCAATGAAAACAATTGATTGCAATTGTTTTCATCTGATTATGCTATGTATCGATAGTAGGGAAGTCAGTCATAGCACATATTAATAGCACGCATCCACGGGACGTAACTTTTCATGAAAAAAAGCTTAACTGAGTCAATTTCGAAAATACATATACTCATAATCAATCATTTATATTCACTATTGTAATCTTCAAACACAACACTACCTCCCATTAAAGCCGTGGTATATCCTTTTAAAGCTCCTTATATGATCCAGTCAACAAGGATAATAATCAATAAATTATGTTCACTATAGTAATCTTCAAACACAACACTACCTCCCATTAAAGCCGTGGCAGATACTTTTAAAGCTCCTTATATTATCCATCAACAAGGATTTTGACTAGGAAATCATAATTTACCATCCAGTCAACAAGGATTTAGTGTAGACTGGGATGTCCACACAAAAAAAGACTTAAAAAACATCATATACCTAGTGTCTATATAAAAAATTCTATGCACTCACCTCCAAGCTCAGGTATCCTATGATAAAACATGCCGGTTCTTGCTAACCACTCCAGTTGCATGTGGTGCAGCACCCTGTCTCCTGGGTGGTGGAAGGCGGACGGTAGTGGAGCCCCGGGGGGCAGAGCCCCAGGTTGGGACAGCTGGGGGTAGTTGAAGAGTGCTGCTGACTGCGCAGCCACTAGCGCTGGGTTCTGGGGTAATAGTCCTGGCTTTGGGATGATACCTGGTGAAGATATATTGTTTTTAGATGATGGAGAAACAGAAACGATCTACAAATCATACACCCGTATTCACAAACGTAACTGCTGAATATATGCTGCTTTATGCTGTCTCATAGTGAGCGCGAGCGCACAGGGTCTCTAAAACTAATTCATAAACAATACTTGAGTGGCGGTTAGTACTATGCGTCCTTTAAAATTAGCAAAGTTTATTAAAAAAAAAAAAAAAATTAATTTGTAGATTACACATTGATTCGGTGTGGGAATCGAACCCGCGACAAGTTACGCTACGGCACCGTGTACTGCAAATCATCATCATCAATAGTCTTATAGCCTTATAGTACTTATAGGCATAAGGACCCACTGTTGACCAAAGGCCTCTTCTCGCACGGAGAAGGTTAATTTGAAGAAGGAGCATTAATCCCCACGCTTGCTAAACGCGGGTTGGCGATTTCAAACTTATAATCAGTTATAAAAAAATATTATGCAAAAATAACCCCAGGTTTCCTCACGACGTTTTAATTATAAAAAAAAACTATTAAGACTTGATTCCTATTCCTTACTTATAAATAAAAAAAGGTGCAATAACCAACCTACCTGGTCTATAACTCTCATACTCCTCATTCCCACCTTCCACTCCTGGCGAAATGGGTGGACTGTAGCTCCCAGACCGATTCCCATCATCAGACCCTGGACTAGCCGAGCGACTGCTCTGCCCAGACCTGGGGCTCCGCTGCCCAGACGTAGGACTCTCCCGACCTTCACATTTGTTGATCATATTCTGCTCAATCTGGGAATCATAATTCTCCTGATACCTTCCGATGTAGTTTTTATTATGAATTATTGTCAAATATTTCTGATGAGCCATTTTATCCTGAAGACTATTTTCAGGCAACTGTCTTGAAAGTAACGCGTCTATACAAAAAGATTTCTTTCCTTGGTTCAAAATGGTCTTTTCCTCATCGATTTGTTTATAAAATTTCATGTTTTTAGGGCTGTTGGAACGGCTGCGGTCTGGGTTCGATTCTGTGTCGATTTCTAGCGGTTTCTCTTGGATTTCGTTTGAATCCCGACGATAGATACCATGCGACATGATCTGGGAAGACATTTTTGTCGTGTGACGAGATTTACATTATGTACCTGTAAAGAATAGATAAATTAAACATAGCATAAAAAATCTCAAGAAATCTTATGCCTGAACTGAGATTTGTACTGCAACTGCATGCATGCCCGTCGCACGTACGGCCACAATAATGAGGCAGTCTAATTAATTATGTAGTCAAACATAATTAATGACAGGGATGCGGACGAGTATTTCGACGCCTAACGCCTTTATTTTAGTTTTAAGTTAGTTTTTATTTGGTATTTTTAAGTTGTAAATAATGCGTAAGTAATCATAATAATTTACATCAAACATTAAACTCAGCTAAATTAAATTAAATTTAATAATAAATAACAAAAAGCCACAAATATGTCGATAAAAATATTCTTTATCACTACTTAGTATAAAACAAAGTCGCTTTCTCTGTCCCTATGTCCCTTTGTATGCTTAAATCTTTAAAACTACGCAATAGATTTTGATGCGGTTTTTTTAATAGATAGAGTGATTCAAGAGGTAGGTTTATATGTATAATACATGCATAATATATCACCATTGCACCCGTGCGAAGCTGGGGCGGGTCGCTAGTATATTATAAAGAGATTGACGCACAAAGATGCTACGTCGCGTAGCACAGTGACTACGTCGTAACGTTTTGCTACGAAAATAATTAATCGAACAAAAGATATACTTTAAGTAATTTCGATTAAATAAAAATGTTTTAAACTTATTCAGTTTATTATTCAGTTTTTTATTTTGTGTATTCGGCTTCGGCTTCGGCAATAAGGTTACTGGAGGCCCTATTACGCCTTTTCCCAAACCTTCCCAATCCCCGATTCCCCAACCACCCTTAAATTCCTAACCCCTAAAAGGTAACGCACTTATAACGCACTAATATATGTATTTCGGGTGTCCATGGTCGGCGGCGATTGCTTACTATCAGGTGATCCGTCTGCTCGTTTACTGGCTTATACCATAAAAAGAATATGAATGCTATAAGTCTTTTACAGGTATGCATAGATTTATCTCTGCCCGTGGCTTCACCCGCATTACCATAGAATAAAACGTTGATAACTATTCCAGATCAAAATCTATTCCTGCTCCAAATTTCATACCGATCCATACGCCCGTTTTGACGTAATTAAGTAACAAATACACACACCAACTTTAGAATTTATATTATTATAGTACCTAACACGGCAAACTGCGTAACGCGTCAAAAAATTTCAGACCAAAATTAGCCAAATCGGTCCAACCATTCTCGAGTTTTTGCGTGACTAACGAACAGCAATTGTTTTTTTGTGAGACATACTTAATTTTTTTGCTATTTTTAAAGACGTTGCCCCACATTAGGATTTTCTTCTGTGTCGTGGGTGCGTTTACAAACATACAAGTTCACATAGTCGACATGACACCCAGACCCGAAACAACAATTTGTGGATCACACAAAGAGTTGCTCCGTGCGGGAATCGAACCCGCTACCCGTTGCACGGCAGCCAGTTACCCAGCCACCGCGCCAACCGTGCAGTCAACATATACACATATAGAAGATATAGATATAAAGATACGCCTATAATATTTAGGATATAATTATTATTGTGACCTACCTAATGCTATAATATTAAATGCATTATCAGAATTAATAATGCGTTATCAATCAATTGGGCTCTGTTTGGCCTGGTCACGTGTCCCGGCAATAAAATGCAACCAAGTTTGATAAATTATACTTTACTACGTTTATGATTAGCTTTTTAATCATAAACTACTATTAAACTATATTTTTATGGATACTGCCTCGTTGGTCGAGTGGTTGTAAGTGCGACTGCCGGACAACGGGTCTCGGGTTTCCAGAGTCGCGCTTTATTCGGATTTTCGAAAATTTCTCAGTAGTAGCACGGAGTCTGGAATTGTGCCCAGTATATGGCAATAGGCTCACCCCCTGTTATATGGGATTTATAAAAGATAAATTGTGAAAAGTGAGTGTACATTGTATAGCGGCGTTGCGTGCCGTAATGTGCACCTCTGCCTACCCTGTAAATTAATGGAGAAAAGCTCTACTAGTTTTGAGTCACCGAGAGACGCATCATCATGGCTGCGTAGGCTGCGCGACGTCGCCACGTCTCTCAGCCCGATGAAGAGTCCCTCTGTGACTCGAAATTAGTAGAGCTTTTCAACATTAATTTAGATGAGTAAACCGTGATTTTTTATTAAATTAGGCATATTTGTAACGTCAAATTGAATTGTCCGTCAGTCCATCTGTCAGTGAGAAGCTAGGTGCTAGTTATTCGATTATATTATAAGCCTGCTGATTATATCTGTGTTTCCTGATGGGTATAACCTGGGTGTCTTCAAAGCCCGAGTGTATAGGTTGCTTATGGGCAGACTTGGTCCACCAGGTACCACCAGGCGAGATAGCGACCAAACGTCGACCCGTCAATTGGAAATTAGTATATATAGGTATAAGTATTTATTTTCCATTTAACTCACGGATTTCTAAAAATAGACCTTGATGAAGTGATAAGCGGTGAGTGGTTAATTAAGTGAAATTAAAAGCTCTTCACGCGAGATTGTCCATTATCACCATTTAATATATTATTATCTATACGCTGCCTTTGTAGGCTGAGCGGTTGCTAATGCGGTTTTTGGCGTAAAGGGTCGTTGATTCACGGGTTAGGAAATATACTGTTTTTCAATTATTTGAAATTTTTAGTAATAGTATTTTTTTTATGGTATAAACTGGTAAACAAGCCGACGGATCACCTGATGGTAAGCAATCGCCGCCGCCCATGGACACCCGAAACACCAGTGTCGTTACAAGTGTGTCGTAACAAGTGCAATGCCGGCTTTTAGGGGTTAGGAATTTAAGTGTTGTTGGGGTATCGGAGATTGGGAAGGGGCGCGATATTTCAAATCAATATAAGTATCTTTGAAAGTATTTTGTTTCCGTGCGAAAATAAAAAATACGCGTCTAATATTTTAAAATAATAATAAAAATTAGTCATCTAACCTATTTCGTACATCAAAACCTACTTTCAGAATTAATTATTTATTGGCCTCAACTCTGGTTTAGCCAAGTTTTACCGCAGTGTGTCCGCCACGGTGTTTGCTGACTGACTCTGGATTCGAACCCCCGCACGCCACATACAAACACACATGTTTACGTTAGAAACCAGAGATAAGTAAATGTTGTCGAATAGAAAATATGACCGTGTTAATTTTAACAGTGCAGTGGTTATAAGCCCGATTTTCGAGATAGATTCTTCAGATTCTTAATTGTGATTAAGGATGACGCAAAAAATGTTTTTAATATCACACTTTTTTTATCAAAGTCTCGAATATTTTCAGTAATAGCACATATTGGAATTGCGACCTATCTATCATTTTACTAATATTATAAATATCCGGAGCTGCGGACAACGTAACAGGTTACCGGGGCTCCGGTTCAAAGCAGGAAAAGGAACAGGGTGGTTTTTAGTCAGTAAGAGTCTGACACTTCCTCTCGCCTTGCCAGAGGCATGAAGTCATTGAACGATTTTCCCCCGTCAATAAAAAAACTATATTATAAATACGAAAGTTGTGTGTTTGTTTGTTACTCAATCACGTTAAACCCGCTAAAGTGATCGGAATTAAATCAGGAACAGGGGTAGATTATGGTCTGAAATAACACATAGGACACACCATTTATATATTACTGTTCTAGTCGTCGAACGGAAAAAAGTCGCTTGCAGGGTAGAACAACCCGGAGCTGCGGACTGCCTAGCGGGTTTACCGGGGCTCCGGCTCGTAAAGCACGAGTAGGAACGGGGTGGTTTTTAGTCAGTAAGAGTCTGACACTTCCTCTCGCCTCGCCCAGGACGGGAGAAGTCATTGGATGATTTTCCCCCCGTTAAAGAAAATGGTTGGGCAGTAGGATCATTCAAACTTTGGTGACCTGACTGCAATCCCCAAGAAATCTGTCAAGTGTGGGGATTTTGGGAAATCCTATCTAATCGATTATGATGATGATGATATTATACCTAAGTAGATGCCTAATGTCTAATGTTCCTAACCATAGTCATAAAAATGTCTAAGTGTAACATTTTTATTTATCTTTGTATTTTTTTTCTATTTAAATTCACATAAGAAACTTTTGACATCATTATATTGTATATTATGATAAACTTATACATAGCTAACCATTTAATAATTAATACATTTAATTTAGATTTTTTTAATATTTACTAAAAATATGAAAATAAAAATCCGAACACTCACCTATGAACAACAAGAAAAAAAAATAAAGAAAACTTTAAAAAACAAAAAAATCCACAGACTATAATACAAAAAAAAGTAAGTACACTGCACTTTTTTTTTAAATCAACGTTTTAATAGGCACACGCGAAAAGCTAGGCGGCCGCGTAGGGCGCAATAAAACGTAAGCGGTCAATCGCGTTCGGATATCCACCCGAGAGCAGTAGTAACAAACAACTGAATTATTTTATTAAAGCGACGAGTAGCACCGATTATAGTCATATTGTGCCGTGTGTGGACCAAACGACTGGGCGGGCCGACCAAAACACCAAGACCCCTACTTTTAAATCCATTTTTGGCAAACTCCAGCTCAATATACACTGGTTATCTTTACGCCCCACCCCCTTTGTTTTCTCTCTCACTTTTATGTTGTTCCTCTCGCTCTAGCACGAAGAGATTCACGCATGGTTCGTCTTATTCTAGCCGTTTAACAAAACCGCAGCAGATTTTATGTTTGAACAACCAAATAATGTTCTTTAGTTCGCTTATTTTCCCTTAACGATGTAGTTTTTTCTTTATTTTTTTCGCTTTTTTTATTTATTTTAAAGCGCAGACCGCGTTTAGTTGTTCGTTTTTAGTGTTGAATTAAGAAATTGACGTCCAAATTGACTTTTAGGTTATTGAAATGTCAGTTGTAGAGATTTTGTTTGGTTTTATTTGATGAATCACCTTCTATTCGTTCGGGTAGCCGTGTTACGGGTAATTTTTGTTGTGTCTAATCAAATATGGCGTCTAGTTTAATGTGAGACGAAAGTATTGTTAAATAAATCGTTGTTGAATTTGTTTTTGTTCTCACGTTCGCACTTAGACTAATGAAAGTGTTTACTGGTTTTGAGTTTGAGAAGATTTTTTTTGTGGAATTTGCTTGACTTGTTTCATGTAGGTCTTAATAAATATAGACGTTTACTGATTGGTTCATTTAATTTAATTTTATGACAGATATGGTTACATATTTTTAAAAGAATAGCGAATGGAGTGTCTTGCTCGTTCTTCGTCATTCGTATCTAGATTTTGGATCGAGCTTAGCTTCATTGATGGACAGACTGACAGAGCTTTTTCGGAGCTGCGGACTGCTTAGCGGGTTACTGGGGCTCCCTCTCGAAAAGCAGGAGTAGGAATGGGGTAGTGTTTAGTCAGTAAGAGTCTGACACTCCCTCTCGCCTCACCCAAGGTGGTAGAAGTCATTAGATGATTTTCCTCCCTTAAAAGAAAGTTTACCAGTTTATGGTTTAATTGAAATAAATGCTTTCGATTTTGACTTTGGTTATCGAAAGGCGGAGAAAACGTAAATAGGTATGTGGATAAGTGGATAAGGGAACGACACTTAACACATTGAACGCCGTGGTGGTCATCGGTGACCGACGTTAGCGGAGGATTTGCCTTCAACAGTTTTCTATTGGCAGTCAAAGACTTAACTAAGTTTTTGAGAGCATTTTTTGTCACACTATCGCAATTTGTGATCAAATAATATTGGAGATAAAATGAGTCAGATTGAAAACTCATGAGTCAGCTTTCGTAGCATATTGAATGCATGAATCACATATATACCGAAATATATCACTGTTGTTTGTTACAAAAATTTTATAAAAATGTAATAAAACATTGGGGTGAGTGGACTTGGTTATTCACTTGGTGAAGTTGGGTGAGCTAATCCGGAGTTGCGTACTACCTAGCGGGTTTACCGAAGCTCTGGCTCGAAGCAGGAGAAGGAACGGGGTGGTTTTTAGTTAGTAAGAGTCTGACATTGCATGCATTTAGTTTCGCCCTGGTGAGAGGCAGAGGCATTGGACGATTTTCCTCTCTTAAAAAAAAAATTCAGAGACATTAAATGGTCTGATGATTTTATCTTCGTGTGAATGTTACGTAGATTAATATTTATTTGAGTGGTTCCTTGGTAGGAGATTAATTAGGTATTTATTATTAGGTACTTGGATATGTAGATTTAATTACGAATTAGAAAAATAATTTATGTTCCCTGCTTTTGTCTTTTGTCGTTAATTAACCGCCGTACTCAGAGGTTTCTAATGATTATAACTTAATCCAGTCCTTAGCAATTGTTTTCGGAACAAAATAGCTTACTAGGCAATCGTTTAAGTTCCTATACATTAAATGTCCCTGAATACGGCAGTTAGATATTAAACTTAAACATCAATATTAACGTTTTTTAAACTGTTTACCAACTTAAGTGGTTATTAATCATTCTAAATGGAACATATCAACGCGTCTTTAATTCGAAAATCGTTGAAAAGTCACGATTTCCTGATAAAATGTTCCAAAATCTAATGTAGGGACTAATGGGATGTTTAAAATGTGATTTGATTTTAATATCGGTCTTATTTTGTAGGAGATAAGGTGGTTTTTGCTTGATAAGAGGCTTTTTATGTTGATGTTAGTGAGCTTTATTGGTTGAGTCGAAAACATGACTGCCAAATACAAACTGGTCACTGGAAAATAGATAGTAATTTTTACCTTTTGGATCCGACAGACAAACTAAATATATAGTTTTGTCGGACTATAAACTAGATCATAAGTTCATTAACATGTACGGTTTAATTAATAAATAAATAATAATAATAAAATTGTAGTTTTTTTTTATAAAAACTATAACAAAACTGATTTTAATGTGTCAGTAAAACAAAACATTAATTAGGTGCCTGCTGCTATTTACTTTTAATGTTAAATTAATTACGCTTATCCAACTAAGGATTATTTTTTTAATGTTTTAGTGAAAAAACTGTCACTTTGGTATTGAAAGTTAAAGTCATTTTTTTATAGAATATCATATTAAACGCACCTGATGGTAAGCGATCAGCGCCGCTCATGGACACCCGCAACACCAGAGGAGTGACAGGTGCGTTGTCGGCCTTTTAAAAAGGAGACTTATAACACAAATGGTGAAAATTGGGTGTACATTGTATAGTGGCATTACGTGCCCTAATGTGCACCTCTGCCTACCCTTTCGGAGATAAAAAGGCGTGACGTTATCAAGTTACAAAATATTAACTATACTAACTTAAAAAACTATTACACTTTAAAACGAAAAAAAAAACAAAAACAGTCCTTTATAATATCCGAACGCAGTGCGAGTGAGTCAACACGATTTTTTTTCTTTCCCCCATCCATTGTTTTTGACGTAAGGCGGGCACTTCTCAATCCAATCGCAGTGTGCGAGAGAGGGACAGATAGACACTTTTATTTGAGTTAAAGAAAGAGTAAGACGATGTTCTTTATTTAAAATTGCGGTGTTTGACCGCAAGTCGATTGCTTTGCTACTGAAATCGTGTCATGTGTTACATTTCATTTTTGTTTTAATATTTATTTTAATAAACAATTGTTTTATTGTATTTCTTCTTATTTTTGTATCAATATGGACTTTTAAATATTGTTGCAAGTGACTTATTAGGACGAAATGAATTTCTGGTGAGCCGCTGGATGCTAATAATTTTCAAACGTTAGGGTCGACGTTTGGCCGCTATCTCACCTGATGGTAAGCGATGATGCGGCCTACGATGGAGCACGTCTGCCCATAAGCAACCTATTCACTCGGGCTTTGAAGACACCCAGGTTATACCCACCAGGAAACACAGACTCCGGCAAGGAGTTCCACTCCGTAGCTGCTAGGGAGTGGAACTCCTTCTGAACTGCTGCAGTTCGCACAAGGAAGCTTGAAGCGAAGCGCTTCGTGCGAGTTGGAGGGACATCCACCATGAAGCGGTGGTGCTTCGCCGATTGTCTTGTGGTTCGATGATGGAAAGGAATATGGGGAATGGCACAACTTGATTGACGCACACTCTCCGAAATGGATCCTGTAAAAAACTGAAAGGCTTGCCATTAAAAATGACAGCATATTTTAAAATAGGAGTCAATGATCGTCGCCAATATAGCCACATGTATGCAACACTACATAAGTTGCAAAGCGAATTTATTCGATTGCGTCATGTTTTTATAGAAAACAACAATTTTTTAAGGTGATAAAATCTAATGACTTCTCCCGTCTAGGGCGAGGTGAGAGGAAGTGTCTCCTGAACTCTTACTGACTAAAAACTACCCCGTCTTACTTCTGCTCTTTGAGCTGGAGCTCCGGTAACCCGCTAGGTAGTCCGTAACTCCTTAAACCTTCCCTGGACTTCCAAAATTAAAATTAGCCAAATCGGTCCAGCCGTTCTCGAGTTTCAGCGAGACTTACGAACAGAAATAGATTTTTATACATAGAGATTTCTAATCAAAGAAACATACAATAAATTTTATAACCTCACAACGTAAAACGTCAAAAGCAAAAACCAACATGGCGGCAACTCATTTCAAAATACATTTCCGCGCGCAAATCGCAATTTGCATAAAATTATATAATGTCTCAGAAATTAGTCCTCTCGGGCCGTAATTAATAAAAGCGAGAGAGGGAACGAGCGAGGGATGTGAGGGAAATGAGAAATATGGACGAAAATTTCATTTCAACTTAAATTGGCGCCATTAAGAGGATTGCCATAGACAATCGTAGGTCGTTATAGAGGTGGGGTGACTAAGGAGGTTTGTGTCGAGTGTTGATGTTTGCTGTATATGGCGTTGTGATTATATTTACTTGTTAGAGGGTTGTTTTAGTATTTTGTCAATTGTCAATGTTAAGTAGATGACTTCTGTTCTTTCGTTTAAGGGGTAGGTAGAGGTGTATGTACCCAGGAGCACCAAATCCAAGACTACGAGATATTACTATTATAACTAGTCACATATAAAAAAATAAATAATGATAATTATTTTTCTAAAGAAGTGTCCAGACTTTAGAATACTTACGTATAATTTAAGGATATTGTTTATTCTTTAGTCCTCTAAGCACCCACCACATATAAGACCCAGTAGGGCTGATGCCGATCCAGAGTTGCGGACTACCTAGCGGGTTTACCGGGGCTCTGGTTCGAAAAGCAGGAGTAGGAACGGGGTGGTGTTTAGTCAGTAAGAGTCTGACACTCCCTCTCCCCTCACCCAAGGCGAGAGAAGCCATTGAATGATTTTCCACGCCCAAAAAAGTTCTCTAAGCACTCATCAAGATTAGTGATACTGACAGAATTAAATATCATATCATATCGCTTTAGCCCATTTCACAATCTAAACTAAGACCTTTTGCCTAATAGCCATGTTTACAAACCCTCAACCACCTTGACAATCATTAAAAAAAAACCCCAAAATAAACATGTCAATCAAACCATTTTGAACTATTCCCATTCACATGACCCCACGTCACGAAAACATCAATTTGTGAGTTATTTTCTAACAAACATGTTCATGTTAGCCTATTTAAACAACTTAACTTAGTAAAGCATGTCGCAACATCGCCTGTATCTAATCTACTGATAATTTCATCTCATGTCACTCGGATGAAATGAATCACTTTGTAATTTCCAAGTTATTTGGTATTTTGTATGATATTTTGTGTTGCTAGACTTGAGAAGAACATTCTCCATTATTTAGGTTATAAACAACAGCTCATGTAGTGTAGATGTCCAGTCAACTAATGGTAGCGGTGACTGTCCAGGCGACACACGTAATTAGGTATCGTCATGAGCTAATGTTCACATGTAAACAGCAGCTCGTGTAGTGCAGAGATTGTCCAGTCAACAAGCATGTAGCGTAGACTGTCCAGGCGACCCACGTACTTATGAGCTAATGTTCACATGTAAACAGCAGCTCATGTAGTGTAGATGTCCAGTCAACAAGGATGTAGCGTAGACTGTCCAGGTGACACGTACTTATGAGCTAATGTTCACAGGTAAACAGCAGCTCATGTAGTGTAGATGTCCAGTCAACAAGGATGTAGCGTAGACTGTCCAGGCGACACGTACTTATGAGCTAATGTTCACATGTAAACAGCAGCTCATGTAGTGTAGATGTCCAGTCAACAAGGATGTAGCGTAGACTGTCCAGGCGACACGTACTTATGAGCTAATGTTCACATGTAAACAGCAGCTCATGTAGTGCAGAGATTGTCCAGTCAACAAGCATGTAGCGTAGACTGTCCAGGCAACACACGTACTTAGGTATCGTCATGAGCTAATGTCCACATGTAAACAGCAGCTCAAATAAAGATAAAAAGCGGGGGGATTCGATTGCCCCTCAATATTTACCCCGTATTTAGGGTATTTTATGAGCTGGCAACTACATACATGTCAGTAAAGGCGGGCAAATTGACAGGTGTCACAGATAACGTCAGCCTAAGTATGAATTATTTACTTTTTAGTGTCGTTCCAATATCTTTACGATTTGTTGACGAAACTCTTAAAAATTGATAAATATGTTATTTCTAACGTGTAGGTAAGCAAGTAAAGTACCTATTTGTGATGATTTTATCTTCGTGTGAATGTTACGTAGATTCTTATTTTCTGTAGTTGATAGGAGAATAATTAGGTACTTAGTAAATATTTTTGGCGTTCCATTGTCTCTGCCTACCACTATGGGAGACAGGCGTGAGGTTATTTATGTATACGTATTAGTTTATAATAGACTACCTCGTTGGTCGAGTGGTCGCAAGTCCGACTGTCAGGCAAAGTATTACTGGGCTTATTTCGGTTTTTCGAAAATTTCTTAGTAGTATCACGGAGTCTGGAATTGTGCCCAGTATATGGCAATAGGCTCACCTCCTATTACATGGGAATAATAAGACAAATGGTGTGTCCTTTCGTGTCGAAGCATGGGTCTCCTGTACAAACCGAATCACATTCTCAAATCACATTTGTAAAACACTTTAAGAAAATCTTATCGAAATGACAGATATAGTACCTACCTATCATCAAATCATTCGATATTCCCATGACTCGCGCGCCCCGATTCCCATAATCATATTTTAATATATATATCTAATTCGTAAAACATGGCCAGTGCTGTTTGTTTGTGTGGCTCGCTTATCAGTGCCGAGCAAATACGCGAGGCACACAGATTATGTGGTGGTATCGCGGTGGGAAAGTAATTAGCTGTATTTAGTCTATGGTTTGTTGGGTATTCATTGGTTATTTAATCGGTTTTTTATGAGGCTCGTTGGTTGGTTAGTCGGTAGTGTTGAGCAAAAGTTGCGATTCCTGGGTTGGGCAAATGATTTTGGAGATTCTTCAAACAATTTATCTTTTTTTTTTAAGAACGTTGCCCCATGCTATATTTTTCTTCTATATCGAGATACCACGGTCGCGCACTAATCTCCGGAACTACTGTTGAGGAAGGCTATAGGCTATAAAACATCAATAATTAGAACCGAGCAGTGGGTGATAAATTATATAAATACGAAAGTAACTCACGACTCTGTCTCTTCTTTACGCCTTTTTTTAAGGGGGAAAATCATTCAATGACGTCTCCCGCTCTGGGCGAGGCGAGAGGGAGTATCAGACTCTTACTGACTAAAAACCACCCCGTTCCTACTCCTGCTTTTCGAGCCGGAGCCCCGGTAAACCCGCTAGGTAGTCCGCAGCTCCGGATCAGGCATCAGGCCCCAACTGTGGTGGTCTGATGGCTCTTTGAGGCTCCCGCAGAACGCAACGAGTCATACACATGAGTCTGGTTCTGATCGGGCGGCGAGCTACCTTTGCTCGCCTTGGGAATATTCATAAGTGAACGCCATTTGACAGATAATATAATAAATAACTATCACTCATAGTCATAGATAAATGGTACATGACAAAGGATTATTGCGTGGAATTATTATAATAAGTACCAGCTACTAGACTGTCAGGGTGCTTTTCCACCAGAGAAGTGCTATGTAGCTATGTTACGAAGATGTAATAGCGAAGCTGTGAAACTATGTGACCGTTTCCTCTGATACTAAGCTATGTAGCTGTGCGAGGAAGATGCGCAGCTTGAGTTTGCGATACGCCGCCGCAAAATAGCATCGATAGTAGGAAATCCATCCATAGCACGCATATCTCCTTATACAAAACATATCTTAGTGGAACCCGTTTCCACCAGTGCTAAACTATGTGTACCAATGAATATGATTGGTGGAAGCCAAACGCATCCACAGCAACGTAGCATAGCACATCTCTGATAGAAAGCACCCTAACTATTATTATTGTTATTAACTTATCTAGATCGTGTACTTTCGCTACATAAAAGCTTTACGATTTCGACGGATACTCGTCCAACGGATCAACTGTGGTTAAATTGTTGAGTTGAGGTTCGAACCTGGAAATAAACGCTGTGGTTCCGTAGTAGAAATTCTTCAAACAAAATATGGTTACTGTATTTACCAAGGAAGGTGTTGTAAGAGCTTTGGCTTGAAAAACAGGGTGGCTTTTACTCAGTAAGAGTCTGTGGAATAGTTAACCGGTTAACTATGGGGACTATGGCCCCTGCCCCTGACCAATATTGAAAAATACGGATAAACAGGCAGAGGGTGACTCGCAAACTCATAAGTGGGCCCCCGGAAACTGGCCGCTAGCATTAGCGCCAAGGGAAGCAACATCCGTTGAGTTGCTTGAGGAAGGGGAGGCATATATCAGAGCAATCCCGGAAGTAGGTGTGACCCCTACCAGCATCTTACTGGGATACGTCCTTCCCCCAAGTGGAGCTGAAGGCAACTGACTCTTGCGAATCTCCACTCAAACCAGGATTAAGGCAAGAGTGAGGTAGGAGAGGCCACTCCGGATATTCACGAGTACCAACCGGAGTTAAAAAGTAGGGCCTCTCCCGGGAGTCAGGTCCGTGGGGTCGCCACTGTCCAACAGCTCGCTAAACAAGCTGCCTTGCGGACCTATTATTATTGTTATTAACTTATCTAGATCGTGTACTTTCGTTACATAAAAGCTTTACGATTTCGACGGATACTTGTCCAACGGATCAACTGTGGTTAAATTGTCCAGTTGAGGTTCGAATCTGGATATAAACGCTGTGGTTCCGTAGTAGAAATTCTTCAAACCATATATCGCAAGTTTATTTATTTGTTTAGTAGAAATCACATGTATAAGTATACAGTTTAAGCCAATACCTTATACAGTTAAATTGATAAAAAATATTTCACATTATGTAATTAACTATTTGACAAAAACAAGTGCAATCATTTTAATTTTATTGATGGGTATAACCTGGGTGTCGTCAAGGCCCGAGTGAATAGGTTGCTTATGGGCAGACGTGCTCCATCGTAGGCCGCATCATCACTTACAAATGTCGACCCATCAAATGTAAAAAAAGTACTTAAAACTAATTCAGTCAGCCTTCTTCTCACAAAATCTTAAACATTCACGACACATACATCCTTCCATCTCGCTGCGAACAATCAAATATGGTACTGTATTTATCCCGTGGGTGTAAGAGCTGATTTAGCGAAAAACACAATTTGTTAGAGACTGGGTAGCTGGGCTATGGGAATTACCGGAGGTGCAGACGACATAGCTGATTAATTACCGGGGCTCCGGCTCAAAGCAGGAGAAAACGAGGTAGTTTTTTTATGGAATAAGCCGGTAAACGAGCAGACTGATTACCTGATGGTAAGCAATGGACGCCGCCCATGGACACTCGAAACACCAGACGCGTTACAAGTGCGTTGCTCGTATTTTAGGGGTTAGGAATTTAACAGCTGGGAATTTCTAACCTCAGAATTCCGTCGTCAGCCAAGATGATAACAAATATGTGGTTTAAATTAAGTCACAATTTAAACCACATATTTGTTATTAAAGTATTCACTGGGCTTTTTTCCCTTTTTCGAAAATTTGGCAGTGGTAGCACAGAGACTGGAAATGTGTCCGGTATATGGCAATAGGCTCACCACCTATTACATGGGACTTACAACATGAATTGTGAAATGTGGGTGTACATTGGCATTATGTGCCATAATGTGCACCTCTGCTTACCCCTTCGGGGATTAAAGGCGTGACGTTAAAGATTATAATTAAGTCATAAGAGGTTTCCCCATACGGTATATACCTAGAAGTTATTTCAGGGAACTCTAAAAGCTGGCTTTCAATGTTTTTATCACTATCAGCAGTTATCAGCAGCTCGCTAATTGACAGTAAGTGACGGTAAGTGATCGGAGTGATGGCAAACATTGCTACTGTTAGGTTATCGCATGTGGCGCCGTATCTCGCCTGCTGATGGGCGCTGATATTAGTTACGTATTTTTATATTGCTACTTGAAATTACTGTCAATTGTATGTTTGTGTGTGTGGTTGTTGGACAAGAAAGGGTGTGTTTTTATATGGTAGTTTCCAACTGGTCAAATTCGATACTGTTATTGAAACATTTCAATGATATAAGTTATTAAACCGGTCACTCACACTAGTAGATAAGTATTAGAACTTGAAACGGGATATTTACCATGTTTATCATGTTATCATCCGTGATCAGGGCGCTTGCAACAGTGCCGAAATATCCTAAACTCATAAACATAAATAAACATGGTAAATATCCCGTCTCAAGTTCTAATACTAACATTCAATGAATTTTCAAATTCGTTTTTGACATCAAATACGATACTTTTCTATGAATTTTGTAGGAGATCGTTACTTATGACGTCAGCAAGGCGGCAAATAACAGGGCTCTAAAATTTACTCAAAATTTCCAAAAATAAGTATAAAGTCTAATGGTTCATAGTCGTATGTTAATATGTGTCATTTCCCGAGTTACATGTACTTTCTACGATTATTAAAACACCACTGGCAAACGGTGAAGGCAAATATCGTGAGGCAACCTGTGCTTATAATTACTAATTATAAGTTTGAATTCGCCAACCCATATTGAGCAAGCGTGGTGCCTAATGCTCAATCCTTCTTCGTGTAAGAAGAGGCCTTTGGTCAGCAAAGGTTACTTATAGGCTGTTGATGTGATAGACATAACAAAGTAAGTATACTTAAACATATATGTTGAAAATTCTTTATTACATGCTAAAAATCCTGAACGGATTGAATAATAAAAGTCCTACTTTTAAAAATAGTGATTTGCTCCACCCGGGCATTGAAGCCGTGTCTGTCTGTGGGTATACAAGTACATAGTGTCGCTATGTAGTAATGTAGCTCGTATATATCGGTAGGTGAGTGCGATTAAAACAATTAACAGGGAATGAAACGAACAGTGTTTCGGGCGCGGCGCGAGGTGGGAGCGGGGAGCGGTTTTATATTTTAAGTGTAGGAGAGCCATGCTTCGGCACTGCTGGGCCGGATCAACCGGAGTAATACCACAGCCTCATCGAAAACCACGCTTGCGTTGTGTGAGTGAGGTTACCGGAGGCCCAATCCCCCTTCTCAATTCCCGATTCCCCTACAACCCTTTAATTTCCTAACCCCCAAAATGCCGGCAACGCACTTGTAACGCCTCTAGTGTTTCAAGTGTCCATGGGCGGCGCTGATTGCTTACCATCATACCATCGTTTACTCGTGTTTCATAAAAACAAAACTAATAAATCTGGGTTGCTAATTATATTGATGATATTCTATAATAACTATCGTGAGAAATACTATATTATAATTTAGAAAACCGTTGTTTCTAGTTAGTATAATGATGATAATATGGATAAGCCAAGCTAAGCTGAAAATAATACATTTGTCACTCTATTCGGTAATGGAGAGCCATTTAGTCACTATTATCACTAAACATCGTGAGGAAACTTGGACTTATAATTTCTGACTTTAAAAGCCCAGGTTTTTAATAATATATGTTTCAAATCGCCAACCCGCATTAATCAAGTATGGTGATTAATACTCAAACCTTCTCCGTGTGAGAAGAGGCCTATTCTCTAAAATATAATAGTTACAAGTTGTTGTTGATGGTAACGATGTTGTAGCGATCAAAAAGCTCCAAATTTTTCTATCCGCTATCGCTTGTACCTCACACGTTTGTGAACGGGGGTGCGGGCAGGCGCGGTTGTTCCACCGTCGAGAGGTAATTTGTTACGTAATAGCTCCCCCGGCATATCTTTAATCTCGTCGCTAATTGGATGGCGGCCAGGGCCGGACTGCAAGGGGGTGGCTTTGGGAAAACTGTGTATTTTTTCGTAATGTTTAGAGTAGGAAAGTGGTTTTTTTGGAGTGATTTTTGTAATGTGTTCAAGATGTGTTTTGTTGGTTGAAAAGAGTTGAGTTTAAGAGTTAAAGAAAGTATGGTAAGAGTTCAAGGTTAAATAGTGTAGGTAATTTTACCTTAGGTAAGTTTTTTGGTCCACACCCAGTGTTAACTGACCAATAGTTAAAAACTAACAAAAAACTAATTGAAACCAGCCAAGAAGAAAGATTTAAGTGATATTTTTATGATAACTGTCGTGAGACATAGTAAATTAACTAAAAATCACGGTTTACTCACTTACATTAATGGAGAAAAGCTCTACTAGTTTCGAGTCACAGAGACACTCTTCATCAGGAGCAGCGTGGGAAGACGCGGCGACGTCAGTAGGCTGTGTCGTGGGTGCGTTTACAAACATTCATGTTCACATACACATGACACCCAGACCCGGAACTACAGTCTGTGAATTGCACAAAGAGTTTCTCCGTGCGGGAATATAACCGCTACACGTTGCATGGCACCTGCATCAACCGTGCAGTCTTATTTACCCTTGAGCCCAAGTCTTATTTTCAGCAAATTGGATGTTCATTATTTAATTGATTATGCATCATATCAGCTACATACTGTCCACTGCCTCACACAGCCCTCCCCCAATGTCTTTCTACAGTGAATCCACTCGGAAAACTACATTATATCCGATTGTTCTCCCTCTGCTATTAATTTATACCCCTCCTATTTGGAGGGGACAACTAATTATCATATTTAATGAAAGTATATAGCAATTAGGAAATTGTCTTTATTTAATTTTGTGAGGGCAATATTAATACTTTTTTTTAAGGGGGGAATATCATTCAATGACTTCTCCCGCCTTGGGCGAGGCGAGAGGGAGTGTCAGACTTTTACTGACTAAAAACCACCCCGTTCCTACTTCAGCTTTTCAAACTGGAGCCCCGGTAAGCCCGCTAGGTAGTCCGCAGCTACGTATCAGGTAATATTATTAATATTTGAGTTGAGTATATAGATGTGAAAGAGGTATGTAAGATTTATAGCAATTGGCGTTCCATAGTATCTGCCTACCCCCATGGGAGACAGGTGTGAGGTTCCGTATGTATGTTATGTATAAATATTCTTTTGGATCCGATTTTCAGGTAAGACTAAATATGTTTTCCTTCACCGTTTGTCAGTGGTGTCTAAATAATCTTAGAAAGTACATGTAACTCGGAAAAAGTCACATTGGTACTTGCCGTTGGTAGGTTTCGAAGCCTTATGCATGAGAGAGAGAGAGAGAGAGTAAACTACGACTCCCTTAAAAATAATAATTGTAAATCCGTAAAACGCACATTTTTTCCACCCACCCATCCAAATCCAAGCCTCTGCGAGTTACCGCAGAGATCTAGCCATTGTAGCGGCTATAAGTCTATATAATGTGACATTACTGCCTAAATGCCCCCCCTACAGGGTGGGGGGAGAGCCCAATGAGAGAACATTTTCAGTAATTGTTGTAATTAGCAGTCGGCAGTCGGAAAGTAGGTGTGCGAGTGGGGACTGGGAGTTGGGAAGCGTTGATATTTTTGATCGTATTTTTTGTAGATAGATAAATAAATAAATATTATATTATGTAGTTATATTTTTGGTGTATTTGGTAGTTACCGTTAAATTTGATGTTTATTTTTATATATTATTATATATCTGAATTGGTATTATTGGCTTATATATTTTCAGCGCAAACAAAATACATGCATTGTCAATTTTTTGCTGTACCTACTTGAAATAAATGATTTTACTTCTTTCTTGTTTTATATAATGACAGTATAATGTGTTCCTTCACCGAATTTTTGTTATAATTCTTCAAATTGATTAAATCTCAAGTATCATAGCAGGCTATAGGGTGCGTTGGGGTAACATCGGACGGATTTTCGAATAGTTGCAAGGATGTTGCAAAAACTTTATTATCTCAATTTTGGTACACAGTAGATTAATGAAAAATAGTGGAAACGAATAATGATTAAACACAGTGTTATTTACAATTTAATTTATTTATAAATACTCAATACTTTTTGCTTTGCAAGCCTATAAAATCAGGACAATTTTTTTTGATGTGATGACGATTTGGCCATCATGGGGTAAGTTCGGACAAAATCTTTAGATTAAGATCGATTTTAGACATTTGTTTTATGAGATGATTCTAAAATGAAAATCCAAAGATTTAAGTGTAAGATCAAGGTGTATTGAAATTGGCAGATAAATCTGGTATCGCCGATACAAAGTTTGCCGGGTCTGATAGTGCTTTAGTGCATGAAACCTCTTACATATTTGTTATCATTTACCTAATACAACAAATAGGCCTAGATGTTCCAAATGATTCTATTTTTTTTTCGTTTAATTTGTCCGATCTTACCCCGCATACCAAATTTCAAAGAAATTGATTAGCAAAGTTTAGATTTATACAAGCATTTGAAAACTCTCACCTACGGAAGCCGCGCGGCTGCATACGTGAGTTCTTTATTATTTATTTGCTGCATGGCTATTCCAGCGCTTCTTTTGTATAAGAAGTGGCCCGCGAAGAGGTTCGGGAGTATTTACGTGGCAACTGAAGATTGGAAAATCAGTACCTAAGTAACTTATTTATAAATTAAAATCATTTGTAACAAAAGTTTGACAATCACTGCCCATTTTCGAATTGATATTATTTGTCTGGATCTTTACCCGACATGTAGGTAACACCGGATTTTATATAAGAGGTAGTAGACAAATTTGGATTAGTTTTATGGAAATTATCATTGCTCAAAACTTAGTATTTATAGAAACATGTCAAAATAAGCTATACTTTTGCTCCCGTATGCACAATAAAAATGTAGTCTCGACAGTAGCGATAAACAAATTAAAGATAAGATTTGCTTTTTTCTAAAACTGACGAGTTTTACCGTCTGACACGGGCCCGCTGTGGTCACCGTGGGGTGGCGGTTCGATGACCTACTCAGTTAAGTTAAAAAATCAGCCATATAAGTTATTACGAGTACGTTGTTATCCGCCGATTTTAGAAGTAATAGTGACAGACAGTATACATTTGTAGCTACACCCTATACTATTACCTGCGTTAGTGTCATATACGAGAACTGTAGCCACCGTCAATCTTCCCGCGGGTGCAGTATACCCGACTAAGGGACTACACATTAGACAGAGACCGGGCAGCAGCTCTCTGATAAACCTGAACCTTTTATACTGCGATCTCCAACCCGCCTAGTAAAAGAGATTATGGCAAACCCCTCTTATGTAGAGGAGGCTCATAGTCCAGCAGTGGACTGTAACGAGCTGGTTTTTATGAAATACTAGCTACTTCCGCGCGGTTTCACCCGCTCTGCTCGGCTCCTATTGATCATAGCGTGATGTTTTATAGCCCATAACCTTCCTCATAAATGCGCTATCCAACACGAAAATAATTATTCAAATCAGACCATGTAGTTCCGGAGATTAGCGGTTCAAACAAACAAACAAACTCCGCTATCAAAGTATAACAGAGAAAACTCTTCAGCATTTTAGATTTTGTTAAGACTAAGTACTTGAATTCAAGAATCCAAGATTAATACAATATATTTTTGTATATTTTTCAGTCAAAATAAAAAATACTTTCGCCTGTAGTGAAGCTACCTCCGTGCGAGTGAGATAGACAACAAACCGTGTATGTGAGTGAGCGAGATAGATGCGGTGGCGGCGTTAATCAACTGAGTGTTGTTGTGAGGACGCTGGGACGGACTTGGGAGGAGGGATTAACCGACTGTGAGGGAAGAGGGAGTTATGATATTGTACTGACTTTTTTTGTTATAAAATCCTCAATTTCTATTTTCCAAAAGGCCGGCAAAGTACTTGTGTTGCGTGATGACGTATGTCACCTTCCATAGGGTGCTTTTCCCAGAGATGTGCTATGCTACGTTGCTGTGGATTTTGGCTTCCATCATATTCATTGGTACACATAGCTTAGCACTGGTGGAAACGGACTCATCTAAGCTTTTTTTTTTTTTTATATGGGAAGATGTGTATGGTTTGCTGGCTTGATGCCTAAGCTGCGCTTCTACCTCGCACAGCTACATAGCTTAGTATCAGTGGAAAATCACAGTTTACCTATTACATCTTCGTAGCATAGTTACATAGCACATCTCTGGTGGAAAAGCACCCTTTCTCTTTACGCGGGTGTCTTAAGAGCCAACTCACTCAGAAACAGCAAAAAGCAATGCTAGCTGAAAACAATGGAGAACTCTTTTAAGGAGGAAAATCATCCAATGACTTCTCCCGCCTTGGGCGAGGCGAGAAGGAGTGTCAGACTCTTACTGACTAAAAACCACCCCGTTCCTACTCCTGCTTTTCGAGCGGGAGCCCCGGTAAACTCGCTAGGTAGTCCGCAGCTCCGGATCAGGCATCAGCCTTACTGGGCCCCATACAATGAAAAGCTTAGACCTAGACAGTAAGCTCATACAACCAGTGTCTTTAAACGGAGAGTTACTTTCTACTTTTTTTAATGCTATTATAGGTAGGTGCAGAGACATCTCTCTTTTAAGTGAGAGTAGGTGTTAGCGTAGTGTTCCACGCTTGCCACTCGAGGAAGGGAAGCAGCCTTCAAAGGCCGCTAACGTGACGGGATCTGCCGCAAACATAGCGGTAGGTTGAAGCCTGCCACACCGTGATGGTTTTAGCCAGTAAGAGCCCACGAGGTGGGAAGTCCATGAGAGTTTTCATCGCGTTACAAAAAAAGAGATATCTCTGAAAGTAATCCTGTCTGGGTTAATCCCTCTTTGTTTATTTGACCGATATCATGGGCGGAGGTCATGAGGACTTTTCACAAAAAATAACATGGAGGAGATTATTGCGACATCTATTGGTGTATTTGTAAAACTAATACATTTGTTTTGTGATTGCTGAAATAGTTTACTAGTTCAGTAACTAGATGTCGCTACTTATTTTAGTTGAACTACTCAGCAACAGATGGCGTAATTCACAATTCTGTTTTACTGATGTCTTGTGTACTTCTAAGCAAAGCTGTACCGATTATTATAATTTTCTAATTAGGATTTAATCTAGCTTGTTAAGTTCCAGATTCCATAATTCTGATATTTAATTTGATACAAGAGTGAGGTCAATTTTGTTGGTAATAAGATAAATAAATAAAACACCCCAGTATATATAGGCTAAAATCTTTATTATTAACAATAATATACTCTACAGGTTACAATAAACTCTTACAAATAGCATTCTAAAGTCATACGCCATGACACTTCAGCTGTCAAATCTGTCAAACACGAGTTTTTGGCGGCAACGATCAATTTAGGTTATGTTTTACTGAATATTTCTTTCTCTGCTATTAAATTTACGATAAACGGACAAAATGATTACTTATCGATATTATTTTTACATATTGTTTGTACTTAGTCGCTAGTGCAATGCTGAAAACCAGGTTTTAAAGAATTTTGTTGTTACAAATCAAGTATTTCGCGCCATTAAAGAGGTTAATATTATAACTGGCGAAAAGTTCTTATTAGCACACCTCTGCCGATCCCTTTACTGAGAATGAAAGGTGCAATAATAACATTTGTTTGTTTAACTACTTATAATAGATCGACTATTAACCCACTGTCTGTCGGAACGCAAATCAATGGCAGACGATGTTTACTATAACTTTCGTGAGACATACTAAATGATTTTTTATGTTATTGGTTTACTCACGTAACTGTTTAACGAGGAACTCTACTAGTTTTAAGCCATGCTAGAGGCTCATATTCTGCTTATACTGAGAACAGAAATAACGAGATAGTCGCCGCGTCGTGTGTCACGAAATACTGCTCATGAATATGAGCCTCTAGCATGGCTTGAAACTAGTCGAGTTCCTCGTCAAACAGTTGCATGAGTAAGCCGATAACATAATAATTAATTGATACCATAATATGTTTTCTATTGTGTCTCATATACCGACAGAAAATAGGTTAAGTAGGTATTTTATCTTAACTTCAAATGCTTTGTCTATAACTTTAACTGCAAAGGAATAAAATCGAGTGAATTTTAGTGTCGATTTTCACCAGTTATATTATCAGACCCATTGTTATAGGAGCAAGCCTATTGTCATACACCGGAAACCTACAAATCCATATTATTATAGGAATAATTGAGAATTTAAACTCCATAAGATTATTTTTCTTTTTTTATGGAAACCTATTCCATAAAAAAGAAAAATGAGGCAAACGAGCAAACGAGTCATCTGATGGTAAACAATCAGCGGCCCCCTTGGATACCCACAACACCAGAGGAGTCACATTTTCAAACATACACCAGCAACATTGAGGCAAAAAAATCTGTTTTAAAACATCTTATACATTTTCTGATAGCCTAACTGACAGATTTTTTATATTCAGTAATATTTTACAATTGATCTTTTACCAACACCGTTTTTTACATTTTATTTCATAACATTTTGCATTTCGGTTCCCATAGAAATGGATTACTGTGATATGAACACAAATTATGATAACATGGTTAAGAAATTTGCTGTTTACATGTGAACATTAGCTCATGACGATACCTAAGTACGTGTGTCGCCTGGACAGTCTACGCTACATGCTTGTTGACTGGACAATCTCTGCACTACATGAGCTGCTGTTTACATGTGAACATACAAATAATATAGCCATGTTATCATAATTATTAGAATCCTTTTCCTGATATAATTCAAACGAGAAATTTCGTGACAATCAATCAGTATTTTGTATTATAAACAACTGTTTTTGTCAAAAATTAAATATTGCCTATTGAAAAGCAGCAACTTCAGCCTATTTATACAGTCAACAAAGTTATAGTTGGTTTATAGTTACAATTAGACCCGATAGATGGCGTTAAAATCGATTTACGTCGTATAGGAGTCAAATATATGTAATTTTTTGACAAAAACAGTCATTCATATTGAATTTCATTGTATATTTTTTTACATTTTTCTTGTAATATATTTTTATTTATAACGTCCATTAATGTTTTTCAACTGTAGAGTTATGAGAAGAGTAATAGCTTTAAAATTATTGTTTGTTAAAACTTGCTTTACGATATTCGTATTTAGTGCTGAGAGTTTAAGGTTCGAAATAGGTTTGTGATACAATGTAACACCTACTTTTTACCAGTTTTGTTATAAGTCCCATGTAATACATATTTAGTATCAAATAATGCTATAACTAAATTAACAAAAATGACGATTTACTCACGTAAATTAATGGGTCGAGATCTCGCCTGATGGTAAGTGACAATGCGCAGCCTACTGCACGGATTTATTGAATAATTAATTAATGGAGAAACGCTCTACTAGTTTCGTGATGAAGAGTCCCTCTGTGACTCGAAACTAGTAGAGCTTTTCTCCATTAATGTACATGAGTAAACCGTGATTTTTAGTTAATTTAGTATGTCTCACGATAGCTATTACAAAAGTAATGCTATTACTCCTCTCATACAATTTTGTTTTTTTGGAATTAAAACTATATTTCATTTAGCAAACATTTCATTGTATTGTCTTTGATCCCAAAAAGGGGTAGGCAGAGGTACAATGTATCACCCACTTTTCTTTATGAGTCCCATGTAATAGGGGGTGAGTTCATTAATTCAATGTTTACTGAACAAAATACAATTTCAAGTGTGGCATGAACTTATTTATTACAACTTAAAACTAATTATTGAAATTATGGAAAATTACATTTTGAGAATAATTGTCGGGAATCAAAACTTGAGATTTTTTAATAGCCTGTATATATTTAGACAGGTAGAGTAGAATGTATTTGTCACCACCCCTATTCTTCCCGCGGGTGTAGATAGAGCCTATTAAAGGCACGGCGCGGTGCGGTTTCAAATTGTGGTTACTGCTAGCTGTCAGCGTGCTTACAGCGCGCCGACTGCTAGGCGCAAGCGCGCCGATGCGACGATGTTTCACTTGCGCCTAGCGGACGGCTCGCTGCCACCCTCAAAATGGTAAAATACCCCTTATGTAGACTAGACACATAGTCCAGCAGTGGACTGTTGATGATATTACAATCAACGCAACGTCACGCCTTTTATCCCCGAAGGGGTAGGCAGAGGTGCACATTTAGGCACGTAATGCCGCTATACAATGTACACCCAGTTTTCACCATTTGTGTTATAAGTCCCATGTAATAGGGGGTGAGTCTATCTATTACAATCAATTGACTATTATTCTCAAAATGTAAGCCCCCATAGTGGTCACAAACTAAAAAAGAGAAAAAAAAATCGGAGAAAAACCTATAATACTTAAATAAGTTAAACTTATTCGTAAATTATGGTCAACCATAGAGTCAAAGGAGGTTCGTAGTTTAAAAAAAAACGACTTAAAAAAGTAACGAGTTGCCGTTCACTAATCTATGATTTTGTTTTTTTTTAATTATTATTTTTATTTTATTTATTTATTTATTATTTAAAAAAATGAATGACTAGATCCATGCGTGTATGAGATCTTTTCGACTACGTTCGTTTTCCTTTGACGTTTTGACTTAGTGGGGTAAGTAGAGATCGAGGTCTTTGCATTAAAAAGGTACAATTTCAACTGACTGATATTTATTTAGTCATTGGGCGAGGACTGTGTGAGGCAGTGGATAGTATTTGGCTGATTGCATGATGCTTATTTTAAATTGTCCATTTGATGAAAAACTAAAATATGTTCAGCTAACTTATGGTCGTGTTTATTTTACGAATGCCTAGGCAGAGATACACACATATAGTCGTGTTATGAGTCCCATGTAATAGGGGGTGAGTCTATTGCCATATACTGGACTCATTGATCTTTTTATATCAAAATAATCTATATACAGTATGTTAACTAACAGAGGGCGTTTCTGTTAACCCGCAATAATATAGCATCCATACATGCTAAAAAAAAAAAATTAATATTCACCAAAAATTTTAAATCGATACGTAAAAGAAACACTCTGTGCACGCGTAGTTGAAGGAAGGCAACGTTGCAATTTATTGCTTATTTTTCTATGCTGATATTTTTATTTTAATCTATTAATGATATAGATTAACGAGTTTAAAGGAACGCCCTCTGTTAGTTAATATACTGTATATAAAAACAATAGCTGTTCATTAGTCTCGCTAAAACTCGAGAACGGCTGGACCGATTTGGCAAATTTTGGTCTTGAATTATTTGTGGAAGTCCAGGGAAGATTTAAAAGTTTGAGGCTTTATGAAGTTTGTCGGGTCAGGTAGTAATAATAAAAAAGTTATTTAAAAAAGGGGGAACTATAAAACATTAAACGTATAGTAATTATTGCTCATTTTTATTACATTCTATCTATATTAAAGCAACGTCTTGCGTGAGCGATCTAGAAGCGAACGCGAAGCGGTGCGGTGACACGCGAATACAACGCGATGCGGTGTGACGGCGGCTATGTCCTACGTGCATGTGAATCGTTTCGTTTTGTTTCTGTTTCCGACATTATAAACAAAAATATGACGGCACCGCGTCTAGTTCACGCGACAATATCAAGCCAATTTTATATTTGATAGGTCGACGTTTGGCCGCTATCTCGCCTGATGGTAAGTGATGATGCGGCCTACGATGGAGCACGTCTGCCCATAAGCAACCTATTCACTCGGGCTTTGAAGACACCCAGGTTATACCCATCAGGAAACACAGACTCCGGCAAGGAGTTCCACTCCCTAGCAGTTCGCACAAGGAAGCTTGAAGCGAAGCGCTTCGTGCGAGTGGGTGGATATCTACCATGAAGCATCCCACGTGCGGTTGGTGACGTAGGCCACGTCAATACATTTTGAAAGTTTATTATTTTTGCGCCGTACCGCATCGCCTTTGCGCCTACGTTTGATTTGGAGAAAACTAATGACATTTTATATTTTTCTTCACTCAGGATTATATACTTCGAAGAAAACACAACCATTACAATTAATGTAACACAAATAGCACCTTTTCTACTTAGTCCCCCTTATTTAAATAACCTTTATATTACAAAATTGTGAACCTAATTGAAAAAGAGTAACCTATGGAGTTTCTTGCTCGTTCTTCTCCATAGGAATCTACACTTTGGAACGAGCAAATAGAGCAACTAGAGGACTGACCGACAGACAGACATTTTTGACTATCAAAAGTGATATTTGACTATATATTTTGAATATATTTTTGGATGAAAAATAGCGAAAATAGCTTTTTTAACTGCCGAAATTAATAATTTCTGTGTTCTCAATAATTTAGATCTTATTATAGTCATGCCAATGTAACAAGTCAACATTCACAGTTGCCATGTAGTGAGAGGTAAATAACATCGGTTAACACATTGAACGCCGTGGTGGTCACCGGTGACCGACGTTAGCGGAGGATTTGCCTTCAACAGTTTTCTATTGGCAGTCGAAGACTTAGGGACCTATATCTCTGCTTACCCCGTGTGTGTATAGGTAGTATGTACATATAATTATTGCTTTGTGAATATGTTAACGACGAGGGTTCCGCGTGTCCGGGTGTGGTCGCCGCTGTGGGTTCAGTACTGGAAAACAAACAAACAAACAAATAAATAAATTACAGTATTATTATTTTTCTAAGGGGAAAAAGCATCCAATGACTTCTCCCACCTTGGGCGAGGCGAGAGGGAGTGTCAGACTCTTACTGACTAAAAACCACCCCGTTTCTACTCCTTCTTTTCGAGCCGGAGCCCCGGTTTCTTGGGTAAAAAGTGTCCCATGTTTTATTCCAGACAATATCTATACCTTATTTTAATTTAAATATGGACTTTAAATTCAAATTAATATTTTTTAAACAAACTAAATTATGCTATATTTGGTCCATTACAAACATGCGAACTGTCACGCCAAAGGAATGTGACTATCCCTCACAACTTGTATAGGTGTGAGCGAGAGATCTGATAAAATTACTGATTAATATGTTTGTACCGTTTTTGTTTTTTTTGTATTATATTTTTCGGTGCATCGTGCCTGGTGTTAAATAAATATTTTTCTTTCTTTCTTTCTTTTACTTATAATTCTTCGCAGTTTTGATCCATAGATTTTTTTTTTATAATCAAGGATTAGGAATTTCAGGTTTCATAGGTACCCGAAATTCATGGGTAATCTTGCTGTCCAAATCTCTCATTGACTTTATACTACACCAGCGCAGCCTAGTGAGTGTAGAAAATATGTTTTTTTGTAAATATGACCAACTTACCTGGATGTACTGCCCCGGGTGAACGTCGACACCACGTCCCGGGCGTCATCTGTAATGTACATACATACATACATATTGTATTTAGGATTTTATACAGTATGATATAGAATTATTAATATGTTGAATGTTCTTGGCAAAAGTAATATTATATTGTTTCCTGAAATAGTCGTTTAGAATTAGAATTTAGAAAACGATATAAGCTAAGTCATGTCATATCGTTGTGGTCTATAGGTTCAGCGAACTACTTATTAGGTATTAGGAAACCTCAACAGCCGTATTCCAATATATAATATATATTTTTTTATGGAATATGGCGGCAAACGAGCAGGCAGATCACCTGATGGTAAGCGATCAGCGCTGCTCATGGACACCCGCAACACCAGAGGAGTCACGTTTTAAAATGGAATGCGCTCTTTTCTTGAATGTTCAATTTCAAATTACAAATTCGAAATTGCGTATCCGTAATGAGTAAGCGTGGTGATTAGTGCTTGAACGTTTTCCATGCCTTTGGTCAGTAGCTGCCGGGTGATTTTTCAAAAACTTTAAACTTTATTTAACAAACCATTAATCTCCTGCGTTATTAAGCATCGCGGTAGCTTATTATCATCCTTCCTTATTTTGATTGGATTGGTTGAGAGCAGTGTCACAGCTCAATTTATTGAAACAAAATGTTGTGTTCCAATCGACAGAATTGTTAACTTCTGGCTGAGGTAAATGATGCCGTTAACTTTTTTGATTTTTTTTCAGAATCACCTGTGACCTCCCTGAAATTTATTAATACTAAAACAATACGTACTTGTCTGAATAAATAAGGCTGCCGGTACACGGGTACGTTGAGTCCCCTATTCCGGGCGTCGTACCGGTCGGCTTGCGGGCCGTCCCCGGGCCGGTCGCCGTCGGCCTTGTTACCGCCGGCGGTACCGTCGTCCCGGTCGCGGCGCCGGAACTCCGGCCGCTCCGGTTTGTGATCGAAGCGTTGGTAGTCGCGACGGTTGTCTTGGTGATCTGTGAAAAAATTAAATATGTTTAAATTATGGTTAAGCAGTATTTTTGTTTAAAATAGCTTTTCGAAATACTCAAAATATCGACTCACTGACGCCCGAATACTGAAATGCTACTCAATTTTAAGTTGTATTTAAATATCGTGCTATTTCTGTCATTTTACAAAGAATTTGTAGGGACAGGACTATTCTTGAGCGCGTCTTAAAATTAAGTGACGTTTGAGTATTTCACCATTAACCTAACTTATAAACGAGCAGACGGATAACCTGATGGTGAGCAATCGCTGCCGCCCATGGATGCTTGAAACACCAGAGGCGTTACTAATTCGTTACCGGCTTTTTGGGCTTTTGGATAGAAATTTAAGGGTTGTTGGGGAATCGGGGATTGTGAAGATTAGGAAGGGGTGTAATTGGGCCTCCGGTAACCTCACTCACACAACGAAACACAACGCAAGCGTTGTTTCACGTCGGTGTACATCTCGGCTGTAGTATCACTCCGGTCGAGCCGGCCCACATGTGCCAAAGCATGGCTCTCCCATATTGGACGTGACGTACAATTTTGGAAAAAGCAGCTTACTTAGGACGAAAAGTTTGGGGACATATACCCCAAATCAAACCATACATTATTATTAGAACTTATATTTACCATGTTTATTTGTGTCTATGAGTTTCCGATATTTCGGCACTGTTGCAAGCGCCATGATCACGGATGAACTGATTGAATGATTATTGATAAATTATTGTTATTAATTAAAAGTAACTTACATGTATTTTTGGCTTGCATACTCCGGATTGAGTCGACGATGGCGCGCGCCGCCGAGCTCAGGTGTCGGTCCTCAGTACCACCGCGCCTGGTCGGTAAAACAGATTAATTAATTTATGATAAATATAGTCAAACATCATTCTTATCATCTTAAGTAAGGGAATAGTACTATAAACTATAGGGATGATGACGGGGTATGAAAATAAAAATATATTTAGTCCGTCAGTTAGGTAATGAAAAAATATTAAACACGTATTTTTTTATTTTGTCATATAAGGTAACAATACTTAGATAAAACGAATCAAAGTTTAGGACTGGGAGCAAATACGTCATTTCTACGTATTAAATGTACCTATATTTCACATCGATATATCATAGAAAGTATTTGTTTCCGAAAGAAAATAAAAAATATATAAATATGTCTACTACTTAAAATAATCTTTATTTTAATGTCCGTTTTTCTTGAAGAAATATGTGTCTAATATTTTTTCAAAACCTAACTGACGGACTAAATACATTTTTAATTTTCATACTCCGTCACCATCCTTATTCCGTAAAGACTTTACAATCACAACATAACTCAAAAATAACAAGAAAAAAATCCAAAACCCAACTCACCCGAACACCCTTCCATTATAATTACTAACGGGACAATTACCCAACAACCCATTCCCGTTATTCCTACGCCTGCTATAATCCTCGCGTTTCCTATAATCCCTTTCCTTTCCGTCTTTAGTATTCAACTGGGCCATTTGAGTCTTAATTTGTTGTATTTTGGCTGCGATTTCGTTATTTTGTCTGGATTTTTTCTCGTCTTCGGCTTTGTCGTCCTGGAAGGGAGTTTGGCAGGCCGAGTTTGATATAGAGTTGTGTTTCGAGTTTCGCTGTTCAGGCTGCTTCTCCATGACTGGGTACATTGGTTGGCATATTGGGTAGGGCTGTTGGATCACCTGCGACATATATAATATATGTCAAGTATAATTTTAATCATCTACAAAAAAAACGCTTGTCTTTTTAAGATGGCTTTCATAATATCTTTATTAACAAGTCAATCTTTAGTGTCAAGTTTTGTAAGAGATTATTGTATAACACGCTACACACTAAGATTATAAAGGTGTATGGAGATCTGTGAGCTTATGTCTGCGTACACAGATGTGTTGTATAGGTGTTTTAGTCGATGTATGTGAGTGGATGTGTCGCAAAGTTATGATCAGTGTGTCGTTAGTCGCATATAAACAGTTTGTGTTATAAATATTATTTAAAATTATTAAAATTTACGTGTTCATTTATTTTAGTCACAACAGTTTCTGGCGATAGTAAAATTCGAAATAGTTATAGGTATAGGATTATAGGTGACACTATATTTACTGACATGATTACTTTTAACAATACTTTAATATTCATCCCGCTTTATCCGCGCAGTGGTTGGACATAATTGGCTAATGCGCAACCTGTAGCATGTTCCATTTCCGGAACAACTCTTTATGTGATCCACAAATTGTTGTTTCGGGTCTGGATGTCATGTGCATGTGAACTTGTATGTTTGTAAACACACTCACGACACAGGAGAAAAACTACGGGGAGGGGCCCCCCCCAGACGTTTTAAAAAGAAAAATAGTGTTTACCTGTGGGTACACAATGTTATAGTGCGGGTACGAGTGCGGCGGGTACTGTACACACTGCAGCGGGTACAGCTCGGGGACCACCAACTTGTGGGGGACTGACGACACGCCCCCCACCGTCCCCACTCCCCCTACACCCCCCACTCCAGGGGGGACTTGCCAGGGGACTTGTTCTTGGTATTGCTGGGGAGAAGAATATAATAATTAATTAAAAAATGTAGTTGAGAACACAAATTCATGTGTTATGAACAGAAACATGTGTTTATTTGATATACATATGATTAAGGGTAGTGTTATTAACATAAATATTGCATTTTATCCGATACTAGCGACCCGCCCCAGCTTCGCATGGGTACAATAGTGATATATATTAAAAAAATCCGCATCAAAATCCGTTGCGTAGTTTTAAACATTTAAGCATATTAAGGGACATAGGGACAGAGAAAGCGACTTTGTGTATAAAACAAAGTCGCTTTCTATGTAGTGAAAGTGAAGTAAGAAAATTTTAAGCCTGAAACATCTTACGGTCTTCCAAAATGAATAGTGGACTGAACAATGCTCAGTGGCCAATGGACAAAAATAATGGAGTATAACTGACCGGGTATGGCTGTACATGGGGTTGCGGCAGCAGTACGTTCCCCACGGGGTAGTGGGGGGCCAGCACTGGGGCCCCCACCTCCACCTGCCCGTACCCCACGCTGTAGCTGGAACAAGCATTTATTTCAATTAATCCTAAATTACGCACTTTTAAAAAGTCAAAGTCAATAGGGATGATGACTGGGTAAAAAATAAATTATTACAATTTTTCAATACAATAAAATATTCAAAAATAATTACACTCTCAAATTTATGAAAAATTTGATGAACTACTTAATTTTCGATTTTTTCTAGCTAAATTACTAGAAATAAGTCTGCTATTTGACGTGAAAAACTTATGACGTCATAACAGAGTGTTTCATACAAAGTTCATAGAAAATATCGTTTTTGACGTTTCGAAAAAAGTATCGAATTTGACTATTAGGAAACATGCCTATTGTCCGTCTGTCTGTCTGTCAGTGAACTCGTTCTAAAGTGTATATTTAGGGGTAACTAAAAAAGTATATTATGATAATATATTTTTTTAATGTATACATGTACATACCTGCGTTGCATGGAAGTATCGACGCAGGCGCCGCAGCCCGTGTAGTCCACGGCCGCGTACGGGTAGCTCGGGTCTGGACACCGAATAAAACATTTTAAAATTGTAACCAATTTGTTTTTGAACTTTTGGTAATCGAAATATACTCAGAATTAACAATCATGATAAAACTAATCAATAATGAGTAGATAATCATGATGAAAAGTCCCTCTGTGCCTCGAAACCAGTAAAACATTTCTCAATTAATTACGTGAGAAAACCGTAATATTTAGTCAACACATTGAACGCCGTCGCGGTCACCGGTGACCGACGTTAGCGGAGAATTTGCCTTCAACAGTTTTCTATTGGCAGTCAAAGACTTAATGTATAAGACTGTAATAATAATAAATACAGAGAAGGCAGTACTCCTCGAAACGGCACGTATTGTGAGCGAGGTTCCTGTCTCTGGAGCCCTAACCACCGGTGGCTTGGACCATGCCCCCGCTACTGGTCGGCTGCTATTTTTAAATGTTATTTAGTTTTATATTTTTATAAGTAATGTTGAAAAATAAAATTTTAGAGTGTTTTAAATAAATGTATGGAAATAAATAGAGGAGGAATATAACTCACCGATTCTGAAAGCGGTTTCGTTGGGGTGCGGCGAGGGCGCGAGTTTCTGTTCCTCTGGCGGGAGTACCGGAGGGTACATCTGCAGAGACGGCTCCTGGGGACACAACGAGTATTTATACATACAATTTTCTATAAAAATGGTGAAAATATTTGCTTGAGAATTCAATGCTTTACACATATTAAATGAACAGCTTGTAAGTGGCCACTGCTGATCAAAGCCATTTAGGCAGACACGGAGAAGGTTTGAGCATTAATCATCACGCTTACTCAATGCGGGTTGGTGATTTCAAACTTGTAATTAGGAATTATAAGCCCATGTTTCCTCAAAATGTTTTCCTTCACCTCGGTAACTCGGAAAAAGTCATTTTGGTACTTGGCCGTTAGTAGGTTTCGAACTTGGAGACCTCGTAGGTACTCTTCATCATGAGCAGCGTGCGCAGACGGGGCGACATCGCGCAGCGCACGAAATCAGTAGCCTGCTCGTGACGAAGAGTCCCTCTGTGACTTGAAACTAGTAGAGCTTTTTCTCCAGATATTTACATGAGATCTTTAGTTTTTTTTTTTTTTTTTTTTTATGGGACTTGCCGGTAATCGAGCAGATGTATTACCTGATGGTAAGCAATCGCCGCCGCCCATGGACACTTGAAACACCAGAGGCTTTACAAGTGCGTTACCGGCTTTTTGGGAGTTAGGAATTTAAGGGTTGTTGTTCGGGAATGGGGATGGGGAAGATTGGGAAGGGGGGAATTGGGCCTCCGGTAACCTCACTCACACAACGAAACACAACGCAAGCGTTGTTTCACGTCGGTTTTCTGTGAGGCCGTGGTATTACTCCGGTCGAGCCGGCCCATTCGTGCCGAAGCATGGCTCTCCCACACTTAAAACGTTAAACCAGAGGTATCGTTACTCTATAACGCTTTTTTTTTCGAGGGGGGAAAATCATGCAATGACTTCTCTCGCCTTGGGCGAGGCGAGAGGCAGAGTCAGACTCTTACTGACTAAACAGCATCCCGCTCCTTCTCCTGCTTTGAGCCGGAGCCCCGGTAAACCCGCTAGGTAGTCCGCAGCTCACTCTAACAGTAAATAATATGAGATATATGACAATACTCACCACCCTGCACGGGTAGGGGTAGGGTTGCGGCATCGGCGCCTGGTACACCATGTTGCCCATGTTCGATAGCGGCATCGCTCCTGTCGATAGAATACATAATGTTTAATCATTTATTAAATTATCATAGTAAGTTAATGGTTAATTCTATTTATTAGATCCTAAGTTTTGTGCCACTATTTCTATGTTCATCTGTGGGAACCTATTACTGGCTTCAAGTAGCTATAATTACTTATTGTTGTGTCAATTTTGTATTAGTCGTTGGTTCTCCTAATATAAAATATATAAATAAATAAACATAGAGCTCGTTAATTCAAACTTTCGATGAATCCAACTTCTCGATAATTCAAAGTTATCAGGAGGCCCTTATATTAGGCCTATCGCCCTATTTTTATAATAGATTTTCCTCTTTATATTTCGAACTAAATCAATACAATTTAGTGCACATTCGAATGGAAAAATGATTGCTACGTAACCAAATAATGAGTCTACCTCTCATTAATTCGAAGTTGCAAAGAGAATGAGATAAAAAGATTTCAGAATTTATGTAGATAAAGTACCAAAATTCTAAGGCAAATTAAAATTTCGGACCATTTAAAAATAAACGCTATAAAAATGTTAATTTTTCGAAAAATCTATGAACATTGTAATTTAATGAAAATACTCACGCATATTAGGGTCTGGCATAGGCATGGGTTGCATCTTGTGTTGCATCACTTGCATGTTGACGTCGTGCGACACGTAGTGGTTCGCCATCTGCTGCGGGGATGTCAGCTGGGGATTTGTCAATAGTGGGGATTAATAACTTTTATTTAATACTTGATAAGGTATTTTTGCGGTGCCCAAAAGGCCCCATAGTTGGAACATATTACTGTATTATAATTGTAGACCATAATTTTATTAACAATCGTAGGCCGCATCATCACTTACAATCAGGCGAGATAGCGGCCAAACGTCGGCCCATTTAACATAAAAAACACTATGGGTGCATTCATATTATTTGATTTGATTGAACCACCGCACGCATCTTTTTAAAACATTGCTCTACACTAGTAATTACTCCTGTGTCGTGGATACGTTTAAAACATACAAGTTCACATACACATGACATCCAGACCCGAAACAACTATTTGTGGATCACACAAAGTGTTGCTCCGTGCGGGAATCGAACCCACCGCGCCAACCGTGCAGTTTATAATACAAACAAATATTTAATATTTTATTTTTAATAGCTTCTGCCCGCGACTCCGTCCGCGCGGATGTCGGTCTTCGCGTGGAAGTTTTATTTCTTCATTTTGAGTAACTGTGAAAATGACATCTTATAAATATCTATTGGACCCAAATACGGCAAGGCCCATAATAATTAAGGAGATCCCTCTATTGAGCTACTGCTGTTGAGCAGAATAAAACTGAAAAATAAAATAATTTTCCAGGATAAAAAGTAACCTATTTTATGTCCAGGATAATAAGTTAATTATACCAAGTTTCATCGAAATCAAACCGTTAGTTTTCACGTGATGCCTGAACATATATAGACAGACAGACAAAAAAATAATAATCACATATTTGGGTTTGGTATCGACCCAGTAGCACCCTGCTATTTATTTTTTCTATATTTTCAATGAACAGAATTGACCCTTCTACAGATTTATTATAGCCCGCGACTTCGTTCGTGTGGAATAGTGACTTCCGGCAAATTTTTGGTTTTAACCACATAGTTCCCGATTTCGCGGGATCTCTTCAAAAATGAGATGTAGAAAATATTCTAGGGAACTCCTCAAAAATCAACATAATGAGCTCTGCGTTTGAATTTAATAGATGTATACTCACTTAGGGCATTGAAAAAATAGTTTAAAAACGGACTTAAACTAAAGAAATATTATAATCTTTCCGAACTTAAGATGAAAACTAACTTAAAACTAAAGAATTAAAGAAAGCTACGAATTACGAATTTATAACAATTAAAAAAGAAATTATATTACAACCTATCCTCAATGCTATAATACCAAGCCAAACCAAGCTTAAACTAAATAATTTAAAAGAAACGACTTAAATCTAATTAATTTATAAATTATAGACTTACAATTTTATTAAACAAACTAACTACAGTAACTACTAATAATCGATATCAAACTAAACCTACGTTAAATAATTTAACCAGGAAAACCCAACAAATAAACTTTTTAATAGACAAATACAACGAAACCAATTTAGAATATACGAAACAGCAGGACCACTGCAGACAAATAATCATACGACTTATAGTACACTATTTCCACAACAGTACCGAAGCGCTCGGCCCATACCCAACAAATACTAATAATAAAAACGATAGAAAACAAATAAAAACTATCCTATGTCCTTTCTAAGGTTCTAAACTATATCTGTACCAAATTTCAACCAAATCCGTCAAATAGTTGCGGAGATTAATGGTATAAGCATAGAATGTTCGACGTGATTCTTTAATTTGACATAACTTTTTTATTTATGAACCGATTGACATGAAACAAACACTAAATGTAAATTTAAGCATCCCACAATATATTCGTGAAAACCGCATCCAACTCGGATCAGCCGTTTCTGAGATTAGCGCGCACAGACGAACAGACAAACAGACAAACAGACAAACAGACAAACAGACAAACAGACAAAAAAAAAGTTAATTACATTTTTGGGTTCGACATCGACATAACAATAACCCCTGCTAATTTTTTTATTTTTATTTTCAATGTACAGACAGCACTTTTCTACGATTTTATTATATGTATAGATAAATTATTAAATTCCTTACCTCATCAGTCCTATATCCTTGATACTGCGCATATTGCATATCTTGCCCCTCATTGGTCAATTTCATAGGTCGATTATTCATCATATTGCTATGCGCGTTCTGATTGGCTGGTTCAAACGTTCGTGGCGGTTCGTACGCTTTGTGATTGGTCGGCTCGTATACTGGCTGCTGATTGGCTGGCTCGTATGTTTCTTGTTGCTGATTGGTCGGTTCGTGTTGTGTGTCTTGTGCGTTTGTGCTTGTTTGTGTGTTCGTTTCTATTGGTGTTACTGGTTTTGGGATTTGTTCCTGGATGAAGAAAATATTTTTTAGTTATTTTTTTATGGTATAAGTCGATAAACTAGCCGACGGATCACCTGTAGGTCTATTCTGGTTCTCGAATACGAAGTTTCGTTTAATCTTCGGCCGTAGGTTTTATTGATTAAGGTACTAATAAAATTACTTAAAATAACATTATTTTTTCTTTATATCTTTTCTTCTTTAAAAAAACGTTTCCCCACATTAGGATCTTCTCCTGTGTCGTGGGTGCGTTTAGAAACATACAAGTTCACATACACATGACACCTAGACGGTGCTTTCCGGAACAAGGCGCCCAATTTGTGTATCACACAAAGAGTTCCTCCGTGCGGGAATCGAACCCGCTACACGTTGCGCGGCAGCCGGTCACCCAGCCATCGCACCAACCGTGCAGTCAAAGTCAAAGATGATATAATATAATAGTTTTTTTATGGTATAAGCCGGTAAACGAGCAGACGGATCACCTGGATGGTAAGCAATCGTCGTATCTACACCCCTTACCTTATCTCCAGCAGTGTTTCCTTGACTCGCATCATGCCGGCGACACTCGCAGCAACACTTGCCGCGACATTCATCGCTCGGCTGGCAATCGCAATCTGAGGGAAATGTATATTTTAGTTATAATAATTACTAGCAACCCGCCCCAGCTTCGCATGGGTGCAATGGTGATATATTATGCATGTATTATGCATATGAACCTTCCTCTTGAATTACTCTATCTTTTAAAAAAAACCGCACCAAAAACCGTTGCCTTGTTTTAAAGATTTTGTTTTATACTATGTAGTGATAATATTTTTGCTGACACGCGATTTCCCTCTCTGCTTGGCTCCTATTGATCGCAGCGTGATGTTGTATATCATATAGCCTTCCTTGAATAATGGAATATCCAATACAAAAAATAATTATTCAATTTATACGGCCCAGTGATTCTGGAGATAAGCGCGTTGAAACATACAACAAACTCTTCAGCTTTATATAGGGTGACTGGTAATTAGTGAAGAATATTTAAAAAGAGATATTTTGTTTTTCGTTTTTTTGTGATAAATATAAAACTAATGAGTATAAGTACACTTACATAAAAACTTTCTTTGGGAAAGTAGTTTGTAACCATGAGTGCAATCACGTGTTTAAATATCGTTCACTAATTACCAGTCACCCTATATTGTATTATTATAAAAGTATAGATAAGGCAACTTACCGTTATCAATAAATGAATGTTGTTTCTCCAACCTTCCTCGACGCTTCTCGTTATTTGAATCCAACTGTAATATAAATAATACGTACATGATTAACTTAATCTCTTTATGTATAAAGTAACTATGTTATGGTCCAAATAAATGCATCAGGTCTAATGACAGGGAATAAAACAAGAAACACGTTCAAATGAATATGTGTAAGTGTGGGCTCGACCGGAGTGATACCACGGCCTCAAATTACACCGACGTGAAACAACCAGAGCGTTGTGTGAGTGAGGTTACTGGAGGTCCTAATTACCTCCTTTCCTAATCTCGCGATTCCCCGACAGCCCTTAAATTCCTAACCTCGAAAATGCAGGCAACGCAATTGTATCGCCTATGGTGTTTCGGCTGTCAATAGGCGGCGGCGATTACTTACCATCAGGAGATAAGTCTACTCGTTTGCCGGCTTATATCATTTTTTTTTTACCGAAAAGCCTATAAAAAAAGCCTTTTTGCAAAAGCCTATAAAATAGTATTTTAGCAAGTCAATATTTTAAAATTAAACAAGATAGTATATTACAGTTCTTACTTTCTGTTGTTCATCCTGTTCGATGCCCGGGTCGTACAACACGGGCGGGTTAGCCGGATCAAACTGGTATATTGATCCATCCGGGTTGGTAAGTGGACGTCCCGTCTGAAATATTATACATATAAGATTAAACTTTTATTTTAAGGGGGAAAATCATCCAATGTCTTCTCTCGACTTGGGCGAGGCGAGAGGGAGTGTCAGACTCTTACTGATTAAAAATCACCCTGTTCCTTCACCGGCTTTTCGAGCCAGAGCCCCGGCAAGCCGCTAAGCAGTCCACAGCTCCCAAGGCGGGAGAAGTCAATGGATGAATTTCCCCTTTAAAAAGTAGGAAGAGGTATGCCTCACCCTAAGCTTTCGTGATATCGATGATATGTTACGATATATTTTTATTTATCAAACTCATTATCATTCGAAGAGAATGTTTCACTAGTTTTAGCTTAACATAATCATGGGTATTTGCCTCTATTGCAGAGTCGAAGCAATATAGATCGCTGGGTACAGTATTATTGTAGAATCATATACAATGTGATAGGTGTGGGACTTCTAACCCGTTAAGGCTTGAGTACTACATCTAATTTTATCGACAAAAAAGTAATATGGGGTTTGAAACCCCAATTGAAAATATTGAAAATTAGCGATTTTTTCGGTAAAGATTATTCAGAAATTAATTTTTTTCTCACCAAAACATTATCAAACATATGAAAAAAGTAATGAATTAGTTAGCCAAGGTTATTAGCTACCGTTTGTCGTTTTTTTTTTGTTTCTACGACGCATACAGCCTTTGATATCACATAAAGTAAGAAAAATATTAAAATAGCCATAATTTTTAGCGGGAGGGGATTCGACCCCTTCGACCCCCGACTTTTGTCGATAAAATTAGATGTAGTACTCAGCCTTAACGGGTTAGAAGTCCGAACCCTATCACATTGTATAATTAGATTTCAATCCAACCGTTAGTTTAGTCCGTACCTGCGGGTGTATGACCATGGCGCCGGGCGGCACGGCGGACATGTCGGTGACGCACCACACCACGGCGCCCTCCGCGCCCCCGCCCCCCACGCACGGCTCCGGACTCGCGCCCCCTGCCACACACAAGTAAAGTAGCTATAGTTACATTATATCGTTATTGGAATAGACAATGTTTGATTTTATAATAAAACCTGGGAAGGAAATAATTCTATTGAATAGGGACGATAACTGGATTAAAAATAAATTATTACAACTTTTTAATACAATAAAATATTCAAAAATAATCACACTCTAATTCATAAATTTAATGAACTACTTAACTTTCGATTGTTTCTAGCTAAATTTCTAGAAATAAGTCTGCTATTTGACGTCAAAAACTTATGACGTCATAATAGAGTATTTAATACAAAGTTCATAGAAAATATAGTTTTTGACGTTTCGAAAAAAGTATTGAATTTGACTAGTAGGAAACATGCCTATTCTATTGAATCATTTCATCAGGATCAAATTTAAAAGCACAAACTGTATAACAATCATGAATTGACCGAGTATCAAAAACTTTTTTTTTGGCATTTAACCATACACACATAACCTCACGCCTGTCTCCCATGGGGGTAAGCAGAGACAATGATAACAATTTGGCGTTTATATTGGTAAATGCTACTGACCGGTGGGCGAGGGGGTGACGGAGTCGGTGCTGCGCAGACTGAGCGTCTTGTATCCGGAGCTGGACGGGGACAGGCGCCAGCTGCTGGACGCCAGGTCGCCTGGAATATTAGACATAGCGTTGTTATCTGGTCTACAATACTTACATAAATACATATTATCATAATTTTGGGATAGGTTCACATTATGACTCTGTACATACAATATACACCCACTTTTCACCATTTATGCTGTAAATCCCATGTACCTAGCGGGTGTTAAAAAGAATAGAGTCTATTCTTTTTAACACCCGCTAGGTACATCGGCTATAGGGATAGGCTCATCCTCTATTCAATAGAGGATGAGCCTATTGCCATATACTGGGCACATTACTACTACTGAGAAATTTTCTTTTTGAGAAAAAAATAATATTATTGAATATAATTTCCTAGTTTTGTTGAATATAATACGCACCCTGCCTGCTGAGCACCCGTGGCTGCGCGGGGTCTGCGTGCGTGTACCCGCCGAAGCTGTGCGACTTGGACACCGGCCCGCGCGCCCCGCGCCACCCCCCCGGGGGACCGCTGCCTTCTAGCGACTGGACCTAAGGACAATATAACTCTATAAGTCACTGGACACCGGCCCGCGCGCCCCGCGCCACGGTCCGCCCGGGGGACCGCTGCCTTCTAGCGACTGGACCTAAGGACAATATAACTCTATAAGTCACTGGACACCGGCCCGCGCGCCCCGCGCCACCCGCCCGGGGGACCGCTGCCTTCTAGCGACTGGACCTAAGGACAACATTACTCTATAAGTCACTGGACACCGGCCCGCGCGCCCCGCGCCACCCGCCCGGGGGACCGCTGCCTTCTAGCGACTGGACCTAAGGACAATATAACTCTATAAGTCACTGGACACCGGCCCGCGCGCCCCGCGCCACGGTCCGCCCGGGGGACCGCTGCCTTCTAGCGACTGGACCTAAGGACAATATAACTCTATAAGTCACTGGACACCGGCCCGCGCGCCCCGCGCCACCCGGTCGGGGGACCGCTGCCTTCTAGCGACTGGACCTAAGGACAATATAACTCTATAAGTCACTGGACACCGGCCCGCGCGCCCCGCGCCACCCGCCCGGGGGACCGCTGCCTTCTAGCGACTGGACCTAAGGACAATATAACTCTATAAGTCACTGGACACCGGCCCGCGCGCCCCGCGCCACCCCCCGGGGGACCGCTGCCTTCTAGCGACTGGACCTAAGGACAATATAACTCTATAAGTCACTGGACACCGGCCCGCGCGCCCCGCGCCACCCGGTCGGGGGACCGCTGCCTTCTAGCGACTGGACCTAAGGACAACATTACTCTATAAGTCACTGGACACCGGCCCGCGCGCCCCGCGCCACCCGGTCGGGGGACCGCTGCCTTCTAGCGACTGGACCTAAGGACAACATTACTCTATAAGTCACTGGACACCGGCCCGCGCGCCCCGCGCCACCCGGTCGGGGGACCGCTGCCTTCTAGCGACTGGACCTAAGGACAACATAACTCTATAAGTCACTGGACACCGGCCCGCGCGCCCCGCGCCACCCGGTCGGGGGACCGCTGCCTTCTAGCGACTGGACCTAAGGACAATATAACTCTATAAGTCACTGGACACCGGCCCGCGCGCCCCGCGCACACCCGGTCGGGGGACCGCTGCCTTCTAGCGACTGGACCTAAGGACAATATAACTCTATAAGTCACTGGACACCGGCCCGCGCGCCCCGCGCCACCCGCCCGGGGGACCGCTGCCTTCTAGCGACTGGACCTAAGGACAACATTACTCTATAAGTCACTGGACACCGGCCCGCGCGCCCCGCGCCACGGTCCGCCCGGGGGACCGCTGCCTTCTAGCGACTGGACCTAAGGACAATATAACTCTATAAGTCACTGGACACCGGCCCGCGCGCCCCGCGCCACGACCCGCCCGGGGGACCGCTGCCTTCTAGCGACTGGACCTAAGGACAATATAACTCTATAAGTCACTGGACACCGGCCCGCGCGCCCCGCGCCACCCGCCCGGGGGACCGCTGCCTTCTAGCGACTGGACCTAAGGGGGACATAACTCTATTACTTACTAGCTTCTGCCAGTCCGGAGCTGCGGACAACGTAAAAGGTTACCGGGGCTCCGGCTCAAAGCAGGAGTAGGAACCTCTGGTTTTTTCAGGAGTCTGACACTCCCTGCAGCCAGTACCCAAGGCGGGAGGAAGTGTCAGACCTACACCTAGCCTTGGGTGAGGTGTCAAATGAGTCATTGGATGATTTTCCCCCTCAAAAATAAAAGTTTCTGCTAATGACTTCAGTCCGTGTTATTCGTGGGATACACGTAGCCCATTAACACATAGGCTAAGAAAAATCTGATTTAAATGACAACGCGGTTTGTTATTTAGGTTCATTATCTAACCCTGTTTAAATTTCATTCTGTTCTCTTCAGCTGTTTTGACACGATTGAGTAAAAAACATACATAAAAATTGTTTCGCAAATTTATAACATTAGCAAGTTTAAGCCATGAACGATTGAAAGATAAATTTGTGATTTTACCTTGAGTAGTTTATTCCTGCCTTCGGCTGTAAGCAGTTTGATAGGCCCCGACGTCAACCACGGCCATTGCGCCTCGTCTTGCTGTGGACACATACACAAACGATTAATTTACTAAATACACTCGTAAGTAAGTTCTAGATATTTAGAATCTATTTAAAATGTGCAGCTTAACTAACTAAACTGTTTGTGATTGCTTGACTGTTTATCCTGATTGTGAGGCCCGTGTAACGTGAAATCAATCGAGCATCCTCGAAAGTTACGAAAGATAATTTAAATGTAGGCTAACGGCGCATTCCAATAAACTACGGATCGGTAGATGTGCCTACGAGCCGTAGAATTTTGACACATTTTGTATGGAGCTTATGTCAAAATTCTACGGCTCGTAAGCAAATTTACCGATCGGTAGTTTATTGGAACGCGCCGTAAGTAAACAATCAAACATTTTTTTTTTGCAAATACCTCGTCAAGTGGTCGCAAATGAAACTAAAAAGTATTCCGTATAGTGCGAGTTTACTTTACATTTAAAGTAATCGAGACGAGAGCGCGTTCGGCACTGTGATTGGTTGGTTTATTTGAGCAGGCCAATCAGAGCATCGAACGCGTTCTCGTTTCGATTACTTTAAACGTAAAGCAAACTCATACTAAGGGTATCAATGTCAAAAAACGCTTGCATTATGTCGTTTGTATTCTACCAAAAGACTAACAAAGCACTTGTAACTCTTCTAGTGTTGCGGATGTACATTGCTTACCATCAGATGCTCTATAAAAATCTCAAACCCCCTCTTACCGAGCTGAATATCCTCCGGCGCACCCTCTCGTACTCCTTCTCCCTCTGTTCGAGCGACTTGCTCCTGTAGCTGGCGAGGGTCACTCCCGGCTCCTCCATGGACTGACTGTCTCGCTTCAGTATCGACCTGTCGGAGGTACACCTGCACTTTGTTATATGCTGCTTGTATTTGTTTGTAGGGGGGATTAAGGGGGGGAGGGAAAATACATAGATCAACTTCACCATCGAACGTAATTATGCATTTGACCATCGTAATTCGTAATCATGAAATAGAATGAACAATACGAGGAATGTCAACGTCAACAAAAGTAGGTATACTTGTGTTTTCAATTCAAGTATTACTATTTTGCTTTAAAATACTTACATAAATACCATAACTTTATCATAACTTTGGTCATGTGGGGTTATGTTGTATTCTAGGAGAATATAAATGGTCACCATCGCTATTCTTACCATGGGTGTCGTATTTTCGAGTGAGGGATTACTTATTTGTTTGGTAAAGAATGAGAAACAGCAATCATTGATATGCTTGAAACTTTGAGCAGCGATCTTTACCCCCATTGTAAGTCGGAACGCAGATTTACGCGAGATATGCTGTGTTTTTATTGTGTCTCATATACCAACAGACAAGAGGTTATACCGTCGTTGTGGCTCGGATGTATTTAAAATGCCCGCATTCTAATGCATGAGAGAGCAAGTTTGAAACCTACTAACGGCAAGTACCAATGTGACTGTGTCCGAGTTATAATATGTAGTTGATAAGTTTTTTTGCTACTTTCGAACGCGATCCGAATTGGCTTGATATTGTCGCGTGAACTGGACGCGGTGCCGTTCACGTTTTAGTTTATAATGTCGGAAACAGAAACAAATTGAAACGATTCGCATGCACGTAGGACATAGCTGCCGTCACACCGCACCGCGTTGCATTCGCGTGTCACCGCTTCGCGTTCGCTTCGTTCGCTCGCTCACGCGAAACGTCGTATAAATTAAAATTAATACAATATTTTGAATTCCGGTACTAGTTTCATTCATTAATTTTTTTTAAAATAAATATATTTCTTTTAACGTTGCCCCACATTAGGATGTTCTCCTGTATCGTGAGTGCGTTTACAAAGGTTATACAAGTTCACATACACATGACACCCAGACCCGAAATAACTATTTGTGGATCACACAAAGAGTTGCTCCGTGCGGGAATCGAACCCGCTACACGTTGCACGGCAGTCAGGTGCCCATGTGCCACCGCGCCAATTGTTTACTGATAATGTTGGAGACTCGCTATTGCTTTCAACTAATATTCATATTCCAAAGCGACATAAGGGTGGTATTTACTTGGCGTGTGTAGCGTCGGGTTGGTGTCGCTGCGGACTGGGCGGGAACTGCACCGTGCACCACTCCTTGAAGCTCGTGCACGGGATGCGGCCGCCCGATGTGCCTGGGAGGACATTGTGTTAGAATTATTTGGAAAAGTATTTTTTAGTTTTTAATATGTGTAATAAGAAACGTACGCAAGTTGGTTGCCCAAAACACTGTTAATTCGCATGTAAACTTTTATTGCAACACCCTGACATACAATTATCACGGAGTTATTAACTTCTGTCATACCGTCTAATGCGTACTACAAGTTAATATGGTTTAATATAATGTATAATTGTTATAATCTATAATTGTACTGTAACAAAGTCTATTTTGAAAAGTATAATAGTCACAATTCTTGAAACCTAGAATGTTATTTTTTTAAAAGAAACTTTGCTACATTCTAGGATTTTCTCCTGTGTCGTGTCATACACATGACACCCAGACCCGAAACAACAATTTGTGGATCACACAAAAGGGTTTCTCCGAGCGGGAATCTAACCCGCTACAGGTCACCTAGCCACCGCACCAACTGTGCAGTCTAATTGTTATTAAATGTGTAATTTGTTATTATAATGTGTCTCTACTTAAGGCTGCTTTTCCACCAGAGATGTGCTATGCTACGTTGCTGTGGATGCGTTTAGCTTCCACTAATCATAATATTCATTAGTATACACAGTTACTATGCTGTTTTTTATATGGAAAGATCGTGCTATGGATGGCTTCCCTACTATCGACACATCACATTCTCGAGTTGCGTCTCATCCTCGGAGAGCTAAATAGCTTAGTATCGGTGGAAACGGTCACAGTTTCATATCTTCGTAGCATAGCTACATAGCACATCGCTGGTGGAAAGCAATATATAACATATGAACGTACCGCTCTTGGAGACGAGCACGGAGGTCTTGTTGGTCATGTCGAGGTGGTGCGAGAGCTGGAACAGCGCGGCGCAGCGGTGCACCAGCATGCGCCCGTACGACGTCATCACCGGGAACCGGACTATGCAGCGTCTGCGGACAAATATATACGTTGTTATTTATTTATTCAACTCTATATGCACATGAATGTGTACATAGGTGGGCTTAATGCCGTAGGCATTTTCTACCAGCCAAAGCTTTATGTGATTATTATATTGTTGTAAATTATATAATATGTAATTATATACATAATTGAGATCGAGTACGACGGGTATGAGTCCCGGTTTGACTTGAAAAGGGTCGAACCTCTTCAGAATAATGTTTGCGATTACTCTTAGTTTTAAGCACAAATTTAACATAGTAATTGTTTTTCAAACAAAATTACCAAGGTATAGTTGTTTCTGATTTGAGATAGAGATAGAGGGAGAGAGAGTTCATAGACCACACACAAAGACAAAAATAAAGCACATAAACTGCCAACGTTTCTGTAACTTCTCTAGTGTTGCAGGTGTTCATAGGCGGCGGCGATTGCTTACCATCAGGTGATACATCTATAAACAAAAACAGGATAGTTCTGCTCACCCCGTATCGTTGACTAGAGCGTGTAGTTCCCTCTCGATCTTGAGGAGTGCCATCCTGTCTCGCATGTTCTTGTTGAGGGTGTCTTTAATGAAGGCGACTAGCTCTGGGCCCGTCGGTTCGTAGCGATCGTCTGGAAGAAATATATCATTGTAACATGGTGCCTCATCATCAGACTATAAATGGCCACTGCTGAAGAAAAGAGACATACTAAATTAATTATTATGTTATCGGCTTACTCATGTAATTGGGTAGTATCCTCGGTCAAAAATAAATTATTACAACTTTTCAATACAATAAAATACTGAAAAATAATCACACTCTCGTTCATAAATTTGATGAACTACTCAATTTTCGATATTTTCTAGCAAAATTTCTAGAAATAACTCTGCTATTTGACGTCAAAAACTTATGACGTCATGACGCACTATTTCATACAAAATTCATAGAGAATATCGTTTTTGACGTTTTAAAAAAAGTATTGAATTTGATTAGTAGGAAACTAGTTTATTGTTTGACGAGGAACTCGACTAGTTTCAAGCCGTGTTAGAGGCTCATATTCATGAGCAGCATTCCGCGGAATCAGAAATCCTCCGTCGTGTGTGCCGATAACATAATAATTAGTAAAGTGATGATTAACTAAAAATCAGGAGGAGGAGAAAACCTCTACTGGTTTCGAGTCACAGAGGGACTCTTCATTATGAGCAGGCTATTTTCCTGCTCTTCGAGCCGAAGCCCCGGTAACCCGCTAGGTAGTCCGCGGCTCCGAAATGATGTTTGAATTTGAAAGATAAAATGAAACTTACCTGAATCGTTTCTACTAAGCTGTGGATTCTTCGGTCTTGGGGGATCTGGTTTCCTTTCTGGGCATCTGGAAATAACACACAATTTTACATACATACATTACAACTAGTTTCGACTCACAGAGGAACTCTTCATCATGAGCAGCCCGCGCAGATGTGACTGTAACTCGGAACTAGCTTTTTGGATATATATTAGATTTGGACACATACACAGAAACAATCATTCTATTAACAGTCTGAACTATAATTAGATAGCTGAACAAAGGCAAAGTCAAAGGATTTTTTTGCTGTTGTATACAGTTACATAAAAGGTGTTACAAAATGTCGATCCGTTCAGTATTCAGTCATAGCATAATGAAGTGCAAAATACATATTTATATCTTAAATATACAATTATTTACAGAGAAACTCATGAAAGCTTACCTGCAATAGTGTGGCTCGTCCACATCCAGACTGTTTGATTTCCTCATTGTGTCGCTATTAGATGCGCCTGTAATTATATTATCTGATTAATAACTATTTTGGGTGGTTAGTCATCAGTTGTTAGAATGCAAATTCCCCAATATTGTTCTGTGGACACCCACTACACCAAAGACAAATGTCCCAATCGTCATGCGATATGGATTATTGGGAGATCCCCAAACCCTTTTAGAGGTTGGGTAGAGTTAGGATTGAGGGACGGGGCACGATGGGCGACGGGGTACGATGGGGGACGTGAGACGATGGGGGACACTAGCGAAGCTTAGTATCATTAAGTATTCGAACCTGTGTCATTATCCGAGGAGTCTGGACAGTCGTCTGGGCAGACGATGCCCGAGTCTTGCTTCGTTGCGCAGTAGTGGCGGCGGCGGCGACCTCTGTAACAAATTACATAACAACAATATTATTTACTTGAATAAATGGCTGAAGTTAGTAGTAACAAATTCAGTGTGGAAGAGCCTTGTGTTGGCTCAACTTGAGTTATACCACAGCCTCACAGAAAACCGACGTGTAACAACGCTTGCGTTGTGTGAGTGAGGTTACCGGAGGCCCAATTACCCCCTTCCCAATCCCCGATTCCCCAACAACTCTTAAATTCCTAACACCCAAAAAGTCGGCAACGCACTTGTAACGCCTCTGGTGTTTCGGGTATTCATGGGCGACGGCGATTGCCTACCATCAGGTGATCCTGATCGTTAACCGCCTTTTTTCCTATTTATATTTGTTCTCCACGGACTCTTAGTCCGTGCCCTTGTCATACATTTTTTTTTAATCTAAATATAAATCTAATTCACAATTTTAATGCCTACGTTACATACTACAATTTAACCATAACTATAATTATTATTGTTACGTTTACCGGCTTATACCATTAAAAAAGATATGCGCAAACTTGCGCAATCATTGCGCAAACTTGCGCTAACGACAATCACATTAGCGCAACGTACTTATGTAATTTGACATTAGATATCTATATTTTTTGACATTTTATGTGTTTGTATCATTATGTAGGTATGACATCCACTTGACATATACTTGACATGCATCAAAATCGATTTTTCTTAATTTTTATTTCTCATGTTTTTTTTTATTCAAACGAATTAATTGTTAGCATATAAATGTTTTGGTTTTTACTGTCAGCTTGTATTGTTTTTTTTGAATCTATACTAATGCCCCAATAACCCTTAAATTCCTAACACCCAAAAGGCCGGCAACGCCTCTAGTGTTTCGGGGGTCAATTAGCGGCAGCGATTGCTTACCATCAACTGAACCGTTTGCTCGTTTACCGACTTACACCATATAAAGACTTGCGCAACCTTTGCGCAAACTTGCGCTAACAACAGTCACATTAGCGCAACGTACCTGCAATGTACACAGGCGGTGCAGTTGCCGCAGACACAGGACACCCTCGGGTTGTTCGACAGCAAGTCTCGCTGCGCCTCCGAGTGCCAGCGCCGAGTCCTGTGCCGCTCGGCGTGCGAGTCGTCCCAGCTGCCTGATGTTATCTGCGGAATGAAATACATGGATATAACATTATATGGATGTTTTAAATAAAAGACATAGTACTACTAGTATGAGTTTGCTTTACGTTATAATGAGCGTTCGGCGCTACTAATTGGTGATTGCGCTCTCGTTTCGATTACTTTTTATTAAGGATATGAGTACTAATGGTACTGTTTTAAAGTCGAAGAATATAGTTAACCTTAGTATCAGTTTGAAATTACGTTTAAAGTAATCGAAACGACCAGCGCGTTCGGTGGTCTGATTGGTTAGTTTGTAGCAGGCCAATTAGAGCGCCGAACGCGCTCTCGTTTCAGAAGTGTCTTAACGTAAAGCCCGTCTCGGGAATGAGACTGAGACATATAAAGTTGAAAAAGTTAAACTCAGTTTATGACGAAATTACTTTTTAAAGACCACTGTTAATGCAGCGGCGATTGGCCAAATCCAAAAGTATACAGATATTGGAATTTTATTTTAGAAGTGCCTGTCCGTTATGCCCGTTTCGGGAATAGAATCCAATGCAAATTGTGCACACAAGCACTTTATCCGTGAGGTCATTCTTACACTGCTGTTTGGTAACCATGTTTTTTATTCAAAAGAGTCAACAATACACTCACCTGAATCTCAACCGGCAATTTCTTCTTAAACTCATCACTATCACTATGTTTCACATCACTACTGTTAATCACATCACTACATCTAACACTAACATGACTAGAGTCCTCACTGGCATTCACGCTCACAGTTCTCACATCATTCTTCTCCGTAGCTCCATTTTTCATACTCGGGGACGAGTTTCCGACACTAAGGGACGAACTACCCACACTCGGAGAAGAAATCCCCACACTCGGAGACGAATTACCGACACTCGGAGATAAATTACCGACACTCGGAGAAGAAATCCCCACACTCGGAGAAGAATTCCCGACGCTTATAGATGAGTTACCGACACTTGAAGATGAGTTTCCTACGCTAGGCGAGGTTGTTACGGAATTGGTTTTGCCTATGTTGTTGATTGGGGTGGAGTTGTTCATGTTAGGCAAGGAGTTTGTGATTTTGGGGGGAGATGGGGTTATGTTTGTGGGGTGGGCGGGGGATAGGGCGCGGGGAGGCGAATGGGTTTCGCGTATCGCTTGACTGCGGACCAGCTGTTTTGATTTGAAACTCTGTGAACAAACAGAAAAAGTAAGAAAAATTTTTTCATTATTTACGACATATTTTCTTGTGTCTTCTGACGTATTTTGCGTGGGTTTCTAATAAAATAGGTAATTACCCATACAAAGAGGAATCACAATTACACGGCGATTGCTTACCATCTGGTGATCGGTCCTTTCATTTACCGGCAAAAAATTGCCGGTCTTTTGACACCAGTCTTACAGAAAACCGACGTGAAATAACGCTTGCGTTGTATTTCGTTGTGTGAGTGAGTTTACCTGAGGCTCAATTAACTCTCTTCCCAATCTCCGATTCCCTAGACACTCGCAACCCTAGAGGCTTTACAAGTGTAAAGCCTGCCTAAGTGATTTGTCTGCTTGTTTATCAGGTTATACCATAAAAAACCACCTATCCAAACTTATCATACCAGCTGCATAGAAAATAGAAAGCTGTTCTATCTTATCATACAAGCTATTCAAAAAGCAACGTTAATTACTCAACATAATAAGGGTGCTTTTCCACCAGAGATGTGCTATGTAGCTATGCTATGAAAATGTAATAGCTAAGCTGTGAAACTACGTGACCGTTTTCACTGATACTAAGCTATGTAGCTATGCGAGGAAGATGCGCAGCTCGAGTATGCGATGTATCGATAGTAGAGAAGCCATCCATAGCACGCATCTTTCCATATAAAAAAAAAAAAATAGCTTAACTGAGTCCGTTTCCACCAGTGCTAAGCTATTATGATTGGTGGAAGCCAAACGCATCCACAGCAACGTAGCATAGCACATATCTGATGGAAACAATAACATAGAAAAGACTTTGCTCGCGAAATCAGCGAGGATCTCTTGTTAAATAACATTGTCTGTCTACTCATGACTGAAGTCATTCATAGCACGCATCTTTCCATATAAAAAACATACCATAGCTTAGTACCTACTGCGCGCGCCTCAATGAGCCATCAGACCACCACAGATGGGGCGGACTACCTAGCGGGTTTACCGGGGCTCCGGCTCGAAAAGCAGGAGAAGGAACGGGGTGGTTTTTAGTCAGTAAGAGTCTGACACTCCCTCTCGCCTCGCCCAAGGTGGGAGAAGTCATAGGATGATTTTCCCCCCTCAAAAAAAAAAAAAAGCGTAGTACATATCTGATGGACAAGCATCGTTAAGGTTGCTTGTTAATTAACAAGACGTATAACGCCGGTAGCCTTGTTAGATAGTTGGAGGGGGGAGGGGGGGAGACCTTCAGCCTTCTGCAGCATACCCTTGACATTGAGGGAGGGTGTAATGGTGGGCAGGTTTATGGTAAATCTAGTATGTACTGCATGTAGAGTCTATTTATAGTGTACTAGACTAGCTTTTTTCCTGTATATTGTACTATACTAGATATAGATCTATATTAATAAACCGAGTGACTTGTATTTCGACGTATCCCTCTCGGGAGGTGATAAAAACTATCCTACAAAATTAGCTCTGAGGTCGTTGGTCCGAAAGTGGTTAGATTTTTGAGATATTATATCTGTATAAAGCAGAATTTATTTATTTGAACGCGCTGGAACTACAGGTCCGAATTGAATATTTCATTTTGTTTTGGATTGGATAGTTACTAAGGAATAGTTTATGCAATCATTAAATGTTTCTGAGATTCTAAAAAGGATTTGAAAAAAAAACTTTATCTAATATTCTTTTCAGGCGCTAAAGCACTCTTTATGATTACCTACTAATAAAGCAATCAGGACCTACTCGACAGAAAAAATTCCTAGCCTATCTAAAAAAAAAACAACAATGTCTGCTTACCCTGTTCCTGTTAAGCTGCGTAGTCTCCTCAGAGCTGGGGCTCTTCTCCACTTCAGTATTCTCCATTGTTGATATCACACTGAAATACAGGAAAACTCTGTAGAAAATGTCTTTCTTAACCGTACTCAGAGCCATTTAATGAGTACTTAAAGTATTCCTTAGTAACGATTTTGTTTGCAAAACAATTGCTAAGTAAGCAGACTCTGAGTACGGCAGTTAGAGCAGATGGTGCTAACTAAAGAGGTAGCCATATTACATCAGACTGATGGTGACTGTTTAAGTTTTTATTTAGTAGGCTTTAACACATGACCTAGTTTGTGAACGAATTTTAGAATTAAGTACTATACTTAATACGGGGATCAATGTCGTGATTTAGAACAGGCCAGTGGGAGATAGTGTTGTGTTTGAAGATTACAAGAATAAGTATAAATGATTGATTATGAGGTTTTTTTTTCATAAAAATTTTTCGACGTCTTTGTTCTCTCTTTCTTGTTATGAAAGAGCTATCTCTTTCACCGTCTCTCGTGCGTATTTGTGAACCACTTTATGCAGAGAAGAGTCAATGTTTATTTAACTTCTTTATGTTTTCAAATTGAATTAACTGGTCCGGGGTACGAAATTTCTTCACTATTGTAATCTTCAAACACAATAATTTCACAAACTATCTAATATATTTGGGTTTAAAAAACTATCTACAACTTTTTACTAAAGACTAAAAAGAGACAAAAACACACAAATACTAACCTTTCAATCACACTTTAATACAATAATCTAAAACACCGTTTTTATTATTTATTATATTATATAAAAGGGGGAAAAATTATTACTTATTTATTTATTTATTAAGGAGATTGGACCAACAGACTACCAACTAGAAGGCAACTATTCCACTTCACATCAATAATAATCTACAGAGTTTAAAGCCTCTTTACTCGAAAAAATTTTTCAAATAAAAAAAAAAGAATTCGCGTTCTTACGTTGGTAACTTATATTAAAAGTTTAGAACACAATATTCTTATGTTGGTAAGCTCGTATTTCTTTTTTATTTTTAGTTTTTTTATGACTCTTGCCGTGTGATAACGTGGACGGGTTGTGACGGAGCGCATTTTTTTTTTAATAAATTCGTTTAATTCAATATGGTTGAAATGTGGGAGAGTGCGCGTTGGTTTAGATTTAGGGTTTTCGGTGCCACGGACGCCATGTATCTGTAACAAATAGAGAATATCATTATTAGATATGTATTTAGTCAATTGATTAGTTTTGTCATAAGAACAGCATTTGCTAAAACAAAAATTACAATAGTTTCATCACAATTTTGGTAAAAAGTTTAAATACATTAAAACACAGTAGTGATGATAACAGGGTATAAAAAAAAAAATCTATTAAATATATTATCAGTTGGGTAATGAAAGAATATTAGACACGTACTTTTTTATTCCTAATATGAGATGACTAACTTCTAATTCGCACTTGAACAACGAATCATCATTATTACGACCATATTAACCTTTAACTAGTGACGTGTAGCCTCACAGGCGTCGCGCACATTACCAATTCTTAGAATAATGCACTTCCCTAAAATAAAAATTAAAGTAAAATAAAGATCTCACTTAACTAAAATAAAGATCTCATGTCGAAAAAGTCTGAAATGCCCTCACTATTATTTGTTCCTATTGTTTTTATATATATATATATATATAAAAACGTATAAATTCATTAATATGTCTTTTATTACATACTACTGGTATAATACATATATAGTTTCAAAACATTCCAATTATAGTTTCCGAAAAAATCTACATTAAAAGTTGTAGCCTGTGAGACGACACGTCACCTATAGTGTTATAAATTTTTCACGTCACTAGTTAAAGGTTAATTATCATTGTTAATAAAGATACAATAACGTGCGCCTTTGATCCCCGAAGGGGTAGGCAGAGCACGATATGGCACGTAATACCACTGTACAATGTACACCCACTTTTCACCGTTTGTGTTATAAGTCCCATATAACAGGGGGTGAGCCTCGAGGATTAGAACCCGAGACCACTTGTCCGAAAGTCGAACTTGCGACTACTCGACCAACGATTAGTCATCGATAGAAATGATACAAAGTTTTATAAGTTTTTAAACTGACATGGTCACTAACACTATTATTAACTTACATACATACATACATAACCTCACGCCTGTCTTTAGGCAGAGACAATGGAACGCCATTATTAGAACTTATGACGGGATATTTAAATGTTTATTCATTAAAATGAGTTTCAGTTAATTCGTGATATGGCGCTTGAAGTGCCGAAATATTGGAAACTCATCAAAATAGAAAAATATGGTAAATATCCCGTTTTGAGTTCTTATATCTGCAATAATGTTACAAAGTTTAGTAATTAAAACGAATTAAAGACAATATAAAGTACTCCTTTCGACATGTCCGCTGAAATTGTTTGGTATACTGAAGCCCAATAATTACAATGAGTCACCGACTTAGCGGGTGACGCATTGTAGAATAAAACCTTAACCTTCTTAGTGTGTAGTAAATAAAACAGTATGTATGTGACCACGAACAGTGTAATATAAGATCAAATTAATGCCGATTGTATTATCTACTGCAGTCTGATCCGGAGCTGCGGACTACCTAGCGGGTTTACCGGGGCTTCGGCTCGAAAAGCAGGAGAAGGAACGGGGTGGTTTTTAGTCAGTAAGAGTCTCACACTCCCTCTCGCCTCGCCCAAGGAAGGAGAAGTCATTGGATGATTCTCCCCCTTTAAAAAAAAAACGTAGGCTGCGTTGATGAGTCCCTCTGTGACTCGAAACTACTCTCTCTCCGGATTTCTCTTAATGTACGGAAGTAAACAGTGATTTTTTTAATTAATTTAGTACGTGTCAGGATTTGGATTGAGTAACCTACGAAACTGCTGAATCGTTTTGAATAATATCTCACCGTTGGAAAAGTTACATTCTTTAAAGAAGATCAAAACATCTTTGAATCAAATCTATTTCTTGTGGGTAAAGCCTATAAAATTCTTCTTCAAAGTGCATTTTAAGAAGATGGGTAAAGTGAGTAAAAGTCAATATCCCAAACAAATTCGTGTGGTCGCTCTGGTGCTTTTCAGATATAGATATTTAAAGATAATTGTGTATTAACAAAAAGAAAAACTATTTAGATATCATTTTGTTCAATACACAATTACAATTAAATATCTATATATCTGAAAAACGCCAGGGTGACCATACTAATGCGTTTTGGAGATTGACCCATTAACCTCTTATCTGTTCGTACATGAGACACAAAAGAAAACACATTGTGTCTCGCGTACAACGGGGTAAGACATAACAGACAAACTTAATTCTAATAAGATTAGTTAGTATACAATAACATCCTAGTGTTTAAGCAGTAAAAGTAACCGTAGTTGTACCCGTCAGTAAGTTATGTAAGCCGGAACGAAATGCGGCAATCATTCACCTTTATCGAACGATCTGTAGCTCGGCTCCAATGTCGCACGACACGTCATTTCTAATTACACGTCACAAATCTAATAAATATTTGTTATGTAGGGGTATTTTGGTTCCGGAGCTGCGGACTACCTAGCGGGTTTACCGGGGCTCCGGCTCGAAAAGCGGGAGTAGGAACGGGGTGGTTTTTAGTCAGTAAGAGTCTGACATTCCCTCACGCCTCGCCCTGGCGAGAGAAGACATTGGATAAATTTCACCCGTTCAAAAAAAGGGGAAGATTGGTTGAAGATATAGGGGCTTTTCACCAATTCAGTTAAGAATGATGGTTGTTTTAATTTAGGTATTTATTTCAAAAATACCTAGGTCTTATAAAAGCGTCATGATCATCTTGAATCGTTGTTGTCGTTATTTTTTCTGACAGATTGACTGATTGATTCTGACCTATCTTTTCTGACAGATTGATTGACAGAAAATTTTATAATTAGAGATTTCAAAAGTAATCGTCTGTCATGCCATGCCACATGTAGGTATATATATCAATTGAAATAAATACATTTCCATTGGTACGATTGTACGATCTATAACATAAAAATAAGTCGAGTTTTCCTTCCTGAAGCTATAACTCCAGAACGCATGAACTGATTTCCACTGTTTTTCATTCGGTGGAAAAGCTCCGTGAAGTTTTTAGCAAAGAAAAAATAAGAGAAAAGCAGGAAAACGAAAAATCTTTGGTGGCGAAACGGAGTCCGCCTGGTTTGCTAATACATACTATAATTTCAGACTCATATTATAGTCAAAACCAACAAAAAGCAATAAATATCCAGTTCCTAGCCTAACATTTAACATCACACCACCATAAAAATCTATCCATGACGTGAATCAATGGAAACGGCACCTCGGTAGCCATGACCAAATGTCACGGCCGCTACATCAGATGCTACGCTGGGGCTACGACAGTGAGTCACCGGCTTGAGGAGTTATGTAGTGCAGAGGTGGGCTTCGGTGACCCTGGTTGAAATATGGGGGTAGTGCTGTTCCTTGGGACGAGTTAGTTAAATGGGATTTTTTTACATAATATCACATCACACTTTTTTATTCCCGAAGGGTATCGCTATTTTAAAGGAGCGCATATTCAATGTTTGATAATTCAACAGTTTTCACCAGTTATGAGTCTCATAATAATACAGCGGGCCTAATGATTGGAGGGCAGAGGACTGAAGAAGACTGTTGACGATGAACAATGAAACCAATGTTGCATTGTCTCTAGTCTAATGTCGACTAATGCTCGGTGAAAAATGAAAATAGCTAAACTCATTCACAGCAACGTATAACGGCACATCTTTGATGAAAAACACCCTTTTTTCCCGGGGGGAATCATCCAATGACTTCTCCGGTCTTGGGCGAGGCGAGAGGAAGTGTCAGACTCTTACTGACTAAAAACCACCCCGTTCTTACTCCTACTTTTCGAGCCGGCGCTCCGAGAACCAAAGAGAGTTGAGGTTCAGATTTCCAAAAGATCTACATCAGTCATATTACTAACTAATACCAGATAATTTGACTATATCTATAAATCACATTTCTTATGACTAATCCCAACACTACATAATAACATATTTTAATGAGTAATAAATAAAATCGGCAAATAAAATCTGACAGCTACGAATAACATTGACTACGGCGTAGCCTAGCGTAGCAAGTTGATCGTAGCTCGTAGCGCGTAGAACAAACAGTGACTCATTGTTTAGTTTTCGTTTAAAAAATGTTAATGTTAGCTGTTTAAGAATAAAAATTTTGATTAGTATCATAAAATAATGTTTTCTAGGAACTTCTGGCAGTATGCTAGATGAAGTATTAGTAACACTGTTCCTTGTTTATGAGTTTTATTCATAGTATGTTTGTTACGCTGCTAATTTTAATACACAGAATTGAATTCATAATACATCTGGAAATGATTATAGGTAGTAATAAAGCATTCATGATATTATGCATGTTTTATATGCAATGCCCACGTTTATTTTCGACTAGCTTCTGCCTGTGGCTTCGCTGGCGTCTCCGATTTTTTTTTGAGAGGAAAATTCGCGTCTCGTGCCTTAGGCGAGGCTAGGAGTGTCACATTCTTACTAAGTAAAAACCACTCTATTCCTACTCCTGCTTTTTGAGTCGGAGCCCCGGTAATCCACTAGGCACGTCTCGCTCGCTCCTCATGCATAAGAGCGCGAGCGTTTGAAACCGTACCATACGGCAAGTACCAATGTGACTTTTCCCGAGTTATATGTAACTACTTTCTATCTTTCTTTCTTTTGATAATCTTGATTATCACCATTAATAAACGGTGAAGGAAAACAACCTGAGCTTATAGTTTCCTAGTATGTTTGAAAGTTTGAACCATCGCCAACCCGCATCGAGCAAGCGTGGTGAAATGCTCAAAATCTTCTACATGCGAGAAGAGGCTTTGGTCAGCGTGGTTACTTAGAGGCTGTTGATGTCATGTGTGATCCCTTCAGCAGTTTTGACGTGATCGAGGTAACGAATATACACTCAAATTGTATAAATTTGTAGTAAGATAAACATATACCAATCGGCAATTATCAACCATTTCTATCGTGTAACAATGGACACGGGTACACCAAGGCACACAACCATGACCCTCTGACCTTGTTACAAGTTCAGAGCCGTGAGTCATCACTGTCTGAAACTATGTACTTTTACAGGGAAAAGAGAGGGCCTTTAATGCATCAAGAAAGGTCTCAAGTTCGATTGTAATCAGGAGAAGTTGGAAGAAAGAAAGAAAATTGTGTTTATTGGCGCATACGTTAGTCAAAGTCAAAGCATTTATTTCAATTAATAATCAATTATGCACTTTTGAAACGTCATATTGATTTGTACGTCAGTCTGTCTGTTAGTGAAGTTAGGTGCTCTGTCAGTGCTTGGTTAGTGATGATAGTAAGACAGTTTTTTTAAGGTTGGAAAATCACTCGATTACTTCTTCATTTGCCTTGGGTGAGGCGTGAGAGTGTCAGACTCTTACTGACGAAACACCACCTCGTTCCTACTACGGATTAAAACACCTGATTTTGTACTAAAATATGACATACTGCACGGTTGGTGCAGGCTGCCGCGCAGCGGTAGCGAGCTCGATTCCTGCACGGAGTAACTCTTTATGTGATCCAAAAATTGTAATTTCGGTTCTGGGTGTCATAATATGTATGTAAACTTGTAAGTTTGTAAACGCAAACAGATCACTCAACAAGGAGCCGCTCTGGTGTATTTTACTTAGTTTTCAAAAAACAGAAACATCATAATAATACTTTAGCTATTAATTTTCAAAGAACATATAATGACAAGTCAAAAACATCAATTAATTAGTTATATATTCATTACAGCAAGACATTTCAACTGAAAACACCAAACCATCTGGTAATGGTTTCTACAAGCGACAGAAATCATTCTGAAAAGTGTAATTTTCAGTACTTTTCAGGCAGTTATCGTTATTCCCGGGCTCCGTAGCGTTGACCCCCTGATATAGGTCACCTAGTAGCCTGCGCACTGCAAGAGGGAGGGGGGGATAGGTGACCTGATTGCAGGACTAGACCCTATTTAGGTTATCGAGTATGACGTACAAATTGTTGGTTGATGAGATTTTATAAGTAAATAAACTAAAAGCCTTTGTTCTTTATTTATGGTATAAGCCGGTAAACGAGCAATCGCCGCCGCCCATGGACACACGAAACACCAGAGACGGTACAAGTGCATTGCCTTTTGGGGGTTAGGAATTTAAGGGCTGTTGGGGAATCGAGGATCGGGAAGATTGGCGAGGGGGGTTGATTGAGCCTCCTGTAACCTCACTCACACGACGAAACACAACGCAAGCGTTGTTTCACGTCGGATTTCTGTGAGGCCGTGGTATCACTCCGGTCGAGCCGGTCAATTCGTGCTAAAGAATGGCTCTCCCACACTTCTGATTACATTAATGTGCATTTCTACCTTCTCTTTCGAGAATTTAACGGCATATTATGATATACATTTTGTACACATCTATCTATAAGACAAAACACGTGACTGATGTATGCTTTAATACCCTTCATCAACTAGAAAAAGTTCCCTGGAATAGGCTTACGTCCAACAGAGGATAATTAACAAAACCTATTTCCCTTTTTGCATAGACAACCGCGTTAATTTTCACATAGGACTATATTGGGAGTGAGTCGATGCCCGGGCGGGGTGGGGTGAGCTGCAAGTGACCTAGTTACAGGAATCACTACATCTAGGCTATATAGGTTAAGCTAACATATGGACTGTTTTCCCTTGAAATTGTAGATAGCATGCAGTTATATGATACGTGTTGTTTCAACGCTAACGTCACGCCTTTGTATCCCTGGTAGCACTTATAAAGGAAACAGCAGCTTTTCACTAATTAGTTTTGACACACACACACATCGTCACGCCTTTTATCCCCGAAAGGGTAGGGGTAATTATGTTACGAGTTCGATGTTACAAGGGTTGAGCTTATTGTCAAACACCGGACATAATTCCAAACTCCGTATCCGCAGCTTGAGTATGCAATGTATCGATAGTAGGGAAGCCATCCATAGAACACATCCATATCACGCATCCATAGCACGCATCTTTCCATATAAAAACATAGCTTATATAAACTAACAACTCGCATAACTACACTGACAATTACAATCAAACAAATCCTTTCTCCAATACTCCACAAAACACAACAGACAACCAACCTCTAACCAAATATCAGTAGATATAAAGACATAAAGACTTAGTCTAAGAAATTATGGTGACTCTATTGTAACCTTGAACAACTGACTCATGTGGCGACCTTGATTTCCAACCAGCGATGGGGGCGTACTCTGGGGGGTTTATGCTCACAAATTACAGATTTTTAGGGGTCATGTTAGTCATGGATTGTGATAAAAAAGTCGCATTTTAGGCGGTATCCGCACTACAGTTGCAATTTATTATGAGTACTATTCACGCCTTCAAACTGTCTTAACAAGTTGGTGGGTTTATGTATGTATAACTAGCAAACCCGGCGAACTCCGTTTTGCCAATGATTTTCCCTGTATTCCTGCTTTTCTTTTAAATTTTTCCGAATTTTCTTTGCTATAAACCTCACGGGGACGAGACCTTTTCAGCGAATGCAAAACCGTAGAAATCGGTTCTTGCGGTCGGCTATACGATGTATCGATAGTAGGGAAACCATCATATCAGGCATCTTTCCATATAAGAAACAAAGCTTAGTTAAGTCCGTTTTCACCAATACGAAAGGTCTGGGTCTTCACTATATGGGCAGTTAGACACACGCGTCTCGCGGCGCCATTTTTAGAGGGGGAATAATCATCCAATAACTTCTCCCACCTTGGGTGAGGCGAGAGGGAGTGTCAGACTATTACTGACTAAAAACCACTGCGTTCCTACTCCTGCTTTTCGAGCCGAAGTCCCGGTAAACCCGCTAGGTAGTCCGCAGCTCCGGATCAGGCATCAGCCCTACTGGGCCCCATCTGTGGTGGACTGATGGCTCTTTGAGGCTCGCGGAACGCGACTAGGTCTTCTTCTGACGACTCTAAGGGCAGTTAGGCAAGCGCGTCTGGCGACACCCCTCTGTAACCTGGCGGCTTAGGTACTTACTTAGCTTGCCTAGGGATAATATAGCTCTGGCCTGGGCCTATGTGTAGTGCGGCCTTAACCTTAGTAGGGGGACGAATTAGTCATGGGGCGTAATAAAAGTCGTGGTTCCGAGAAAAATCGCCGTTTTAGGGTGAAACAGCTTGTAAAATTAGGGCGAGCCCGTGATTTGGGTTCGATAAGGAGATTCGTAGTAATCTATGTGGGTTATCAAGGTCATACTTTAGTGGTGGTGTTTATAACAGCTGTGTAGGGGGTCGTTACTTCGATTCCAAGGTCGGGTAAACTTTTAGGGGATTTTATTCTTGACTTTTTTGTATTCTGCAGTGACATGATTGTTTTTGATTTAGTTATGTAGTATGTTTGGTGTAAAGTAAGAAAAAATCATCAAACAATCATCACATCACATGAACAGCTTATAAGAAGAAGCCACTGCTGACCAAATGCCTCTTCTCGTAAAAGGTTTGAACATTAATCACCACGCTTGCTCAATGCGAATTGGCGATTTCAAACTAATAACGAAAAAAAAAAAAAATTATAAACTACACTACTTTATAAGTAACTACCAATAATGTATGTTTTAACGACCAAATACAGGGAAAATTTGCGAACTAATTTTCTTTACAGCGCATTTCAAAGATACTTCATACATCATGGGTCTCATAATAAGGTAGTTTAAACTTGTCAATCCACTTAATAGTTTAAAAAGACCTGGATACCTAAAGTAAGTTAATCAATCCCTTGCATCGAAACTGCAGTCACAGGACAAAGGGCCGGTAGGATGCTGCGCGCGTGTGCGGTGCCCCAATGACCTGATAACCGGATGAAACCGGATCGTTCGGCTCTCACGACGATCGCCGAACATTGCCGAACCGAACGTCGAGAGTTAAATGTATTGGATGCGAATATTGTCACATTTTACGATTTCAAACTTTGTATAGACATACATAATGTATAAAATATAATCGAATAGTAGTTAACAGAGTAGGATACATGTCACCATCCCTACTCTTCCCGTGGGTATCGTAAGTGCCGACTAAGGTACTTCATATTTTACAAAGACCGGGCAAAAGCGTTCTCTGATTTGCGGACTACCTAGCGGGTTACCGGGGCTCCGGCTCGAATAACAGGAGTAGGAACGGGGTGGTTTTTGGTCAGTAAGAGTCTGATACTCTCTCTCGCCAAACAATATAAAATGTAAATGTTTTGACTACACGGTTGGTGCGGTGGCTGGGCAACTGGCTGCCGCGCAACGGGTAGCGGGTTCGATTCCCGCACGGAGCAACTCTTTGTGTGATCCATAAATTGTTGTTTCGGGTCTGGGAGCCATGTGCATGTGAACTTGTATGTTTGTAAACGCACCGTACGCACAACACAGGAGAAAATCCGAATGTGGGGCAATGTTTTTTTTAAAAAGAAATGTAGCACCCACTTTTCACCAGTCATGTTAGAAATCGCATATGATGCAATAGGAGATGAGTCTATTGTCAATCTAACCTAAACTTGTACCTATAATTAATCTGTAACTACGTTTAGTTACAGATTAATTACGTACTTATGTACGTTTATCAGAAAATTATCACAGACCTACGAAATTGGCTCTTGATTATGAGTGGACAATATCGTCATTAGATTATCAGATACATTATTGACGTCACGATTTTTAATCTGATGTGTTCGATCTGAATTTATAGGCAAAATATGTATAGTATAGTGTTGTATACGAGCAGACGGATCACCTGGTGGTAAGCAATCGCCGCCGCCCATGGACACCCGAAACTCCAGAGGCGTTACAAGTGCGTTGCCGGCCTTTTGGGGGTTAGGAATTTGTGATGTTGGGGAATCGGGGTTTGGAAAGATTGGGAATTGACGGCTATACAAATAAACCCTTTACCGTTTTACATAAAAAATATATCTACACATTTATCTATTAATCTTAATTTAGATACCTAGTTATATCAAATTGCCATCACTTTTAACCAAATCTAGGTACAGAATATGTAGATTTTTCACACAGAAAACTGACTAAAAAGTACATAAAACAATGTGTCCATGCACAAACAGCGGTGACGTATGCGATCTCCCTCGTAGACTAAAAATAAAAGTCGGTTCGAAGCTAGCGACGATTTTATAAACGCCCCCCTTCCATGACCTTTTACTGCCCCTCGAGGTATTTCGGACCTTTGGAGCCGGTGTAAAAGTATTGACGTACTTTAAGCGAAGCGCAAAAATACGCTCTAAACATATTTTTTTAGTCTATTAAGTGTTGGAGAGCCATGCTTCGGTACTAGTGGGCCGGCTCGACCGGAGTAATACCACGGTCGAGCAGGACCCTTGCGTTGTGTGAGTGAGGTTACCGGAGGCCTAATTCCCAATCTTCCCAATCCCAAATTCTCTAACACCACAAATTCCTAACCCCCGAAAAAGCCGGTAACGCACTTGTATCGCCTCTGGTGTTTCGAATGTCCATGGGCGGCGGCGATTGCTTACCACCAGGTGATCCGTCTGCTCGTTTACATTAAAGACTTATACTAAAAAAAAACATCTTTAACAATGCGAGGATTTCAGTTAAATATAACTAGTCAGTCTTGTAAAATAACGGTTATTTTAACTGGTACACAATGATCTCTGATAACCGGTTAGTCGGTCCATCTGTCTGTCTAGATCGGCACCCCTCCAGCATCCATAATACGAGGGTAGATTGAAAAAAAGATCCGTGTCTCGTTTATTGCGAGCCGGATGCGAACTCTGAGGGTTCCGTACAATACTAAATTACATTAATCTATACTAATATTATAAATCTGAAGAGTTTGTTTGTTTGAACGCGCTAATCTCCAGAACTACTGGTCAGATTTGAATAATTATTTTTGTGTTGGATAGCGCATTTATCGAGGAAGGCTATAGGTTATGAAACATCACGCTTTGACTAATAGGAGCCAAGCAGAGCGGGTGAAACCGCGCGGAAGTAGCTAGTATTAATATAAACGCTTCGTCCGTCTGTCGACGAGAAACTCAAAAACCTCTGAATGGATTTTTATACCATTTCCACCAGCGTAAAAAATAATTATTTAAGTGTTTGACTGCCCATAGAAAACTGTTGAAGGCAAATCCTCCGCTAACGTCGCGTCGGTCACCGGTGACCACCACGGCGTTCAAAGTGTTAAGGATGGTTTAACTATTTCGTAAACATTTGGGTTAGGTCAATGGAAAGTACCATAATACAATTATCTATGTTTTCATTTTTATTCCATTTCAGTTTTCAAGGGACCATATACCTCATTGTATATAACTAATATTAATTTAATAGGTATTTAAAAAAAATCGTTTCTTAACACTAGCATTTTAGTGCGTTTACAAACATACAAGTTCACATATACATCACACCCTTACCCAAAACTACCCCTAGCGGGAATCGAATCTCCTACACGTTGAACGGCACTCGATATTTTATGCATTCTTGTTGAAATACGTATTGACAGACAATCAGATAATACACAAAACGCTAGTTTCCTACTAGTCAAATTCAATATTTTTATTGAAATGTCAAAAACGTTACTTTTCTATGAATTTTGTAGGAGATCGCAACTTATGACGTCATAATTTTTTGCGTCAAATAGCATACTTACTTCTCTAAAATTAGCTAGAAAAAGATAATGAATGAAACTACGATTATTTTGGGATATTTTATTATATTGTAAAATGGGAATGGGATAATTTATTTTTGACCTAGGTAACTACCAAATGGTCCTATAACGGTCGTCTTATTTCCATTTTTTACGCCCATATTGTCAAACCACTATGATCTCCAGTTTTACACCACATTGATTTTTGAACTACGGAACCCCAAAAAGGGGTACGTAAGCCTTTTATTTACTTGTGAATGAGCTTCACGGTATTTTAGCTGGCGACTGGGGTGATTACTCGTATAAATTAGGGTTGGGAATGCGAATTTGTCGAAATAAATTGCAATCTCTTTTTTTTTGGTCATGTTGTATTTTGTATTTGATAACTATTGTATGGATATGGGAGCGAAACTTTTGGATCGCCGACCGGACACCGGTGCCCGCTCTCACTCACTCACATAATAGACTTTATTTCTGACGCCTTTTTTAAAGACTACTTTTGAAAAAGAAAGTTTGTTCATAAACTTTGTTACTTATAAAAAAAGCTACGTAAAATTCTGGGGTACATTTTAGATACATAGTTAACGCCTGGCAAGGGGGTAGGCAGAGACAATGGAACGCCAATTGCTACGAATCTTACATACCTCTTTCGCTTCATTAACAGTCATCAGTCTTTAGTCTTTACCCTTAACCGACGAGCATGCATGAAAAGACTGGATACATTTTATCTTAGAAAAATATTAAAAAGTATGCCTCGTTGATCTGTAAGCGCTTTTCAACAAACACAAATCTCTAGTTCGAACACATATTCGAAAAGAAAAAAAATCCGATTTCCGAAAAGAAAAAATCATCAGATTTTCGAAAGAAAAAAAAATCCGATTTTCGACAGCGTTTTAGAGCAGATTTTAAAATTCCGCCCTGTCTTTAGCAATGACATGTTACAATGGAATTCAAAACAGACAAAATATAGAATACACTTGAGGGAACCCGGCATGATGCTTCTAACATGCGTAACATTGAAAAATCGTGACCCGCCCATTAATTTTCTTCACCGTAGCTATTTAAAACATTTGCCGACAGGAAATGCCTGTTGTACCTACATGCATACAGCATGACACCCACACACGCACAAGGTCATCACACAACACAAACGTCATGCACGTCACACGACACACACATAGACAAATAGTCAACCAACATAAATAGACACGCGGCGAAAATTGGAACTGCATAAATTGTGGGCGATTTGAGGACGTTTTCATAGTTAGTAGCGCCACTTCAAAGTGTCAAGTAATATTGGTCGTGGTTTTGACGTCAGTATTTTCATATTATACAGTTGTTACATTTGCTGAAACGTCATTCGATGAATGAAAATTTTCTTCTTGTGTTTGTTTTGTGAATCAATTCATATTTCATATGGTTGAGACTTCCGCAACCGAATTGAGAGACAGACAGATAGTACACAGGTGTAATCTGTTACTAACTAACGTAGCAATCAACGTAAGTGATAACGTCAATGTAAGTGTGGGAGAGCCATGCTTCGGCACGAATGGACCGGCTCGACTGGAGTGATACCACGGCCTCACAGAAAACTGACGTGAAACAACGCTTGCGTTGTGTTTCGTTGTGTAAGTGAGGTTACCGGAGGCCCAATTACCCCCCTTCCCAATCTCCCAATCTCTGAACAACAACCCTTAAAATCCGAACCCCCAAAAAGCCGGCAACGCACTTGTAACGTCTCTGGTGTTTCAAGTGTTTGTGACATGTAGCGCGGCAGGGTGCTGTTCCGCCAGAGATGTGCTATGCTACGTTGCTGTGGATGCGTTTGAGTTCCATCTATCACATTTATTGGCACATATAGCTAAGTATTGGTGGACTCAGCTAGGCTGTTTTTTATACGGAAAGATGCGTGTTATAGGATGGCTTCTTTATTATCGATACATCGCATACTCGAGCAGTGCATTTTCATAGCACAGTTACATATCTGAGTATCAGTGGGAATGGTCACATAGTTTTACAGCTTAGCTATTACATCCTCCTAAGCACCCTTAGTAGGTACTAAGATTTTCCTAAATTCAAATGAAAATGGGATTTTCTTTCGAGATCTTAACAGAACGTACCAATGTCATGGAAGACTAATTACATAATAAAAGCATCTGTTCTGGATGCTTAGTGGCGTTCTTTTAGAGTGGTTTAAGTCCAGCAATGGATGAAAATGAGCTGATGATTGAAAGATAGTTTTGACAGGAATAGGGGCAAACGAGCTGACAGATTACCTAATCAGCAACTAACACCGCACCAACCAAAATATTTTTTATGGTACAAGCCGGTAAACGAGCAGACGGATCACCTGATGATAAGTAATCGCCGCCGCCCATGGACACTCGAAACATCATAGATGTTTTTGCCTATGGACACCCGATTTGAAGGTCGTATAACTAGGTTCAGAAAAACTATCGTGTTCACTAATTATGACATCTTCATCAACAACTGGTAGACGTCCACTGCTGGACAAAGACCTCTCCCTTGACATGACCATAGGACCAATGTAATAAAACAGGATCGTCAGAGTCGCGGGGAGCCAGTGAAAGCAGATGGTGGCTCGTCGTTCTACGTGGGGGACTAAGGGGGATGCCTTTGTTCAGCAGTGGACGTATTATGGCTGATGATGATGATGATGATAATGAAATAGGTAGTAAGTAATATTAGAAAATCGGTCACGAGCCTCTGAGATATATTTGTGCCCACCTCCCCAAGGAACAAGAAGCCGTAATGTTTACGTTAGAACACAGTATTACAGACAATCTCATCTTATTTCTGTCCCGTATGTAAACATCGGGAGATTACGCTCGGAAACTCTTTAATTCATTTCGTTTCTTGATCCAAATATTTTTTTTTGTTTCTGTTCAGTTTTTTGTTGTGTTTAGTCTATGTATTCTTGTTTATTTACTAACCATTATGATATAAGTACTTGTTATTGGCTTTTAAACGCGACTCTTCTGAATTATTAAAAAATGGGAGGGACTTTCGAGAAATTCTGGTTCAACCATCTCTTATCCGATCCTCATCTTCACCCCCTATTACATGGGACTTATAACACAAAGGGTGAAAAGTGGGTGTACATTGTATAGCGGCAATACGTGCCATAATGTGCACCTCTGCCTTCCCCTTCCATCTCCTAAATTACTTACATGTTCTCGGAATGTCGCGTTCTACGCGCGCCTCAAAGAGCCATCAGACCACCACAGATGGGGCCCAGTATGGCTGATGTCTGATCTGGAGCTGCGGACTACCTAGCGGGTTTACCGGGGCTCTAACTCGAAAAGCAGGAGTAGGAACGGGGTGGTTTTTAGTCAGTAAGAGTCTGACACTGCCTCTCGCCTCGCCCAAGGCGAGAGAAGTACAGCAGAGAGGTTACGATGGGGCTGATAATAATGAAGATGATGGCTAAAACTAACCAATTCTGCTATAACTATAATCCTAATAGTTCACCTGTGGAACTAAAGCTTGCCATACAAAAAATTTACGCCGTCGCTAGCGACTATCGACATACTATTGCTTCACTCACGGTAGAGGTACAGCAAAGGACTTATGATAGGGCTGATGATGATGATGATGAAGATGAAGATGTTTAGAAAACCTAACCAATTCTGCTCTCCATAATCCTAATGGTTCAACTGTGGTTCAATTTACGCCATCGCTAGCGACTATCGACAAATAGGTACTATTGCTTGAAACTCATGGTAAAGTTACTACAGATGACTTATGATGGGGCTGATGATGAAAATGAAGATGATGGTAGCCAAACCTAACCAATTCTGCTATAACTATAAACGTAATGGTAGCGTCGTGGTATTTGTAAACACGTATCCCAGTACATACATAGTTGGCACGCTCATCGGGCCGGTGAACGCATTTTATTTATAGGAAACCAAATGTACTGTGACGTCACGAGCGAACGGTGCCCCGAATGTAGTACAAAACGGTTTACGATCGCCAATTAGCCTGAAAAATTTTGTTCTACGATAAAGAATGGGGGGTTTAGAATGGCGATAAGAGAAAAATGGACGATAGAGCATATATTGAAACTACCTAACTAGATTTTGTGAGACATACTAAATTAATTATTATGTTATCGACTTACTCACGTAACTGTTTGATGAGGAACTATCGACTAGTACCAAGCCATGCTATAGGCTCAGTTGCATGAGCAGCTTTCTGCGACACACGACGGTACGATTGTCACGCTGCTACTGATGAATATGAGTCCCTATCGTGGCTTGAAACTAGTTGAGTTCTTCATCAAACAGTTACGTGATTAAGCTTATTCATATATATTGGTACACAGACAGGACACAGCTTAGTACTGGTGGAAACAGACTCAGCTAAGCTGTTTTTTATATTGAAAGATACGTGCTATGGATGGCTTGCCAACTATCGATACATCGTTTACTCGAACTACGCATTTTCAACGCACAGCTACATAGTTTAGTACCAAGGGAAACGGTCACATTGTTTCACGGCTTAGCTACATAGCACATCTCTGTTAGAAAAACACCTTTATGGAGTTCATCGAAGGTTTGAGAAGATATTTACGGAGTAGCTAGCAATTCTCACCACATTTGTGGCGTTATAGACTGATTATAAGGTTTTAAAGCATTTCAGTGTAGTAAAACATTTTTTTTGGATAAACCCAACAACTTCTCTACCTTTTTTTAATGAGGGAAAATCATCCAATGACTTCTCCCGCATTGGGCGAGGCGAGAGTGAGTGTCAGACTGTTACTGACTAAAAACCACCCCGTTCCTACTCCTGCTTTTCGAGCCGGAGCCGGGGTAAACTCGCTAGATAGTCCGCAGCTTCCACAGCTTAGCTATTACATCTTCGTAGCATAGCTACATAGCACGTCTCTGGTGGAAAATCACCCTTATTATATACACAGGCGGATTGTAAGTTTCTACAGCATTTCAGTATTGCATTTTGGACAAAGGGGCCATCCATAAATTACGTCACACGAATTTCATGATTTTTGACCCCCTCCTCCGTCCTTGTCACAGTTGGTCACATTTGTGAGACCCCCCATCACACTAGGGATAGTGTGACGTCACATTTTATAATTTTACATCTAGAATTTTTTGAGTTTTTTGATAATAGTTTCAAGTTCGTGTTTTAACAGTTAGATTATAATAATTGAAATGTGACGTCACAAAATTTAAGACCCCTCCCACCCCCTTGTCACATAAAGTCACACTTCGTCGACCCCCTACCCCCTTAACGTGTGACGTAATTAATGGATGGTCCCAAACTCAACAGCTTCTTCGGCTTGACAACATAATAACCTCGACATAACGAGTGGACCACGCGCCTAGCTTACTTGAGAACACGTGCCCAACGCAATGTATTAAAAATTATAATAATGCCGAACCTGTGACAGATTTCTGGCACTCAGCCATACTGTGACTAAGACTAGACGTAATATTACCTAGGACATACATAATGACACGGCTTTTAATCTCTAATGAGGGACATTACGAGACTCTATAACCTATTTAGCTGAAGATTGGCTTATCGGAGATACAATTTTGATAGAAGAAGCTCCACATACAGAACGTCACGCCTTTTATCCCCGAAAGGGGTAGGCAGAGGTGTACATTACGGCACACAATACCACTATACAATGTACACCTACTTTTCAATATTTGTGTTATAAGTCCTATGTAATAGTCCTGTAGCCATGTACTGGGCACAATTCCAGACTCCGTGTTGCTACTGAGAAATTTTCGGAAAGCCGAAAAATGTCCAGCAATGCTTTGCCCACTTTAATCAGTCGCACTTGCGACCACATGACCAACGAGGCTGTCCAATATCTAAAGTAACTAATATACCCAATCTATCCCACTATTTACTGGTCTCCAACTTTGAGAATTACAAAGGTTTTGCCATTTTTTATGGAATAGGAGGCAAACGAGCAGACGCATTACCTGATAGGAAGAGATAGATTGCACTTGGACATTTGCAACACCAAATGAGTCACAGGTTCCCGACCTATCAAAAAGGAATGCGGTATTTTCTTGAAGGTTTGAAGGTCGCATCGGTTCGGAAATACCGGCGACGACAGCTCATTCCACAGTTTTGCTGTGCGAGGCAGAAAGTTTCGAGGGAAGTGGCATTATCCCAGAAATTCACCCGAAACCACTCGACGAACAAGGCAGACCAAAGAACATTTTTAGGGGACAGAGGCGGCAGAGGGCTCTCTATTATGATGTGATCAGCATCGCTTATGGACGCCTGCAACACTGAATGTGCAGTCCGCCTTTTTACTTTAGGGCCTTATTTTTTTTTCCTTTGACCCTTGGAAAAGGATTCTCCAGCACAGCGGCATACCCACTATGATGATGTGATTAGCATCACTTGTGGACAGTTGCAACACCAAATGCGCTGTCAGTCTTTTTGCGTTTGATCCTCCAGTAACCGCACAAACATGACACGTGGTGTGGCTTAACTCCGGTTGAGTCGGCCCATTCGAACCGAAACATGGCTCTGCCACGTGGAATCCATGCAATCGGCAGTTCTCTATGCCAAACTCTTGAAAATTGGCGATAAGATAGTTATTTAAGGGAAACACAAGACGTATTCTGACCCATTAGAAACCAAATATCGTTAGTGTTACATCACTGACAGAAATAACAACAACAGCGGTCAATGTCGATAGTTGAGCTGCTAGTGATGAGAGAGAGTCGATGACATTTTTATCGACACTGAGAGCTAAGTAACGACTACATATCATGGTTTCACTATGCCATGTATACTACATATTATCAAGTTTAAGTGTGGGAGAGCCATGCCATTACCGGGGGTAGGGGAGGGTTTCCCAATCTTCCCAATTCGGCAACGCACTTGTAACGCCTTTAGTGGTTTGGGCGTCCATGGGCGGCGGTGATTAATTGCTTACTATTAAATGATCCGTCGGCTCGTTTACCGGCTTGAGCCATAAAAAAATCAGTAATTTTAAAGCAATAGGTTCTCTGACAATGGATTTAGTAACTAGAGATAGATTTTCGATACAAAACCCATACAAAATGGAGTCAGAATTCTATATTTACAAACTGAATCAGCCGATTATCTAGTGCGCTAAGATATTGTACAAGTCTTAAATAAAAATAGATTGAGGTAGGTCGAATAAATATTTTTTGTGCAAATTGCATCCATTCCATAAACAATAAAAAAATTAAATAACTAATTATTTTGTTATCGGCTCACTGACGTAACTGTTTGACGAGGAACTCGACTAGTTTCAAGCCTTGCTAGAGGCTCATGTTCATGAGCAGCATTCCGCGACACATAACGCGGCGACTGTCGCGCTGCTACTCTAGTCTGACCTGGTCGAGTTCCTCTTCAAACAGTTATGTGAGTAAGTCGATAACATAATAATTAATTAAGGATGTCTCACGAAAATTATAGTTAATAAAATTTTATGAACCAATAATTTTCCCTGTTTTCGGAAATCGGTTCGTGCGTTCTGGAGTTATAGCGTCAGGAAGGAAAATCCGACTTATTTCTTTTTTATAATAAAAAAATGCCATGATCAAGCCATGTCATCAAGCTTAGTTAGTGGTTTAATTAAAAGGCATAACTGCGTTTACTAGTGGAAAACCACAGTTACATAATGCACTATCGACTATCGACAAAAACACAGCACATCACTACATCATAAACAGCGGAAAGATCGCATAAAAAGCAATGCACGTCAAGAGACTCGAGTATCGTAAAAAGAGTAACGATAAACAATCGTCAAATTAGTTTATATTTGATGCGATAAATAACGTGGTGGCCCGGAGGTTTAAGACACTCGCTTCTCATGCATGAGGGTGCGGTTCGAAACCTACCAACGGCAAAGAGGATCTGCTATAATTTCGACATTTAGCAGGCGGGTTGGAACCGGAGCTGCGGACTACCTCCGGAGCTGCTGACTATACCCCTGGAGCTGTGGGCTCCGAAACCGGAGCCCACAGCTCCAGGTGCTTTTTAAACAAAAAGCAGGAGTCCGGCACTCTCTCTCGCCTCGCCTAAGGCGAGAGAAGTCTGATGATTTTCCCCCTTATAAAAAAGGCGGGTTGGAAAGGCAATATAAAATATTTAGGTTTATCAAAGAGCGCTGCTGGCCGGTCTCTATCTATTGTGTAGTCTCTTAGTCGAGTCTACTGCACCCGCGGGAAGAACAGAGGTGGTGACAAATATACTCTGCCGTCATCAGAAGATACAGGTCCACATTAGAAAGCAGAAAAGTTTGTTGGTTTGAACGCGCTAATCTCCGAAACTGCTGGTCCGATTCGAATAATTCTTTTTTTGTTGTATAGTCCATTTATCTGGGAAGGCTATAGACTATAGAACATTACGCTACTATCAATAGGAACCGAGTAGAGAGGGTAAAACCGCGCGGGAGTAACTAGTACTAACGAAGTAGATACGATACCAATATATTTGCACGGGACTCAAACACGAAGCCCGTTACATAGCAGTCCCCTAACCTTGAGCCATAAAGTCATTCGCACAACCCACGACGAAAGTCAAAAAATAAAAATAGTAATACATTACATGTTAATGTTGATAATGAAAAACATTTCGTAAACAATTGTTCGCGCGTTTATAATTAAAACTGGGTAAACAACATTTTTATATGTTGTAATTAAAAATATATTTCGACTAGCTTCTGCCGGCGGCTGCGCCCGGGATAAAAAGTTAGCCTATGTGTGTTATTCCAGACCATAATCTACCCCTGTTCCTCATTTCCCTGTTCATCCCGATCCCTACAGCTGTTTTGACGTGATTAAGTAACAAAATAACGTCTCTTAAATTTTAAAGAACCCCTTTTATGGTATAAGCCGGTAAACGAGCAGACGAATTACCTGATGGTAAGCAATCGCCGCCGCTCTGTGTAAACTAGTTACAGAAAGAAGAAAAATCTTTATGGCAAAGCAGAGCTGTTCTATGTAGAGAATGACGTCAGAGGGCCATTTTGGTTTAAAATATTGTACAAGTAACCCGAGGAGGGTTTTTTATGGGATAGGCCGGTAAATCGAATCACCTGATGGTAGTCGCCGCTGCGCATCGACACGCGAAACACCAGAGGCGTTACAAGTGCGTTGCCGGCATTTGGGGGTTAGGAATGTCAAGATTGTTGGGGATTCGGGAAATTGGTGAGCCCTTCACCAATTTCGAGTGATCCATCAGCTTGTTTGCTAACGACACGAATGGGCCGGTTCGACACAGAAAACCGACGTGAAACGACGTTTGCGTTGTGTTTCTCTGTGTGAGTTAGATTACTGAAAGCCCAACTCTCCATCAACACCCCAATCAGTCCAACGTCCAAGTCACCAATCCGCCAATCACTAACCCTTAAAAAACGCAACGCACATATAACTCCGCTAGTGCTGCAGATGTCCATGGACAGCGCCGATTGCTTACCATCAGGTGAACCGTTTGTTCGTTTACCGACCAGCAGGGGCCTTAGTTTGCTATTACAATTGTGACAGAATGGTCGATCATTGAGCAGTGACACAATAGCAGACTAAGGCTCCTGTTAAAAAGGGTATGATATTTATTATGTTAGTTACATGAAGATCTATCATAGTTAGTTTACAGTTCAATGCATTGTAAAGTATATAAATAATTGGTTTACGTAGCACTCGTTAAGATCCGGGAAGCGTGACGTCAGCGCCTAAATCCAGTGTTGTATGTTAGTGCTTGCGTTCAGTTACTAACTCTACGATTTAGTGTTTTCTTAGTATATCTGTCTATTTACATGACTGAATCACGACCTGACTTAGGGGCTTGAAACACCAGAGGCGTTACAAGTGCGTTGCCGGTCTTTTGGGGGTTAGGAATTAAGGGTTGTTGGGGAATCGGGGATTGGGAAGGGCTAATCGAACCTTCGTTAACCTCACTTATACAACGCTGTGGTTGTTTCACGTCGGTTTTCTGTGAGGCCGTGGTATCACTCCGGTCGAGCCGGTCCATTCGTGCCGAAGCATGGCTCTCCTACACTTAAATACGAAGAAGAAGAAGAAGAGAACTCTACGAAGTACGTATAAATCAAAAATCTTTTGATTGAGATTGATTTGTTTTGCAACTGGGTTGGAGATCGCAGTATAAAAGGTTCAGGTTTATCAGAGAGCGCTGCTGCTCGCTCTCTGTCTAATGTGTAGTCCCTTAGTCGTTACTACACCCGCGGGAAGAGTAGGGGAGGTCACAAATGTATTGTAGTCTGCTCAACCATTAAATGCTAATTAAAACAAAATGTCACGGCCATAAGATACAATACAATGCATCTGATTCATAAAGAGGGGGTGAGAGAGCACCCCACCCCCTTTAAGGGAGGAAGGGGGTTGAGACTCCACCCCCCATATGACTATGGCTTACTAAAGGTTAGATTAGATGATAAAACATTACTCATGGATTTGTAGGCATTATAATGCCAAAGATGTTAGGAAACTGATGTGATTTGGTAAAATCGACTGTAGTGAAAGGTGATAAGGTAGATTTTTGTATCTTCAACTTCGAAATACATAGTTAGGAATGTTAGGAAATAATTTTGATTTGGTAAAACAGACTCTAATGTTAAAGTGATAAGGATGATTTTTGTAAATTGCAACATAACTAGATTTTTTAAGGGGCGAATATCATCTAATGACTTCCCCTGCAGACGAGAAGGAGTGTCAGACTCTTACTGACCAAAAACCACCCTGTTCCTACTCCTGCTTTTCGAACCAGAGCCCCGATAATCTGCTAGGGAGGCAGTCCACATCTCCGGGTAACATATTTAGTGTAAGTAGTAACATCCGAGTAACATCGCAAAATTAGTTATACAATTTTAATAACTACAAACCCTAAGACAAAGTGATAAGGATGACTTTTGTACTTCAATACCTATTAGGAACTAATTTGATTGTAAAATCAACAATGGACAGTCAGAAGTCATTATTCTATGCAGATCAAGTCACGGGCAACAGCTAGTCTCACTATAAAAACAATACCGTTATCAATATTTTAGCCATTTTACAGAAAACAACTAATTATTTCAGCGTCAGAGTAACCTTCGGTTACAGGGCCATGAACACTTGTTCATATTGCGTACAAATTAATTTTAATTAACACATGTTAATTGTATGTATATGCGGTTAACGACGAACACTGATAAATTAAACCACATTATTGTTTTACATGACTATTAATGGTTGTCCAGTGCTTAGCAATTGTTTTCGGAATAAAATCGTTACTAAGGAATATTTTAAGCAAAGTTAAATGTCTCTGAGTATGGCAGTATGGCAGTATGGCTTTTTATGTTAAATCGTACATCATAGTTACTTTAATTGCCTATAAGTGGCCACTGCTGATTAAAGGCGTCTTCTCACACGGAGAAGGTTTGAGCATTGATTACCGCTCTTGCTCAATGCGGGTTGGCAATTTCACACTCATAATTTGGAAATTAAAAGCTCAGGTTTCCATGGTTTCTGAGTAATCTTAAAATGCACATATAGTTAATTTGGAAAAAGTCACATTGGCACTTGCTGCAACCGGTAACCTGCACCGTAGTTGTATGAGAAGCAGGCCTCTTAAACTTCTAGGCCGTGATGGGTATAACCTGGGTGTCTTCAAGGCGCAATGAATAGGTTGCTTTTGGGCAGACGTGTTCTATTGTCCATTTTCATCGGCATCATCGCTGACAATCAGGTGAGATAGCAGCCAAACGTCAACCCATTAAATATAAAAAAAACCTTTTAAACTGCAATCTTCGACAGACCTGCCCTATGTGCAGATTATGGCAAACCCCTCTTATGTAGAGGAGGTCAACAGTCCTGCAGTGGACTGTTGTAGGCTGTTAAAATAGTTTTTTTTAGATATTTGATGGATCGACATTTGGCCACTATCTCACCTAGTTGTAAGCAATGATGCAGTCTATGATGCAATTAGGTAATATTGTGATAATCTAGAATATTCTTAAAACCATGAAGCAAATATAAAGATATGTCATAACTGGATTTCCCTTTAACATAATACATGACACTTTATGGGGAGCAATAGATTTACAATCTAATATTTAGTAGCTATTATTTAAGTACCTACTAGGTACCTTGTTTTATTTGACTTTTTGTCATCAGGGGTCACCTGTGTTTCACCAGGTCCACTGGTGATCAGAAACACAGGTTCAACCCCTAACCAGTCTCATAAATGTAGCACTATAAAAACGTGAAATTATAAAGAATATAAAGAATTTTATTATTTATTTATTTTAAAAGACCCATGTATTGGTAAAATTAAGCCTAAAAACGGCCTACGAGATAACAAACATAGACAACAAATTTTGATTTTGACAGCATTAAAAAAATATCATAAAATTTTGAGCGTCTATGCATCTTCGTGCAACTTCTGTCGCGAAAAACAATGCATTTTATCTCTTTTTATCTTAGTGAGATATTTTATTAAACGTATTTGCAGTAAATTAAAGAAAATGTAATGTTTTTTAGCTATAAACACATAAAAATAATTGTGAAAATCAGTCTGCCTTTGTCACCGCGCTGTGCAGTTTCGCATGTAAACATAAGCATATTTTGGGGTAAATTGCAATTTTAATGCATCTACACTGCACCCAACACAGGTCCAAGTCCTACCGACGCTAAATAATACAAAATAAAAGTAAAAACTTACGCAATTTGCTCGTTTTCATAAATGTTATTCATTAAATCAAGAGTCACTGACGTTAAATATAGATCAAAACGTAGTCGAAAATAGATAAAGTTGTACACCATACACACTGCTTGTAATAAATTCACATTAATATCGGAATGTAAAACAAAATAATATATATAATTAACAAAACGCACCGCACGGAAATTCAGTGGGAAACAGCGAAAATTGTCGATTTTCCTTTCAGTTTTTCGAACACCATGGTACACTGAAGTTTTAACGTCCACTAATACATTGTCCACGTTATTTTATTTAACTCAATCGTTCGTTGAAATGAGGCGCTCATGCCCAAATACACCACGTCCTTATATTTTCACAAATTCACCTCGTTTTTACGATATCACAAAATAAAATGATGTGTGAATGACATGAAATTTTGACATGCGCACTCCATTGTGCGTAGCTAGCGACATCTGTCTTCATACACCATTTCACTCAACTATGACTAGATTGGAAAAAAATGCTGCTACTCGACAACAGATGTCGTATTCATTATTTCAAACTTTCATCACTAGATGGCATTAAAAGTTTATAAAAAATTATCAAGACTTGTAAGGTAATTTGAATTTCAAATCAACCACTCTCCGGTCACATCAATTAATTAATAATTACAACTGCTATAAGAACAGTTCAATGTCAATCTCCGAGTTACATCACACCGCATCAATTAGTATTTATTCTAGTAACGAATTAACATTCACAAACGTATAAAAAAGGTATCATTAAATCGTTATTAATCCGTTGATTTCAAGTTTTGGTGTATAAAACTAGTTTACGAAGTGGATTTGAGTACATTTTGTTGGTTATTTGGTGTTAAATAAGCGCGTAGCTTGTACAAAAGGTTTGTGTGACACAGCGGCCTCACGTATCGACATGGCGAATCAAAGACGCGTATTTGTCCCAAAAATACGAATGACCGAAGAACGCGTGGTCGGATACATGGAGGCATTAAACATAGATGTGGCATGGCCATCGCAGGAAAATATACCTACTTTTATCACTAGTATACCTACTTGTTTTAATCGTATTATATTGTTTTGTCTATTGCTTGTTTATGTGCGATGACCAAGATGATCTAATTTCTAAAAGTAATGTAATATTGATAATGATATGATTGGATCAAGAGCCTGATGCATAAAGCGGTTCTTCTGGACACGACACGTATTGTCCGGAAATTCCTCTCTCTTGAACCCTGACTGCCTAACTTGGTTTTTGGTGGGTTACTGATTTTGATATTTTTAAATTTATTTTCCTATTTAAAAATGTACAAGTAAAATAAATAAATAAATGAGTGATAATACATAATAACTTAAGACAGCAGATTCCTTAAGTAGGGACTAAATAAAATAACCGACCTTCGCATTACATGGATCTCACAACTCTTTACGGTAGGAAATTACATTTTGCCGCCTCCGCACAGCTCGTACCTAACTCAACAGTACAACACATCAACTAACGCATCCAAACATTCCTACATCTATGCAACCAGGTCTGATCTAAGTCGTTAGTTCTTAGAAGCCGTCCAGGTAGACTGACGTCATGCATACCCAACATACATACATACAAACATAAGCTTAAAGAATGCAGTATTATTATCTCTGATTCTAAAGGGATTGGCACGTTATGGTCATTCAAACATTCAAAAATGTCTGACTGAATGTTTAGATGTGATATTTTTAGCTGGAATAGGTGGCAAACGAGCAAACGAGTCACCCCACGCTTCGCGATCAGCGGTGCCAATGTATACCCGCATACACCATGCAGGAGTCACGTGATATTTTTAGCTTTTTTTAAGGGGGGACAATCATCCAACGGCTTCTCCGGCCTTGGGCGAGGCGAGAGGGAATGTCAGACTCTTACTGACTACAAACCACCCCGTTCCTACTCCTGTTTTTTTAACCGGAGCCCCGGTATTCAAAACTAACGACCCGCCCCAGCTTCGCAAGGGTACAATGGTGATATTTTATGCATGCATTATATGCATATAAAGCTTCTTTTGGAATCACTCTATCTATAAAACAAAACCGCATTAAAATCCGTCGCGTAGTTTTAAGTATTTAAGCATACAAAAGGGACATAGGGACGGAGAAAGCGACGTTGTTTTATAGCTAATTTGGACACTCTTTACAAATACGGCATTATAACAGCCGCGCCGCATGTCCGTAACATTCCTAGACAATCTACAACATTGCAGCTTTTCTGTGGTCGAGGAATATAGAGCTGATCTCACTGAATTGAATACTACCTATATGGATTTATTTAATTATTTATTTTCTTTAAAATTCATAGAAACGTATCTTTTTTAACATTTCAATAAAAGTATTGAATTTGACTAGTAGGCAACTATCGTATTGTGCTGCATCTAGCGACTATCTGCATCTGCAACCATTAATAATTGACCTTTCTGGCCTCTCATCAAAAGAGGTTAGCTCACAACTACCAAGATTTCAACCTCTAATACATAGCTATAAAATGAGGTACACCATCCAGTTTAACATGGCCTCGCTTTCTATAACCATTTCTCACATCCGAAGCTCAGTTTAAACTGGCTGTATATAACTTTGTGTTACCGTATATAATCTGGTATCTATTTAGTATTCTGCTGACACCACCGCGCGAGGCTTGAAGATATAGTGTAACAGCTGACACGGGCTATGTTATATGCATGAGATGTCCCGGATGTTGTAGGCTAGGAGGCGGATTATGTTTGTTTTTTGTCATCTTGTAATGAAAAAAAATGTTAGTTAAATTAAATAATTAGGTTTTAAGTAGCTTTTGTACGCGGCTTCACCCACGTTTTAAACTTTCCTCTTGAATCAATGTATCAGTTAACAAAATTCTATCAAAATCTGTTAGGCAATTTTAAAGATCTCAGAATACATACTTTTTTTATACATAGTGATAATGATGAAATAACCACATCTAGTATTCCCGTGGGTGTCGTATACCCAACTAAGTGACTCTGATAAACCTTTTATACTGCGATTTCCAACGTGCCTGCAAACGCTTATAAGAAGAGGTTATTATAATCTACTATACGCAGCCGGCGAGCACCTTTTTTATTTTTATTTTTTAACCCCATCTTGGGAAATCCTCATGGAGCCCTCTCACTTGGAACGAGTACCTAGCTTCACTGACGAACAGACTGACGGACTATTTATCTGTCGACATTTTAAAAGTACTTGATAATGATGTAATTGAAATAAATGCATAGATTTCATTGTCTTTATTAGACTTGACATTTAAAAGGTATGCTCTACCCACACTTCTTCAAAACTAACCACACAACACATAGCACAACAGTAAACCCACCAGCTCCTAAACTACTTCATCGCAACGGTGTCTCGCGTGGTTATAAAAACCTGCGCCGGCGCAGGCTGAGGGCGTGACGTCACAGCCTTGCACGAAACGCTCTTAACGGATTATAATTGTGTAACTGCCTCGGTGGTCACGATATCCTATTTTGAGGCGTTAGGTTTGAATCGGAGCTGCGGATTGCCTAGCGGGTTTACCGGGGCTCCGGCTCGAAAAGCAGGAGTAGGAACGGGGTGGTTTTTAGTCAGTAAGAGTCTGACACTCCCTCACGCCTTACCCAAGGCAGGAGAAGTTATAGGATGATTCTCCCCCCTCAAAAAAAATAAGGTTTGAATCCTTAGGACTAGATTTCTCAAGTCAAAGTAAAAGTCAAAATCATTTATTTCAAATAGACCTGGCAGGCCCTTTTGAACGTCAAAGCAAATTTAATAATATTAATAACGTCTGTCTGTCGGTCAGTCCTCTGGTGAAGCTATGTATTTGGATTATCTGAAAATAGTATATACCTACAATTAGAGATTATGTATAAAAATAAGCTTTTGTCCAGCAATATGTCAGTTAAAATCTGATTTAGTTACGGCTTCAATCTTTGCCTACCCCGTTTCCTTATAATAAGGAATATTTTATTTTCGGCACCGAAATGGCGTAGTCTTGTAGTTTTATTTTATGTTTGGCCATTAAGATGCCAGAGCTTAAACGTGGACGAAAAAAAACGGTGAGGAACGTTTGCTTAGAAATAGTACATGGTTCCGTATGTAAAACATCTTGTAGTACAAAGATTGTCCAGTCAACTAATGGTAGCGGTGACTGTCCAGGCGACACACGTAATTAGGTATCGTCATGAGCTAATGTTCACATGTAAACAGCAGCTCATGTAGTGCAGAGATTGTCCAGTCAACAAGCATGTAGCGTAGACTGTCCAGGCGACACACGTACTTAGGTATCGTCATGAGCTAATGTTCACATGTAAACAGCAGCTCATGTAGTGCAGAGATTGTCCAGTCAACAAGGATGTAGCGTAGACTGTCCAGGCGACCCACGTACTTAGGTATCATCATGAGCTAATGTTCACATGTAAACAGCAGCTCATGTAGTGCAGAGATTGTCCAGTCAAATCTTAATTCGAACTCTATAGTCTTTGAAATAAAGAAGTAATTTCTGAAATGGAACCCTGAAATAGTTTTACATTTAATATATTAACGGTTTCCGCGGTTTAATTGGAGCTTTAAAACATTAAAGTTTAGTGTAGGTAGGTATCAGCAATTAATATTTTTTATTTCATTTACGCAGTACTTAACTAACTGTTACAAATTACCTCCTATTGGGGGGATCTAGTAAAATGTCGTGGTAGCCCGTCGATATTTAAGTCTCTCGCTTCTCTGCATGAGTGCCTAAGTACTCCAAAGAGTATAATAAGTATAGTAGGTAATCCTTCGGGGATGTGGCGACACAATACATGACAAGTGACAGATGATAGAAGTCGCACATAGACTATAGACGAGCAAATCAACGGATGACGTCATAAAAATCTAACATCGCACATAATATACGAATAAACATGGATAGAAAATCCCAACGACAGCTGGGACACTGCAACAGCTGGGCAGAAGGCCTGCTAGGCATGATCACCTCGCCTGGTCGGAGGATCCTTCTTTTCTTAGGGAACTTTACTCTCTGTTCTCTTAAGGGATAAAAGGCTTGACGATACGATATGGATCCACTATATTACAAAGAACCGAACATTAATAATATTTGACCGCCACGTATCTAACGCTCGCAAGGATCCCTAATCAGTCTGTTTCACTGGCATCCGCACACATCCGGCCCCACATTACATTTTGAATATCAAAACGATACTCACACGATAATTCTCTACAGTAGCTTTATACTTTAACAGTTAAAACCTTATCATACAATAATTACTTGGCTGACCAGATTTGCAGGAGTATAGGAGTTTCTTTGCTTAAGTCTTAGACTGCCAATAGAAAACTGTTTAAATGCTTCACTCTCTTAGGGTGTTTTTCATCAGATATGTGCTATGTAGCTATGCTACAAAGATGTAATAGCTAAACTGTGAAACTATGTGACCGTTTCCACTGATACTAAGCTATGTAGCTGTGCGAGGAAGATGCACAGCTCGAGTATGCGATGTATCGATAGTAGAGAAGCCATCCATAGCACTCATCTTTCCATATAAAAAACATAGCAACGGACTCACCGTTTCCACCAGTACGATACTAGGTGTACCAATGAATATGATGAAAAAAGAGACGTAACTTATTATTTTTGAATGTCAACAGAGAATATTGTAAATAATAATTGTAATAACTTACGGCCTTACTTATAAAAATCCACTAATCAACAGCTAAGCAACTAATTAACTAATAACTCATTAACTCCTTAATTATCAATTAACTATTTCTTACTTATAAACACTGTTTACACGTCACTTAACTAAGCAATGGTTAAATAACGTTTTTATTTTATACGCTGCCAATACCAAACGTAAAGCTACATTGTGATGGTAAAATTCCTGTTATCCAAAGAGAAATTAAAAAATCATAACGTCAAAATTCTAAATTGTGTCAAATATTGTCAAAAGAGTGGTAATTTCAAATTTTTTGGTGTTGTATAAATATACAGCGGTGTGGTGTTTTTGTTGTGTTAGTGATATAATGGAATTGAAATCCGCTAAGAAAAGGGCCCGATCTTCAAACTGGGATGAAGAAGAAAAGGTTATTGTCATATTAAATTTATTGTTACTTGTACTGTATCTATCTTGTTGCACCAAAATACCTGTCCAAATTGTACTAACTCTGAACTTTGTTATTTTCTTGCAGAGAATCTTAAGACAACTTATAATGGAGAAAATTGATATTATAGAAAAAAAAGACACTACTACAAATACCAATGCAAAGAAAAAAGCTGCTTGGCAAGAAATATTGTCTAGGTAGCATTGTTTTATTTTAATTCTTTCATTTCTTTCATTATCTCTACTACCAAAGTGGAGAGCACTCATGTCTATAAATGTTAACCTTTTTCAGTTTTAATAGCCTTAATAAAAAGCCCAGGGATATGACACAAATTGTCACCCAGTGGCGTAATACAAAAGGCCTAGCTAAAACTAGAGAGTCGGAGTATAGGCGGGCCAGGCAGATGACTGGTGGAGGACCTCCACCACCAAGTCCGCCACAAGAAGATCTCGAACTAATTCAGTCATTGCCTAATGAGTTTGTGATTGACAGTAATGTTTTTGATAGTGATAGCATATTTATTGAAACAATAAAACAGGTATGCATGTATAGTTTGATTTCATATTGTCGCATAGTATGATTTATTTATTTATACATTATAATAATCGTCCATTGCAGTCACAGTCAACAGCAACTGAAAAGATGATGTCAGAATCTGGGTTAGCCACCACAGAAATAGCAATTATTGTAGATTCTGAGAAATCAATTCAGGTACTGTAATCCAACTATCAACTGAATGAAATCATTATAATAAAATATTCATTAATACGCTCTCCTTTTTCAGTTATCTAATACTCCTGATGTGGAAGAAAATCCAATTTTATCAACACTACTAGCAGCAACAAAAGTAGAGAAACACACAATAAAAAGGGAATTATATAAGCCTAAACACAAACCTAAACAAAATAACAAGGTAACATCTTAATCACAGTACTTATGGTTATGCCTGATGGTTGCATGATTTTTTTCATAAATGACAAAACTGACTGTACTGAATAAATTATGTATGGCGCTAGCAGTGGCAAATTTCACCAAAATTGCCGCATTTAATAAGGATTATAAAATGGTATAGCACTTTGCAAATTATTTCTTAAATTCGACACAAAAAAAGATTTTTCAACGAAACTCCGATTCGATGAATTTATTTGAACTTACTAAAAATTCTTCTAGTGTACTCAAATCATACGTTATAACCTCGTATGCACTAGACAGCACTTTGCACGCTATTTGTTATCATCATGTTGAAAATCAGCGAGGATCTCTTGTCAAACAACATTGTCTGTTTACCCGTGATTTCACTACCGCGTCGATATGCTGTGTACATAAATGTGCCGCATCCGTTGCTTTTGATTTTAGGTACTACACATTTGATAATGTGTTTGATGCACTATGAACATCAAATTGCAATCATTCAATATTATTTAGTGAAACATGATACACAACATCAGTCCCTCTAGTAAGTCTAGTAATATTGCCGACGAAAGCTGTAAGCGAAATCATGAGTAGACAGACAATATTGTTTTACAAGAGATCCTCGCTGATTTTCAACATGATGATAACAAATCGCGTGCAAAGTGCTGTCTAGTGCATACGAGGTTGTAACTTATGATTTGAGTACACTAGAAGAAATATTAGTAAGTTCAAATAAATTCATCGAAACGGAGTTTTGTTGAAAAATCTTTTTTTGTGTCGAATTTAAGAAATAATTTGCAAAGTGCTATACCATTTTATAATCCTTATTAAATGCGCCAACTTTGGTGAAATTTGCCATTACTAGCGCCATACATAATTTATTCAGTACAGTCACTTAAAGTAAGGTGAAAATTTTATTCAGAGTCTTTGGTTCCTCTAAAACTAACAATGTTTTCCAATCTAAAGCAGTTGGCTAAGAATTTATGATTCCATATTACTGGAGCACTATTCAGGTTAATGTAAGGAAGACTACAGCCGAAAAAATTAAGATTTATAGCAACAAGAGACAAAAGACTGGCACAGGCTGTACCTTTTCATGACTAACACATAAGTCACTATAATTTAAAAACTGTAGTTATATGTACTATATTTTTTTTTATATTTTTCTGATAATTGGAACCTTGCTGATCATCTAGTGCCCGTTGGACGTCGACTTCAGGGTACACCCTGTATACATCTTGTTGTTTCTTTTTCAGATTGCTGATAATTATGAGAAACAGTTATTTCTACTCACAAAAAAGTGCAAAGAAAATAAAGAAAAACGGGAGGATGAATTGCATAAGAAAAGAATGGCAATTTTGGATCTAGAGCAGCAATATTAGGAAAAAAAATTAAACAATGTTTAAATAAAACTATGTATTTGTATTTTAAAAGAAATTCTCAATAAAAATGTTTCTGGTTATGTGTGTCAAATTATTAGAGTCCTGTTCAATGGCCTCAGTGTCTTCATCACTGTCTGTGTAAGGGGTTTCATAGCTTAAAGTGTCATCAAATTCAATTGCTAAATTGTGCAATACTGCACATGCAACAATTGTCGTTTTAATCGTATTGAAAGACCCTCTCATTATTTCCAAAAGTATCCGAAACCTTGCCTTAAGTACACCAAAACATCTCTCAATTACGTTCCTGGTGCGAATGTGGCCATAGTTGTACCGCCGTTCTGCTTGGTTGCGGGGTCTCAGTACTGGAGTCAGTAAGTATGGGGTACAAGGGTATCCACCATCGCCTATAAGTTTTCCTTTAAATTCTCGTTCTTCAAATCTCCTTTTAATGGAACTCTCACGCCATATTCTTGCATCATGAGTACTACCCCTCCAGTGGCAAACTATATCACAGATCTTCAAATCTGCATTACACACCATTTGAGTATTAATAGAATAGTGTCCTTTACGGTTTATATAGTACTGACCAACATCTCCTCCAACTTTTCTTATTTTAATATGGGTGCAATCTATTGCACCGGTAATATGTGGAAACCCACAAATTGTTTCAAATTTCCGAATAGTTTCAGTCTCTTCTCTTAAATTTGAAGGCATTTTAATATAAATGGAACTTTTCGAAGCCAATGCAATAGCAACTCTTTTAGCAGTTCTTGATAAAGTCTGTTGGCTCATGCCATGAATTTCCGTACAGTCTTCTTGAATCTCATGGCGACCCCAGTATCTTATAGCTGCCATTACTTGCAACTCCACAGGTATACTGCCGCCCCGGCTATCCATGGACAAGTCGTTTCTTAAGATATTTATAATTTTTACCATATTTCCTTTACTGAATCTGTAGCGATGCTTGAAGTCGCTTTCACTCAATTCCTCCATTGGGTTCGATCTTGAATTATATATTTTTACTCTCCTTCTTGAACCAATATTCCTGAAATTTCTTATTTCTTCTATCTCGTCACGGTATGTGCGTAATTCATTATCGTCGTCAAATATATCCATTTTTTTAATATTTATCCACTTCACTTTCCTAAGTAGCGGAACAAAGCCCAGCAAACAGAACACAATTCAATGCGAAGTTTGCATGTGGTGTTATTGTTGAAATATACCACAGCTGTGACTTTTACGAATTTCGGACGCCATTTTGGTAATTAAGGTCTTTAAACAAGGCTTCGACACTGATTAAGTTGACAGCTATTTAAGCAGTCGCTAAGACATTAATTAGCGTTAATCATCGTTTATGAGTTAAAATATTTTTTAATACGTAGTTTAACTGTGTCTTAACTTTAGTGATCGTTTATAAGTAAGGCCGTTAATGTCTGATTATAAAATAACTGACATTCGAAAACAAATTAAAACATTTTGACATTTTCCAAGATATTCATTATTTCTTACATAACATCATAATATAAGAACCGCTACGAAATGTCAATTGATGATATTATAAATTAATACATGAAAATGTTAAGTAAAATGTGAACACATCTAAATTAAAAAAAACTTATTTATACACTACGTAATTTTAAGTATAAATACGTATTTTCATAAATGTATTGGCCTCTGTTCTGTTTGTGTGTTCATAAATTATTAATTTATTTCTATTTCTAGACTAATAAATAAAATTGGAGTGTAATATTGATGTAACCGCTTTTTACTACATGCATATGCACGTGAATATAAATACAATTAACATCTACCGAAATTATTCTTTATCTGGTACATAGCGGCTATCTAGCAAGCCCGCCACAACCTCCAAAAACCGCTGCAACTCCTGTAAGTCAGGATCTACAGTAGGTACAAGCATGAAAACTGAAGTCCGGCGCGTCCCAGGGACATGAATGTCTGTCTTGGATCCCGCAACGAAATAAATCAGAAGATATTATTAGAGGAGAAGAAAAAGAAAACGATAGTCTCAACTTCCCTCTGTGAATTTAATGCTGGGGACAGGATAACTTTAAGCATAAAGACACAAAAGAGACTGCACAACTAGGAAAAGCCCAGTCACCAATCACCACGGCAATTTTGCTTATGAAACAAACACTTTTCTATTTTATTTTTCTTCAAGGGGAGAAAATCATCCATTGACTTCTGCCGCCATGGGCGAGGTGAGAGGAAGTGTCGGACTCTTTCTGACTAAAAACCACCCCGTTCCTACTCCTGCTTTTCGAGCCGGAGCCCCGGTAACCCGCTAGGTAGTCCGCAGCTCATGAAACAAGGCCTAAACATGTTTTTCCTTAGCGGCAAAAGCTAGTCGTATAAAAGAGTTAGGTAACCTAGGTGTCCTGCCCACGCCGCTACATGACCTAGACTAGCAACTGACCTTTACAACACGAAGTCTAGACTTTAGACTGACAGAGCTAGAATCTAGCTCTAATGGTATTTATTTATACATACTTATATAAAATAGTATAGTACGTATAGTCGGATGGATGGAAGAACATTTTATTATCAGAATGCCTGAAGTACTGAATGAATTATTTTTATAAATAGGCTACAAAAGAGCACATTAACATTTCAAATAAATTTAGATTAGGTCAGCTTTTCCTAACGAACTACTCTGAAAATAAATGTCGAAACAAACTCAGAATAACGACAATACAGCTTCAAAATTAAGTCTTTGACTGCCAATAGAAAACTGTTGAAGGCAAATCCTCCGCTAACGTCGGTCACCGGTGGGTTAGGAATTTAAGGGTTGTTGGGGAATCGGGGATTGGAAAGGGGTGTAATTGGGCCTCCGGTAACCTCACTTACGTTGTGTAAGTAGCAAGCGTCAATTCGGGTCGTCTTGTAACCTCTGGTGATTTCGGGTATCCACTGTGCAGTCGAGCGATGGCTTACCATCAGGTGATCGAAGCATGCTCGAGCCTACACTTAAAACCTCAAAATATTTTGATTTCAATTATAAATATTCAAGCATGGTACCCATTTACGTAAGTGTTTCATGCAATAAGGGCCTAATGGCGAGCCTGATACATTATTGAGAATTTTCAAAACCTCAAAATCCCAGGACTGAAACTAGTTTCTAAAACACACACACACATACACACAATCAGACACATGTATGTATGTATGTGATGTATATTATTAAATATTCCGCGACAGGCATAACCTTGCATTCCTTTGCCGTTTCATTAAAAAAAAAGCGTCTAAGCAAGATGGCGGCACAGTAACAGCTGATTTGGAATATTATTAACTCTAAAATGATGTTTTATGTTTAGTATCTATTAATGTATTATTACGTCGGAGGCTTAAAACAAACGCTTCTCATGCATGAGAGTGCGAGTTCGAAACCTACCAACGGCAAGTACCAATGTGACTTTTTCCGAGTAATATGTACTTTCTAAGATTATTTAGACACCACTGACAAACGGTAAGAAAATTATCGTCAGGAAACCTGGAAGTTGCTCTATTTGCTCGTTCTAAAGTGTAGATACCTATGGAGAAGAAGCAAGAAACTCCATAGGTTACTCTTTTTCAGGTAACTAAGAAAGGGGTTTGACATAATCATGCTTGGCAGACGGATTGAAGAGAGCAGTTTAAAAATTTAAAGGTTCAAGTTTTAAAGTATCAGACAGCACGCTGTTGCATGGTCTCTGTCAAATGTGTAGACCCTTACTTTTTATGGTATAAGCCGGTAAACGAGCAGACGGATCAATTGATCGTAAGCAATCGCCGCTGCCCATGGACACCCAAAACACCAGAGGCGTTACAAGTGCATTACCGGCCTTTTGGGGGTTAGGAATTTAAGGGTCATTGCGGAACCAAGATTTGGTAAGATTGGGAATTGGGTAATTGGGCCTCCGATAACCTCACTCACACAACGCAAGCGTCTATTCACGTAGGTTTTCTGCTCGGCCGTGGTATCACTCCGGTCGAGCCGGGCCATTCGTGCCGAAGCATGGCTCTCTCACACTTAAAGTCGGCTCTTTAGACCCTGCGGGATGAGTAAGGACCATCACTCGCAGTCCTTTTTTTATGACGGGGGAAACCTTCAAAAGGCGCCAAGCTTTTTGGGGATAAAAGACTAGGGAGTGTGGGATTTTTACCTCACTAAAACCACCCTGGTGGCCACCCTCAACACCTGTAAGGGTAACGCCTGTTACGGCACATCCCTAGGGAGACGTGCGTCTCCCATTTATTAGCCTATCGCTCAAAGTCCTACAGTACAACCACTTATTGGCACCACAGAGGTCAGTCGCTACATAATTTCATAGTTCGTGACTATGAACTTAATTACGTTGTCTGTTCGCCTCGTAATCTACGGATTATTGGAAAAAACAAGGTTAGAATTAATTGATTGGAGACCTATTATATTGATCAGTATTTCTGATTCGTACTTTGGCTTTGTATCGAGGCGGTTTTCCTTAAGTTTGTGGAAGATCAAAGCGTTGTTTTTGAGGAGAAGTTTACTAGAATTTTATAATATTAAGCACTAATTAATGGTCCGGAGCTGCGGACTACCTAGCGGGTGTACCGGGGCTTCGGCTCAAAAAGCAGGAGTAGGAACGGGGTGGTTTTTAGTCAGTAAGAGTCTGACACTGCCTCTCGCCTCGCGCAAGGCGGGAGAAGTAATTGGATGATTTTCCCTCCTTAAAAAAAGCACTAATTAATGGTAGCGGCCCAGAGGTTTAAGACGCCCGCTTCTCATACATGAGAGTTTGGCTTCGAAACCTACCAAACGGCAAGTACCAATATGACATATTCCGAGTTTATGCGGACTTTCTAAGATTATTTAGACACCACTGACTAACGGTGAAGGAAAACATCGTGAGGAAACCTGGGCTTATAATTTCTGATTATAAGTTTGAAATCGCCAACCCGCATTGAGCAAGCGTGGTGATTAATGCTCAAGCCTTCTCCATGTGAGAAGAAGCTTTGGTCAGCACTCAGCTGAGCAGGAAGCAGCAACAGTCTTAGGCAGTGGCCACTTATGACTATAAGTAAGTGGCCACTTATAGCGCTTCGCCTCAAGCTTCCTTGTGCGAACTGCTAGGGAGTGGAACTCCTTGCCGGAGTCTGTGTTTCCTGATGGGTATAACCTGGGTGTCTTCAAAGCCCGAGTGAATAGGTTGCTTATGGGCAGACGTGCTCCATCGTAGGCCAAATGTCGACCCATTTAACATTAAAAAAAATAGGCATAAGTACTTCATAGTCTCGGAGCTTCATTTGTCTGATCTCAAGAACTAAATCCTAAATGACGGTTATCAATCAAAACGTTTTAACAAGGAATGTGCTGATGACATCAGGAAACCGGTAACTGGTAATTATAACCAGTTGTAGCCGGCAAAAAACCGGTATTGGCAAAAAATGGCGCCGGCGCTTAGAGCCTCTATGGTGGCTAAATTGTCTATGGGTTACACGTGTTGTAATTATAAATAGGTATATACATATATGTTAATATCACGCGTCCTGTTTAAAAAAGGGTTTAGGCAGTAGTGTAGAGAAGGTACAATGTCTTTTAAATCAATATTTTTCATTTAAGAACTAAATTAGGTATAATGACTTTGAGATATAGCATAATATAACTTAAAAAATAAATAGAATCGAAATTTATTTTCTTTACTGCTTAAATTTTTTGAAGACCGTTAATATTCCTAAAACATTCTCCTAAGTCTGAAAACCGCATCCAAATTGGTTCAGCCAATCACCAGATTTATCGCACACATACATACATGTCAAACTGAGAACCTCAGTTTTTTGAAGTCGATTGATAAATAAAATTTTTAGGCACAATTCCTATGCTGAACATTGTATGGGCCCATTTGTAGTGACAATTTTGGGCCCTACAATTTCGTAGTCCGCCCCTGTGCTTTACCTGCTTGCTACAAAACTTGTATGTTTGGTAAACTCATCTATTTGCCAAGGCCACATTTAGATACCGTGAGTTAGTTTCCTAATGAACGCTACATACTTACATACCTTACGATTTAACTGTGCAGGTTTAACTGTACAGTCAGACTGTATAGTTAAATCGTAGGTTCATAAAGACTACACTCCTTACGATTTACCAGTGCAGATTTAACTGTACAGTTTTATCTATTCTTGATCCAAAGCAGTCGAAACTGTACAGTTCAACTATGCTAACATTGCTATATCTTTCTTAGACATAGTTTCTTAAAAAAAGAATAATTTTTATGAATTTTCTGTCTTAGAGGTCTTCATTAATACCTACGAAAGTGTGTTTGTGCCTCCTTTGTCTGGATCTAATTTCCCTTTCCATTTTCCAATTTCCATTTCCCTTACAGGTAGTAACAAGAATGGAAAGGGATATAAGTACGCATTAGGGTAGTTACGGTTGCAAAAATTAGACATCGGTAGATGTAGATGCGGATGCTGATTATTAGAAAATGACACTCGCAGATGAGGATTTGATGCGGATTTTGGGATTTTAAAAGGTTATTTACATTTTAAGTGCACAATAAACAGGAAATCAATTTAATATTAACTTTTTATTGATTCAAACATATTTCTAATTTATTACAGATCTGAATGCGGATGCAAATGTGTGAATTAATACGAATTGTCTGCATTTGCAGATGCGGATACGAATATTCGTAACACCCCTGGTACGTACATAAGATATTTTTTATCGACTATAGAGGTGATAGTACTACCCGTTGTAACACCCCTATACAAACGTAGGCTATTTCTTATCGACCATACGGGTGATGGATAGTACCTACTAACTACTCGTGTGCGTCTGATTCCATAATAAAATATTGAAATTACGCCAACATCAACAGCCCGTGACAATCCATCGCCGAACTATGAGTATCCTCTACATAGATTTCACCATAATCGCTTCGCAGGCAAATAAGGACAAGTATACATACATAGAATAGGTCAATGATATTATATATAATTGGTAAAACCCTATTGGACTAGGTACCAAATTTATTATCCCAGCTTCAGGTATTGGTAGAAATTTAGGTAGTAGTGGTCTAGGTTTTATGTGGTGTGCAAAACACCAGCGCTACGGACTACCTAGCGAGTTTACCGAGGTTCCGGGTCGAAATGCAGGAGCAGGAACGAGGTGATTTATAGTCAGTAAGAGTGTTACTTCAGCCAGCCAAAAGTCCTTGGATAAATTTCCCTTAAAAAAGGTCTGGAGTGCAAATACCTTTGTTTTTAAGGAAGAATAATCGTCCAATGTCTTCCCGGCCTTGGGCGAGACAAGACGGAATGTCAAACTCTTACTGACTAAAAACCACCCCGTTCCTACTCCTGCTTTTCGAGCCGGAGCCCCGGTAAACCCGCTAGGTAGTCCGCAGCTCTAGTTTGAAAATACTAAGACCACTAACTACCTAGGCTTCTGCCCACCCCGCATTAAAAATTGAACATTAAATACACATTATGTAAACGATATACAGACGGCTGCTCACAACCAGTTAGGCGTCCATAGCTAATATCTATTCATAATGTAATAAATTGTTTGACATTTCGACTGGTTGTCCTTGAACGATGACATTTAAGAGAAGGGATTTGGAGATCCGCGGGTTTGCTTGAAGAAACCGTGCGTTGCTGAATATATAAGTAGTGTTCTGTGCTGCAGTGTGTGAGGTTTAGAAACAGTGAATGATTAAATCCATTTCTGGGGTGGAAACATCTATTTCGGTAAATTTAGTATGGAGTTTGCTTTACGTTTAAAATACCGTAATTGAAATGAGAGTGCGGCGAAACGAAACGAGGGCGCGTTCGGCGCCAATGGTGGTTGGTTTACTCGAGCCGGCCAATCAGAACACCTGGCCCTAGTACTCTCTGTAAACTTGAACCTTTTTTAAGCTGCAGTCGAAGATTACGATAAACATTCTCATGTAAAACCGGCCCTTAGTCCAGGATCTAAAAGGATTTCAATTTTCTACATGCACATGCTCTTATCTACTTATGCTGTTGCGGACTACCTAGCATGTATTCTTTTTTTATGGAATAGGCAGACGAGCAAACGTGTCACCTGATGATAAGCGATCAACACCAGAGGAGTCACAGGTCCGCTGCCGGTCTGTGTCTGACACTCTCTCTCACCTTGCCCAATGCGAGAAAAATCATTGGATGATTTCGGTCCCTTAAAATAAAAAGTTTACAGCATAAAAAAAACACGTTTAGCGATGATAATTTAATTAAATTTAATTTAATTCATACATGTCATACGGAAAATCTGAAACTTTATATTTATTTATTCAACTTTTATACTTTTTCGCACCATCACACGGAGTATCTCTTCAGAGGATCCTCCTTTTCTTAGAGAACTATAATTTATCTGGAAAGTAAGTCAAATCAGTTATTCCAAATAAACCATAATAAGGTCCTTTTAAAATTCCATAATCCACGTAATTTTTTAATATACGTAAAGTAATAAACAGTGTCCTGAAGTTTTCACCTACCTACAGAACCCAAAACTAAAGATTCCCACCAAAAAATAAAAATAAAAATAACTCCGTCCGTCTACGAATTCGCGCCATATTTTTTCGAGATTCGTTTTTTAAAATCCGCCAACAGTCCTAAGCAAAGGAGTCTCATCATAATGCCACATAATTAAACTTCCAACCTGTTTTGTCGATATTTTTAATCGATTCTCATATCGATATTTCGCTCCGTCGCGATAATCGTTCAGTTTCTTTAGTGTGCCTGTGTGTGCGGACGTGTTTTGAGGTCTGTTTTTAGTTTTATATATATTTTTTTCTAAACATTTTTTCTACGCTGTGGTGCCCAAAACATTTTATAAACGGTGAGTTTTTTAATTTTAATTTTTAAGCTGTATATTTTCTGTGTTATATTAAAATAAATGTGTTATTAAAAATAGATTTTATTACTCAATAAAAATGTACTTTGTAACATGTTAATTTAAATATTTAATGGGTCTACTTGTTACTTGGTTTTAAAGAGGCCTTCCGTGTTCATCTCGTTTAATAAATACTTATCTATTTAATTACTTGTTCTAAGACATTTAATTATCCATTATTCTACTTTTTATAACAATTATAATTTACTACTTTAGAGTTTTTTCTAACAATTTTCATTACCCTTGGCATTATGTTTGATGTACCTTTGCCTACACCATAGACTATAACATTTTCCCGCCATATTTCAATATGTCAGGCAGACATTTGATTTTTTTTCCTTTTATTGCAATGTATTTGTTGAAATAAATAATTCTCATACGAATGTTAATATGTTTGAATGTGTCTACTTTATAAATAAGTCGTGGTGATCTCATCAAGGTAGGTTTAGCCGTTTCTGAGAAAACCGCGGCAAACATTGTGAGATTTAGATTTTTGTCTTTTACTGGTCGTTAATTTGTCTGACCAAAAGTTGATGTTGTTTTTTTGTGATATAAGTAGCTAATTAGCCCGCGACTCTGTCTGGACGTCGATGTCAGTCTTCGCGTGGATGTTATATTTCTCCTTTTTGAGTAACTCTAATAATGACATTTTATAAATATCTATTGGAGCCAAATACGGTGAGCCCCATAATAATTAAGGATATCCCTCTACTGCTGTTGAGCTTAGCGTTCTGTAGTATAAAAGTGAAAAAAAAAATTTTTTCTACGTATTTTTCCAGGATAAAAAGTATCCTATTTTATGCCCAGAATAATAAGGTATAATTATACCAAGGTTCATCGAAATCGTACCGTTAGTTTTCACGTGATGCCTAAACATACAGATTGACTAGACAGACTGGACAGTTAAGTAACCATTATATCACTAAATGTATGCAAAATACTACTTGACTTTATTCGGCTTTTCGAAAATTTCTCAGTAGTACCTAGTCTGGAATTATGCCCAGTTTATAGCAATAGGCTCACCCCTATTACATGGGACTTATAACACAAATAGTGAAAAGTGTTGTATACATTGTATAGCGGCATTACGTGTCGTAATGTGCACTTCTGCCTACCCCTTCGCCTACAGTTATAATAAAATACCTATTGGACAAGTCATTGAGGAAAAATATACGACTTTGATGAATGACGGTTTCATCATATAATTGTGAAATCTAATATTTGTTCAGTATGATTCATTTAAGCACGTACCTACCTCTTTTGTAAGTGTGGAAAAATTATCCAATGTCTTCTCCCGCTATGAGCGAGGCGAGAGGGAGTGTCAAACTCTTCCTGACTAAACATCCCATTCCTACTGGATTCTATCTATTTCTATTATTTCTATTATTCTATTCAATAGACATTCTTAAGAACCTTGACAAACTGATACCGTGGTGGCCCGGAGGTTTCAGACGCCTGCTCCTCATGCATGAAACCTACCAACGGCAAGTACCAATGCGACTTTCATGTACGAGTTATTGTACCTTTCTACAGATTTATTATAAGTACAGACACTAGACAAACGGTGAAGGATATAGATATAGATTTTTATCGATTTTTGAAAGGAAAGCTGTCCTATGTCATTTCTAAGTTCTGAAATCGTCAATATTGTACCAAATTTCAACCAATCCGTCAAATAGTTGCGGTGATTAATGCTCATAACCTAGAATGTTCGACGTGATTCTTTGGACAAACATGAACCGATTGATGTGTGTAAATTTAAGCATCCCACAATATATTCGTGAAAACCGCATCCAACTCGGATCAGCCGTTTCTGAGTAGCGCGCACAGACGAACTGATATATTCGTACAAACAACAAACAGACAAACAGACAATCTGATCAAAAAAAAGATTACATTTTTGGGTTCGACATCGACATAACAATAACTCCTGCTATTTTTTTTATTTTTATTTTCAATACAGACAGCACTTTTCTACGATTTTATTATATGTATAGAAGTATTAATTTGATTCTGTCTGGACTTTTGTCCATTGGTAGATTGCTTGGAAGTGTGATTGTTAATAGGTTTTAAGCAGATTTGTGGAAATTAAAATTGGTTTTGTTTTAATTAAGTTCAATATTGAAATTGCCGCACCAAAGACATTTAATATTACTTGACTGTAACTTGAACTATTCTTTAGTTTTTGTTCCGAAAACGATTGCTAAGGACTGGGTTAAGTAATCATTTTAAATTACTCTGAGTAATAGTTTTGAGATGGCTATCATGCCTGATTTTGTCTTAATCTACGCTTGCCTGCAAAGAGATTAAAAATTAAATTCTATAGGATTGATAAATTTTCACATTTGTCAGTTTCATCCCCATACTGCCGGTTTGTCGACCTGGGTCGGGCTAAGTAAATAAGTAATACTGGTAAAATTTCTCAGTAGTAGCATGGAGTTCTGAAATCGTGCCCAGTATATGGCAATAGGCTCACCACCCCCTATTACATGGGACTTATTACAAAAATTGTGAAATGTGGGTGTACATTTAAAGTGGCATTACGTGCCGTAATGCTCACCTTTGCCTGTCTTCGCCTACAGTTATAATAAAATACCTATTGGACAAGTCATTGAGGAAAAATATACGACTTTGATGAATGACTATCATCATATAATTGTGTCTAATATTTGTTCAGTATGATTCATTAAACATATACCAATCTTTTTTGTAAGCATGGAAAAATCATCAAATGGCTTCTCCCGCTTTGGGCGAGGCGAGAGGGAGTGTCAGACTCTTACTGACTAAAAACCATCCCGTTCCTACTGGATTCTATCTATTTCTATTATTTCTATTATTCTATGCAATAGACATTCTTTAGAACCTTGACAAACTGATACCGTGGTGGCCCGGAGGTTTAAGACGCCCGCTCTTTATGCGTGAAACCTACCAATGGCGAGTACCAATGTAGCTTTTTCCGAGTTATTTGTACTTTCTAAGATTATTTAGACACCACTGACAAACGGTGAAGGAAAACATTGTGTGGAAATTCTAATTATAAGTCTGAAATCGCCAACCCGCATTGAGCAAGCGTGGTGATTAATGCTCAAACCTCGGTGTGAGAAGAGGCCTTTGGCCAGCAGTAGCTACTTATAGGCTGTTGATGTGTTGTGTAACAAACTGATATATTCATACAAACTCATGTATTAAATCTGATTCTATCTACATAGAAACTCCTTAAATAAAAATCTAAAAATATCATACATAAATAAATATCGTCACGCCTTTAATCCCCGAAGGGGTAGGCAGAGGTGCACATTATGGCATGTAATGCCACTATACAATGTACACCAACTTTTCACAATTTATATTTATTTATTTTATTTTAATCTTTATATACATTATTTATACAAAGGTGGACTTAATGCCAGTTTGGCATTCTCTACCAGACAACTACAATATATGTTGTAAGTCCCATGTAATAATGATGAGCCTATTGCCATATGCCATATATATGGTCTATCTATCTAAAAATATCTCTCTAAATTTATTCAAATATAAACAATTATAGTTTAAATGTGACCAATATTGAAATAAGCAAAAATCCCCGCCACTGGACCGGTTCTGAAACCATTTCGAAATCTTAATTTTTCAAATGTGACATTGACATTTCACATCGGTCATCATTCATTCTGTGTCTGTCAAAGACATATAAAATTTTAATTTCAATCACGTTTTAGTATAGGTATTATGCAATATACAAGTATCTATTAACATTTTGATTTTATGTTCAAATACTTATTTAATTTATTTTAAGGAAAATTCAAATTATCTGATTTTTAAGTGCAAATTATTTTTAATATTTACTAGAACTATTTAAGTTATGAATATCCTTTATATATATGTGATTTGTTGAATAATAATCTGATTATATAATAACAATTAATTATATCACTATGTTTTAAACTTTATATATCAATATTACAATGTAACTTATAGTATAACAGGATAAGAGTATATAAATGTATATTTGTCACTAATTTACACTGAAACAGCTAAACTAATCTAGATGTAAATAACCACTGTGGTTATTGTGATAGTTTATAGCTTGGAATAATACATTTTCTTTATTTTTGAGGCGTAAAATCATCCAATAACTTCTACCGCCTTGGGTAAGGAGGAGAGAGAGTGTCAGACTCTTACTGACTAAAAACCACCCCGTCTCTACTCTTACTTTTCGATCCGGAGCCCCGGTAAACAGCCTGTAATAATACTTGTACTACATTTTGTCCCAATATTACATTTCTGCGGCATTTTTTTCCTACAATACAGTCTAGAAAAATAGATAGATTACTATAATACCTTACCTACATTAGATGAGCCTACTTTTCTGCGCCTTAATATTTTACTACAATACAAGTGTGGGAGAGCTATGCTTCGGCACTGCTGGGCTGGCTCGACCGGAGTGATACCACGGCCTCACAGAAAACCGACGTAAAACAACGCTTGCTTTGTGTTTCGTTGTGTGAGTGAGGTTACCGACGGCCCAATTCTCCCCTTCCCAATCCCCGATTTTTGCTGGGGAATTATTTACCCTTGAATTCCTAACTCCCAAAAGGCTCGGCAAGGCACTTTTAAAGGACAAGAGTCAAAAATATTTCGGTAACAAATTCAAGTTGTTTATATCCTTGGTCAGGAGAACGGTTTGTCCTTACCCGTTCTAAAAAAAGGTGTAATAATGTGTTTGACCTGAGCTAAAGTGACTTTGAGGCTATCTGCCTACACAGCTTATGATGTCATAGAGAATCCGGATTTGAATTTTTAGGTATGTAGAAGTTTAAATCGATTTAGATGTTGAAATCGAGTTTTCAATACTTTTTATGGGTCAATCTCCAAATGAGCGTACTCGAGTGATAACTCTAGCGCTTTTCAGACATAATATGCCCGAATACTGAAATGTTACTCAATTTTAAGTTGTACTTAAATATCGTGCTATCTCTGTTATTTTATAAAGAATTGATAGTGATAGAACTAGTTTTGAGAGCGTCTTAAAATTGAGTAGCGTTTGAGTATTCGGACAATAGATATTTAATGGTAATTATGTATGTCACTCAGTCAACGCGTCTGAGCACACTGCTAATGATGAAGAGTCCCTCTGTGACTTGAAACTAGTAGAACTTTTCTCCATTAATGTACGTGAGTAAACCGTGATTTTTTAGTTAATTTCACTGGAAAAGATGAAAAACCAGCGTTAGCTGAAGACGAGTCCAACCGCTTTAGTTTTGATTTTTATGTTTAATCTTTTTTAAATCAATTTTTCCAATAAAACTGTAATATACAAAACGAAAATCACAAACTGCCTCGTTGGTCTAATGGTAGCTAGTGCGACTGCCGGATAAGGGATCTCGGGTTCGATTTCCGAGTCGGGTAAAATATTACTGGGCTTTATTCGAAAAATTTCTCAGTAGTTAGGGATTGTGCCCAGTATATGGCAGTAGGCTCACCCTGTATTACATGGGACTTATAACACAAATGGTGAAAAGTAAGTGTACATTGTGTAGCGGCATTACGTGTAATATGCACCTCTGCCTATCCCTTCTAAGTTGACGAAAATCACAAACTTTATTAAATTCAAGAGAATAATATTCTTATAACGAAGAAAAAACGTTGAGTTTGTGTGGAAAAGTACTGGTACACCTTGAGTGTAGTCATTCTTAGCTCAACCAGTTATTCTAACATACCCTGCCCCCCTCTGTTCATAGATTTTAAGGCCCCCGCGGGGGGAAACCAAGTTCGAGCAAAATGTCAACCCAAATTGGTCATTATTAATATATGATAATGAGCTAAATTCAAATGTCTACGAATCCTGACTTGACTTGATTAAATTTATATTTAAGATATTTTAAGAATTTAATTCCGGTTCGTGATCATAGATGGCGTTGATGATAAAATTATTGATTGTAAGTGTATAGCGCTTCTTGTGCTTGCGCTTTGTGGGGGAAGACAGAAATATTTATGTTAAAAAATGTAAAACAGACATATGCTGTTGATAATGTGTAGCGCATACACATTATCAACAGCCTATAAGTGACCACTGCTGACCAAAGGCCTCTTCTCACGCGGAGAAGGTTTGAGCATTAATCACCACGCTTGCTCAATGCGACTTCAAACTTATAATAAGAAATTATAAACCCAGGTTTCCTCATGATATTTTCCTTCTCCCTTGAAACTTACCTTTATAGGGGGTAAACCTATTGCTATACACAAAGAACAATCTCAACCTCCGTGATATTGAGAATGAGCAAAATTTTAATAAGAAACATGTATATAAAAGTAGTAAGATACATTTTATTATGTATGTACTAATTCAATTAATAACGCGTTGAAATCTTTTATATGGGAGACTGGACGTCTGTGTAAATAAGTCTATGTGTTCATTAATTCAAGTTTATTTTAATTTTAAAACGTTGTATAAAATGCTTAAAATGTCTATATTATTATTTTTGTTACTGGGGATACTTACAATCTTCCAGGTTACCGGGGCTCCGGCTCAAAGCAGGAGTAGGAACGGGGTGGTTTTTAGTCACTAAGAGTCTGACACTCCCTCTCGCCTAACCCAATGCGGGAGAAGCCATTAGATTGATTTCTGTCCTCTTCAAAACCACGACTGCTAACCAAAACATTTAGAATTTTATTAAAAAAATAAGCTAAAAAATTCTAGTATTTCGAATTTAAAATTTAAACATTTATAAATTTAAACATTATATTGTAATCCGTCGAGCGGTTATACATATACCTAATACTTAGTTCAATGATAAATATTGTTTGTTTGTACACATGAGTACATTGACCTATTGAAGGACAAGTAGTACATAATATAATAAGTACCTAGTTATAATAGTTATATAAAAACATTAAACTTAACTTAAAACGCTACTGAGAATTTAGACATACATTCTTTTTATTCACTAAAAATATATTCGATTTTTAGTTTTAATTCCGCTTATACATATTCTTTTTATTATTTACTAGATTCAGCCGGCGACTTCACCCACGTTCTACCTACATTTTAAAATAGCTAATTATGAAAAAAAACTTTAATTTTAATTTATGTACTACAACTATGTATTTCTAAGTTCGAAAAGTTTATCGTCTGTTAGAATTTTCCAATTTGCAATTTGTAAATCGTTACATATTGTAGATATTTATTAATAACTTACGGTCTTACTAATAAAAATATGTTAAACAACTGTTTAACGTCTAATTACTTATTCAATGAATAAGGCGTGAATAGCTAGATATACACTACTTTACTAATAAACAGTGTATAAGCCTTGAGTAACTATTTAATTGTTATAACACTAACCGCTGGTAACATTTTGAGAAGTGTTCCGAAACCATAAAACGTAAAAAACCCACATTTTCTTTTTCTATTTTTCTTTCATATTTACATGATTTTATTTACCAGTGACTAGAAAATAAGAAATGAACTATTTCTGTTTATTACAAAATATTTTCAGTACACATACGTGTAGATATTTAAATTATATTATTTAACATTTTCCAATCAGTAAAATGTCATCTATAAAGAAGAACATGTTTTGAACGCGCTGTGAAACGTCAAATGTCATTTTCCGCAAGAAATGTAAAAAGATAAATACAAACCCAGGTCGTGTTGTTTTTCGTATTTATATTTCTTATGCATTCATTTTATTATTGATAATAATGGGAAATGGAGTCGTTTGTATCGTAGCAAAGAAGAGGAAGCGTGCTACTAATTGGGATCCCTTGTGATTAGGTGTAAAGTAAGTATTATTTACCAAATTCTAGTCCAGTTAATTCTCAAAACTATATATTTTTTTAAATTACTACCTATTTGTTTCAGCATAAGGATGAGCAGATGATAAGAAATCAAGTCCTCAATGAGAACTGTCGTAGACTGAAAATGAGGTAACAAAGAAACACATGCTAGAAGCCTATGAGTGGACGCGAGCTGAACAAGACCTAAGAAATTTAAAATAACAAAATATTTGACTAGAAACTCAAATAAATAAAATACATTCTCAGTATAAACTTGTTCTTTTATTTTAAGGAAATGTTTGTTAAAACTGTGTTCTTATAAACAATTGTCTTGCAATTTGTCCAGTAATATCGTATGATGCCTGACTCTGTTGTTGATGAAATGGTGGCTGATTACCAGTTTCAAACATTTAAAGAATTTACAGTACAGCAAGAGGAAGTAAATGTTTAATTTTTGACTCTTGCCATGTATGTTGGTTGCATCGTCTTGTACTTCTTACTGCGCCCATACCCTGAGAGCTACACAAACTTGAAGCTCCACAAAGAAGCCGCCAGCCAACCTTCTTTGTTTGTTCTATGTCTTCTCGGATCAAGTCCACCACTTCTCTGACATATCTCTTAGTAAACCTGTATTACCTTTACATTCATCTTCTTCGAAAAAAGGCATCAAATACGTGTTTTATAAGGTTTTAGTAAACCTGTATTTACGTTTACATTCATCTTTTTCGAAAGAAAAGAAATCAATACGTGTTTTATAAGGTTTTGTCTTTCTTGGTCGTTCCTCATTGTCCAACTCAAGAATATTAAAATGGCGCAGATATTCGAATAATCCATCATAACCACTAAATTAAAATATATTACGAGATAAACCACGACAATAAGTTATTTGTTGGTTATTCACACGCTAAACAAGCTTATTTGACTGAATAAGGATTGTGTAAAATGACATACACTATACAACTGTTATAACGGGTGTATAAGATGACAACCCCTATACATTGATTATTAGTAATGAATATGCTATAACACGTGTATACAGCGTGTATACAGCTTGTATAAATGTTTATTAGTAAGACCGTTAGTCTACAAGTAACTTACCACCGTACTCAGAGCCATGGAATGGGTTAAGTAATTAACCCAGTCTTTTGTAATTAATTTTCGGTACAAATACGTTACTTAGGAATAGTTTAAGTAATCATTAAATGTATTTAGTCTGTATTTTTATTTTATTATATTATTATTCTATTTAGCAAAATCCTTACTCATTATTGCACGCAACTTACAAACAAACACCAGCACCATCAAGAAGACCGAAGCCCCATCACAAGCCCACGCCCAACATTACAAGCCCACGCCCAACACCATCACAAGCCCACGGCCAACACTGGGATGTTGACCTAGCCTCTCCTTGGCTTTGTCTGTATCGGAACGATGTTTCAGACATAGCCTGATAGAGGTTACGTTTTATCCCTTCGTTTCTACGGTGGAATAGAAAAGAAGAGAAGACAGTAGAAGATGAAGAAGAATTAAGAGAATAATAGTTTTAGATTGTTTTTTTTTATGGTTTTATGATATTTTTGTGTGAAGAAGATTAATTTTTGTTAATTTGTTTAGAAATTCTATGGTGGCCGCTGTACGAATTTAATTAAAGTATGATTACCTACGATATCGTAATTGGCAAACCAGCCAACTCTACATTTCGACAAAAAAATCTTTAAATCATCGTATGGGACAAAAAGTAAGATAGAGTTTTAGGTGTCTCCTGAAAATTTTGCTCATAAGGAGTTAGCTGGTTTGCCAATTAAGGTATCGATTAATTATTTATTATGATTAATATGGTATGATGTATTTAGGTATTTTTATGTCTTCTTTGTTTCTATCTAATTGATTTTTTTTTAATTTGACGTAGGTAACATAGGTATATATCCAAATTTTGTAGAAAAGGAGGTGTTGGAGCATAAAAAAGGGTTTTTATACCAGAATTCCTGCGGTATTGAGATTTACGCGGTAAAACATTATTACGCGTACGAAGTCGCGGGCACAGCTCTTACTATAATATGACTATTATACGTGATTCCAGACAGTATTAACTAACATTTACAAAAGTTCAGTCGACTCATGATACTTTGATACTTGAACCGCCGCACACACTCAGAGTCATTTAATGGTTACTTAACCCAGTCCTTAGCAATTGTTTTCAATACAAAATCGTTACTAAGGAACAGTTTAAGTAATCATTAAATGTCTCTGAGCGCGACAGCAAGAAACTCACGCGAACTTCTCGTGACAACAGAAACGACTTGAACATTTTATATATTATTTTAAAAAATTATTCAATATTCAAAATTATTCACAAACAACCATAAACTAACAACATTTGTTACATCAACTGTCATTTTGTAACCTTCAGATAAATAAAAACGATTTGATCTTAAAACGTTTTAATTTTGGAATCTTTTAAATATCAAGATCGATGGTTGCGCGGGCGCATGACGTCACGCCCCCAGTCGCCCTTGGAGCACACATGAACAGTGATAATTTAAAAGTCAAATATGTAGTTTGTTACCTGTTCACAAATTATTATTATTTTGCTTTCAACGCGTCTATGTATCTATGTCTAATGTAAAGATGAAATGTTTGATCACTTAATTTTGTTTGTATAGAATATGCTCCGAAATTGCTGGACAGATTTCAACAATTCACCTTTGTACAGCTTATTTTTCAGGGAGTAATATAGGTTCCATTTAATGCTACCTAGCGGGTAGCATTAAAAGGAGCCTCTATTACGCTTTACTGCGGCTCCGACTCCAAAAGTAGGAGAAGGAACGGGGTGGCTTTCAGTCAGTAAGAGTCTGACACTCACTGTCACCCAAGGCGGGAGAAGTTATTAGGCATGATTTCCCCCTCTCAAAAAAGGCTACATTTAATAAAAGTATTTCTAAAGGTATAAAGAACTAGTCAATTCTAAGCGGTGGAAAACTGTAAGCGAAACTGTGATATTAGGTAAGTACCTTCGTATGTCCCTAAACTTCCCAATCCCGATTCCCCAACAACCCTTAAATTCTGTACACCCAAATTCCGTGTAACTCACACTTGTAACTCCTGTAGTATTGCAGGTGTCCATGGGCGGTCTTATGTTATGTAATAAAACTATTTTTGTTTGTTTGATTTTATTTGTGACCGTAGTGATTCTCCGAAAGAGTGTAAGAGGCCAGAGGTGTACATAATTTATTGTTTATACGAGTGCAAAGAGTAACCTATGGAGTTTCTTGCTCGTTCTTCTCCATAGGAATCTACACTTTGGAACGAGCAAATAGAGCAACTAGAGGACTGACAGATAGACATTTTTAATATAAGTATATTTATTTTGCCTTCCAGCTTCTTATAATTTTGGACTAGTAAGTGTTGCCCGCGACTACGTCCGCGTAGAATAACATCTGCTTACAGAATTTCGATTTTTTATTTTTTTCTAAAATAATATATTTTTCTAAAGTAAAAGTAAAACTGATACCTAAATACTAAGCTTTGATTTCATTTTAATTTCACAGCACAATTATTAGTTTTGGAAAACATCAACAGCAAAACCAATCTTCTTTTAATTCCTTCATAGGAAACGACATCGACTTCCAGCCTCTTGCATAATAATGTAATGTCGCTTATACCCGCGAGAAGAGAAGGAGTGGTGACAAGATTCTACTCTAGCGCACTGTGAGTTGCCGTCTATCTAGCCGGAGCTGCGGACTACCAAGCGGGTTTACTAGAGCTCCGGCTGAAAAAGCAGGAGTAGGAACGAGGCGGCTCAAGTTCGTACCTTACTATTTGTAAAGCAAGTTACAATTTCAAATTAGCCATTTATTTGCCTAAGCATAGTCACTTCTCATTACATCACTCAAACTAGAAATCTTCCTTTGGTTTATCTATCTGCTAACAATTAAGAAATGATTGCTGAGCACACATCCACACATCCTGTTACAAAAATATTCACTTAAATACCTTTGTTTTTGGAGATATTTACACATCTTCCGCAAACCGTGTGATTACAGCGAACTTTTTTGAGGTGGGAATATCATCCTGTGACTTCTCTCGCCTTCGACGAGGCGTGAGGTAGCGTCAGATTTTTTTTAACGTTGCCCCACATTAGGATCTTCTCCTGTATCGTGGGTGCGTTTACAAACATACAAGTTCACATACATATGACACCCAGACCCGAAACAACAATTTGTGGATCAAACAAAGAGTTGCTCCGTGCGGGAATCGAGCCCGCTACCCGTCGCACGGCAGCCTCTTACTGACTAAAAACCACCCCGTTCTACTCCTGCCTTCGAGCCGGAGCGGAGCCCCGGTAAACCTGCTAGGTAGTCCGTAGCCCCGAATAGTAAATAAGCATCATAGCGGCATTTGGCTAAAGGCTCAGTTTTCGTAGCTTTAAGTAGAAGCTACTCAATGTCACAATGATGACATAACGATGCTGGTATATTAGAGTTTGGTAATATGTACTTTACCTGGTATGACTAATGTGATGATACAGTGACCACTGACGATATCTTAGAGGAAGTGACGGATATAACTTATTGATAGATAAATAGGGTATTTATGAGGTTGTAGGTTTAATCTCCAGGTGGGGACGAATTAGGAATACTTTTCGACATTATTTTTTTTATTCTAATATTTTTTTTTTGTTAAATTACTGCCTTGTTGGTCGAGTGGTCGCAAGTGCGACTGCCGGACAAGGAGTCTCGGGTTCGATTCCCGGGTCGGGCAAAGTATTACTGGGTTTTTTTCGGATTTTCGAAAATATCTCAGTAGTAGCACGGAGTCTGGAATTGTGCCCAGTATATGGCAATAGGCTCACTCCCTATTACATGGGACTTACAACACAAATGGTGAAAAGTGGGTGTACATTGTGCAGCGGCATTACGTGCCGTAATGTGCACCTCTGCCTACCCCTTCGGGGATAAAAGGCGTGACGTTGCATAATACATATATAATAATGGTAGTACATATAATAATCTCATATTTCTAAGTATAATAAAACCCAGTACATACAAAACAGGTAATATAGGCGAGCTGAACTTTTTGATCGTACTAGGTATATAAATAGTACATAGATATATATTCAAGGTGATTATGTCAAGGGGAGCCGGTCTGACCGCTGATAGAGCCGGCGCTAGTTGGACTATCAAGGTGACGCTAGACATGACATCACGACTGTTTCGAGCAACGATAGGTTAGCAGAGATGTATATTTTGAAGCAGAAATGTAGAAGAGGTAAGTAGAGGTGCATATATTGTGATACCCAGTTTTCACCAGTTATATGGTGAGTCCTATGTACAGAAAGAATTCTAGTATTTATTGCATCCATAATGAACACAGATGTTGGAAAATACAGTATTTAGTCACAATTATGAACCCTGTCGGGCACAGCAAAGTATAAAAATTCGCAAAAGGACATTTAGAAATAATTTAATATCTTATTAAAATTAATAAAATAAGTATACCTCTCTTGTAAGTTTAGATTATTTTAATTCTGAATGAGTTCACATGTTTGAGAAAATAAAATGTCTTACTCTTTCTATTAGTCTTTATTGGAGAATAAATAGACAGTGATTGGTAATATTTAACTTTAATATTTGCAGACAGTTCGCTAGTTACGTAGATCAACAACGGACACTGTTCAACTATTCTTCTAATACTTATTTATTTAATTTTTAGCCGTGATCGTCCCACTACACTCTACCAGGAGTTTGAAGCAATAGTATTTGTCGTAAATTTAGGCTAGCGACGACTTAAGTTTTATAGATGGCCGGTAAAGGCGTTGTAAAATTTTTACAAAAAATGCACGTCGACGATGCGACTATTGACAAATACTATTGCTTCAAAGTCATGGTAGAGGTACAGGGCTAATGCCTCCCTACCCTCCTTCCACTCCTCTCTATGCCTAGAGCTTTCTGTGGCCAATCCTTATTGTAGGTGTCAAGTTCATCCCCCATCTCCTTCTGGGCCTGCCGCGATATATTATAGGTACTTCTAATATTAACACCTTGTTTTAAACGTTGCCCCACACTAGAATTTCCTCCTGTGTCGTGGGTGCGTTTACAAACATACAAGTTCACATACACATGACACACATGACCCGAAACAACAATTTGTGGATCACACAAAGAATTTCTGTGTACGGGAATCGAACCCGCTTCACGTTGCACGGCAGCCAATTGCCCAGCCACTGCGCTAACTTTGCTGTCTATTCAAAGGTAAACAGGTAAAGGTATAAAATGAAAAAAAATTGCATTAAAAAAAATAGTTTATTTTCACATAAATCCTATTATGTATTACTTATGTGTTATATTAAATGTACAATAAAGATTATGACAGTCAATTAATAATAGTTTTATTTTCCTATTATTGTCAATATCCCTATTACAACTACATTAAAGTAGAAATAAATAAATACATTACAAAAATCTTACGATGTTTTTTTTAACTATAAACTAACTGCCGTACTCAGATACAATTAATGATTACTTAAACTATTCCTTAGTAACGATTTTGTCCCGAAAACAATTGCTAAGGACTGGGTTAAGTAACCATTAACACATTGAACGCCGTGGCGGTCACCGGTGACCGACGTTAGCGGAGGATTTGCCTTCAACAGTTTTCTATTGGCAGTCAAAGACTTAAATGATTATGAGTACGGCGATAAGACTTATTTAATAAAAGTTTACCTATATTACTGGTAACATTAGACAAAGCTATATAAGCTTAAGCACAATACATATACTATGTTGGTAACATTTTAATTGAAATAATTCTTTTAGAAGCCTAATTACCCCTCTTGTTAGGTACTGGTTTGTGTGATCCGGGAATCAAAACTATGTTTTGCACCTAGCTTCACTGACCGTATATTATTAATTTCTTTATTTGTTGACATTTCAAAAGTAAAGCAACGCAACGTCACGCCTTTTATCCCCAAAGGGGTAGGCAGAAGTGCTTATTACGACATGTAATTTCAAAAGTACCTGCTTACCTATTTATAGTTTAACCCTTTAACCGCCGCAGTTAAATATAAGCAACTATAAAATATTAAGTTGTTTATATACAACTGCGGCGGTTAAAGGGTTAAATGGAATAAATGATTTGACTTTGACTGACTTTTACTTTGACTTTGTCTCTGATTTTGACTTTGTTATCGGTTAACGTAGCTAACGTTTCTTTTTTTCTTAGTAATATGTGTTGTATATGTTACCAACATACATATGTTTTACAATTATTATTAGAGAAAGTATTTCTATAATCAAGCGAGATTGGTTGACTAAAGAAATAACTATTAAGTAATTAATACTAATATAAATAAATAATTTAAATCCAAACGCACAAACACTCATTAATGACATTTTATTCTAATTTCTAACTTTACATTAAAAGGAATTAGCAAATTCGTTCAGAGATTGATGCTATTAAACATATTTTTATAATAACTATCTTGAGACATACTAAATTAACTAAAAATCACGGTTTACTCACGTACATTAAGAATATAGGCTGCAAGTCTGCGCACGCTGCTCATGATGAAGAGTCCTTCTGTGACTCAAAACTAGTAGAGCTTTTCTCCATTAATTTACGTGCGTAAACCGTGATTTTTAGTTATATACAAAATATCATACTTATGCCCGAACACAGCGCTACTCAATTTTAAGACGCTCTCAAATGTAGTTCTGTCACTATCAATTCTTTATAAAATGACAGAGATAGCACGATATTTAAGTACAACTTAAAATTGAGTAGCGTTTACGTAGCGTACTAAAGACTAAAGTATTATCAAAAATGCGATCACTGGTTTTTGAATACATACATAAAGTGACAAAACAAACATACATACATACGCACATTTTAGCATAAATAGGTCCTCTAGGTTATTTTCTTTTTCTGTCGCTTGGACTGTATATTAGGTTTACATTGTTCTCACATAGTTGAAGCAATCGAAACAATGTAACCAAGTATTGTATTGTGAATCTGATTCGAAAAGAGTAACCTGTGAAGTTTCTTGCTCGTTCTTCTCCATAGGTATCTACACTTTGGAACGAGCAAATAGCTTCACTAGGGGACTGACCGACAGACAGACGTTATTAATATTATTATATTTGCTTTGACATTCAAAAGCGCCTTCCTGGTCTATTTGAAATAAATGATTTTGACTTTGACTTTGATTTTGAATACTACGTATTAAGACTGGATAGTGCTGATATCGCACTAGGATTGTCAACTCTTACGTAATTACCATAAGGAGTGCTTATAGTTTGAGGGCCCGCTGCGGCGGCGTAAGGGTTAATAACTAAGTTGATGTTCTTGTCAGCAGTAGCGGTGGCGGCGCCATCTCTGTTCCAGGCAGCTGTAACATTATGTAGTTGGTTTAAACGCCATCTAGTAGCGAGTAGTTGTAATAGAAAGTTGTTGTAAATAACAGAAAAGTTATTAAGAGTTTAATTTAAGAAAAATATATCTAATGAAGACATTGGTTAAAAGATTTTTTTATAGTTTGTAAAGAAAAACAAATTATTTTGTTTTTAGAAACGTGCAACGCCATCTAGCTTACGTCATGAAAAGTAAAACAGTTGTGATACGCTACAAATAGTTGTGCTATTCGCCAATAGATGTCGCATGCACACCAAAGTCCGAAGTACAGTCAGGCGGAAAATGGTAAAATAATATTGTTCAAAACATAATTTAGGAAAAAAACACCAAGTAAAGAAAATAGTTTATATTTAGCTAAATGTCTTAACCCACACTCCGGAATACGTAATCAAGTTCTTAGAAGTTCGAAACAACAAGGTAAAATGTTTAGAAATAACAGTTTTAGAGAAAATACTCTATTCCTGGAAAGGTTAAAACCTGCATCAAATAAATGGAGGAGTAGTTATTAGTCTATACTATTTGTACTAATTTAAAAGTCAACAGACTACCTTTAGGTTTACATTTGTTTATTCAAATAAAACCTGGATTTTAAAGAATCTAAGCACATTTTTTGTTTATTATTATCTTAATGCGGTAAAATGCTTACATTTTTTTTAACTTCGTCATTGAAGTGCCTTTGTCTTGGACGTCAGGCGAGCAGTAATCGCCCTAGCTGTCGCGAGAGACACTCCGGGCGTCGGGGATAGTAGACTTAGACTTAGACCTTTCCCACCTTGGGTATGGCGAGAGGGAGTGTCAGACTCTTACTGACTAAAAACCACCCCGTTCCTACTCCTTCTTTAAATCGGAGCCCCGATATTCCCTTAGGTAGTACGATAAGACCCTACATTTTAGTATTTCCGATAGCAGTAAACAAAGTATCGAGGTAAGCAGGTGAAACTATAGTGTATACCTACTTATATGTACTTATTATTATCGTAAAGAAACGTAGCACAATCTTATCAACGAAAAGAACTTTCACTACTTATGTGTACAAGTAGTTACGTATCGATGTCTTTTTTTGACATGCGTCAGCGAAAAGCCCCAGATTGGGTTTACTTTCGTTATTTTTTAAAGAACGTATGTAGATAGCTGCTTCATTGGTCGAGTCGTCGCAAGTGCGACTGCCGAACAAGGGGTCTCGGGTTCGATTCCCGGGTCGGGCAAAGTATTACTGGGCTTTTTTCGGATTTTCGAAAATTTCTCGGTAGTAGCACGGAGTCTGGAATTGTGTCCAGGATATGGCAATAGGCTCACCCCCTATAACATGGGACTTATAACACAAATGGTAAAAAATTGGTGTACATTGTATATCGGCATTACGTGCCGTAATGTGCACCTCTGCCTACCCCTTCGGGGATAAAAGGCGTGACGTTGTGTGTGTGTGTGTGGGCATGTATATAGGTAGAATAGTAAAGTAAGTACCTAATATGTATGTGAGAGTATTTCCTTCTTTGTCATGGTAGATCCATATATGGTTTAGTTTTTTGTAAATACAGAAAATTACAATAATTTAAGTAAACAACCACAACGTATCGTCATGCCTTTAATCCCCGAAAGGGTAGGCAGAGGTGCACATTGTGGCATGTAATGCCACTGTGTACACCCTCTTTTTCACAATTTATGTTGTAAGTCCCATGTAATAGGTGGTGAGCCTATTGCCATATACCGGGCACATTTCTAGACACCGTGCTACTACTGAGAAATTTACGAAAAACCGAAAAAAGCCCAGTAATACTTCACCCGACCCGGGAATCGAACCCGAGACCCCTTGCCCGGCAGTCGCACTTGCAACCACTCGGCCAACGAGGCAGTCAGTAATTTAAGTATATAAACTAAATAATGATAACAACTCTGACTAACATATTTGCAACTCAAAAAATACCTAAAAACAAATAAACACTAACTAAAAACGTCGAAAAAAGAATAGGTAAATGATTTGACTTTGAATGTGTAAAGAAAGCAAAAGTTTTTAAAACTATACAATTAACTACCTACGAGTATCACATTTTTGATTCCGTATTGCAAAAAAGAGATATGTGAGACTGGCCTCAAATGGCTAACAATATTAATCCTTATTAGTTAAATTTTTATTTACTTGAATACAACATAAGTTTGAAAAGCATGACAGACATAAATGGGGCCAATATCCAGTAGCATATGTATAAACCTGGACCATAGATAACGAAAGAATTAAGGCAGTAGAATGCTAATCTTGTAGATGAGACTGAGAGCAAAAATCAGTTTGAAAGAAATAACCAAAGAAAGAGGTGAAGACCAAAAGCTTCGGTGGTTGAAAATGCTTCCATTGACTTACAGAACATTCTAGATGCTTCTAGATTTTGATATTTAGTATCCTTCTTGTGGCCTGCGTTGGGGCCACTGGGGGGTTGTAATAGTAGCCGTTTTCCAGTGGTTTTACCTGAGCCTGGTATGGTAGTTGCTTCCAACTAGGTACTAAACATAATATGGTTTTAAAATACAATATTATATACCAGAAAATCTAAATTAATAGTTTTCTTATCATCAGTTGTAAATAAATAAATGTGGGAGAGCCATGCTTCGGCACGAATGAGCCGGCTTGACCGGAGTGATACCACGGCCGAGCAGAAAACCGACGTGAAACAACGCTTGCGTTGTGTGACTGAGGTTATCGGAGGCCCAATTACCGCCCTTCCCAATCTCTCCAATCCCCAATTCCCCAACAACCTTTAAATCCTAACTCTCAAAAAGCCGGCAACGCACTTGTAACGTTTCTAGTGTGTTGTGATTGCTTACCATCAGGTGATCCGTCTGCTCGTTTACCGGCTTATAACAAAAAAAAGATAATGTTCTCTAAAGATTTGTGGAGACGTAGACATGTTTTTGTAGCTTACTTTCTATATTTTAAGTCAAAGTCTAGAATTGAAAGCATTTCAAAAGTCGGTACAATTCAATCGTGCTACAACTGAATAGCTGATCATATTGTGATGATTCAAAAAAGTAGTTTTTTTTTTAGTTTTATAAAACTGATTTCTCTGTATTTTTTATGATATCAATCGATGAACGAGCAGACGGATCACCTGAAGGCACGGACACCCGAAACCAAAGGCGATACAAGTGCGTTGCCGGCCTCTTTGGGGTTAGGATTTTAAGTGTTGTTGGGGGAATTGGGGATTGGAAGATTGGGAAGGGGATAATTGGGCCTTCTTACTTACACAACGCAAGCGTGGTTTCACGTTGGTTTTGTGTAAGGCCACTGTATTAATCCGATCGAGCCGACGCGGCCCATTCGTGCCGAAGCATGGCTCTCCCACACTTAATTTCCCAAAGTTTAGCATGCCTAAGGCTAAATACTTTATGACATTGCGAGAGTGACTTTTCGTCCTAAATACAGCCATTGCGTACCTATTTATAATATCAAGCCCTGCTTTATATCAAAAGTGGTGTTAATTTTGTACCAAAATAACGATTCTCTCTACACAATATTCCCACTATCCACACAAAAGGACATAGGTTACTCTTACAAAATTACAATGTAGAAAAGAAAATTCTACTCACAGACATGCTCATCATGAACTTCAGAATGTCCTCCGTTGTGGATGTGGAGGTGGATCTCCTTCTGATGAGGAGGTTCCCAGCCTTGGCTGTGACCATGTGCTTTCTGGCCGAAGAGGGCTCCAATCTGGAATTATGGAGAAAATAATAATAAATAACACATTGAACGCCGTGTTGGTCACCGGTGACCGACGTTAGCGGAGGATTTGCCTTCAGCAATATTCTATTGGCAGTCAAAGACTTAAATAAGTTTGAGTTGGCTACACAGGACGTCTACTGCCTCTCATGGAAACGATCTGTACACTTCGGCTGTCTGTTACCATAATAATTAGATCATCTATTATATAAAAATAAGTCAGGTTTTTCTTCCTGACGCTATAACTCCAGAACGGACGAACCGATTTGCACGGTTTTGCATTCGTTGGAAAGCTCTCGGGCTCCGTGGGGTTTATAGCAAAGAAAGTTCAGGAAAAATTTCAAGAAAAAAAGGGTAAATCGTGGTGGCGAAACGGAGTTCGCCGGGTTTGCTAGTTTGTCATATTTTCTACAAACAATCCTCAGATGTTCCTAAAAGGCCAGCAACGCACTTGTGACTCTTCTGATGCTGAGGGTGTCCATGGGCGACGCCGATTGCTTACCATCAGGAAGCTCGTTTCCCATCCTATCCCACGAAAAAAAAAAAATAAGTAAGTACAATACGCCATGGAATTTCACTATACTAAACAACAATATACAGTATGTGTATCGCTCTTATACAATAATTTATACTATAAAGTAGAACTATTACATAGAAGTACAATCCAACAAAAATGTAAACAAAAACCTTAAATTAAAAAAGTGAAATTTTCAAACAAAACAAATAGTAAAATAAATTCAAAGAAGTGTAACACTCCGTGTATCAACGTACCTTGACCCCAGAAGAGCGGCAACGTGGCGTCTGCGTTCGGGCGACACACACACACACACGATGACATGCCGGCTCATTCACTCTGCTTATTGAGTTGTTGTGATGAATGATCATGGATTATCTTTGGAGGCTACCCTTGCGAATGCGATTTCTCGCCACTTTCTTTGCACACACCACAATTAAGCAATGGCCCAGTTAAATTTTTAAATGTTCAATGTGTCCACCACGGTTTTGGACACATAAGCTATATCGCCGTACGATATTGTGTCGAACCCTGCGCAATAAATTTCGGTCAGGATCCAAGGCCATTGTTTTTAATTTATCGAAAGCGTCGACAATCCGTGTTCGGAGCTCAGCTTCGCTTTCTGATACCCTCGCGTATACTTCATTTTTAATGAATCCCCATAAAAAAAAGTCCAGGGGTGTTAGGTCGGGTGATCGTGCCGGCCATCTTTGGGGACCAAAGCGCCCAATCCATTGGTCACCAAACATTATGTTCAGCCGCTCTCTTGCAAGGAGTACGGAGTGTGGAGGAGCTCCGTCCAACTGGAACCATACCCTTGAGTTTGCTGCCACAGACAATCCATCTAAATACTCAGAAATTGGACCGTCACAGAGTTCTAAGAACTTCTGAGCATTCAGATTTCCGTCAATGAAGAACGGACCCACTATGTTTTCTCCGTGAATGCCGGCCCAAACATTTACGGAAAACCGGTACTGATGCGCTGATTCCCTTATTAAGTGGGGATTGGTATGGCTCCAGTGTCGCATGGTCTGTCGGTTCCACATGCCGTTTCGAGTAAATGTGCTTTCGTCTGTCCAAAACACATTTCTCACGAAATGTTGGTCTTGAGCAATCCGGTCTAACACCCAGCGACAATACATTTCTCTCACGGGCTTGTCACGTGGCAGCAGCGCCTGCACCTTACAGTACTTGTACGGACGTACTTTGTCCTTTTTAAGGATTCGGTGTATCGTCCGATGGTGCACGTGAAACGTACGCCCTGCTTGCCTAAGACTGCAGGTTGGGTTATTACGAAAATGGGTTAAAACCCTTTGTTCCAAGTTCGATGAAGTTTGCTGTCCAGCAACTCCATCATGGGTATTAGGCATCAGCGGCTGATTGTCTCTAAGTCTTTGTACAGCACTAATAATTGTACGAACATCAGTCGGGCAGTGACGAGATGCTCCGTATCTCTCTCGATAAGTCCGCAGAGTCAACGCTGCATTCTGATGACATTCACCGTACATCAAAATCATGTCCGTGTACTCTGCAGCACTGTAATAATGTCGCGGCATTTCGGCACAACACACACACACACACACTAAAAAGTAAAATAAACGAAAATTTCCTAAATTACACAATTAACTAAAATACTAATGTTAGTGTCTATTTCACAGTAAAAAAACTAAATAATAATAAAACTAAGAACTAAACGAAAAACTAATAACAACAGTTGAACACAACGCGCGCGTAATCCACCGAAGGTTGCGAAAAGCACACACACTATCCCGGAAGGCTAGCAGTGAACTGATGAATCGGCGCGTGCCAAAAGCTCACGGCGCCGGCGTGGCGGCTTTACTCAAAACAAACGCGGCGTACCGAAAGGGTACATACCCCTTTTACGATGCCGCCGCGCGCGCCGCTTGTCTTCCGCGAAAAGCCGTCAAAAGAAACCGACCGCACAGCGCTTCTACTAATCCTTTTCTCTGTTACATTTTCAACTTTATTGTATTGACATAAAGTCGAAAATCCATTTGACATATTGGAGTAGGTTGATCTGCTGGCCAATGTATCTACTACCTATCAGTTTTGTTTCTCTGATGTTAATACTTCTATTTATTTACGTAAAATTATTACTAATTTATTAAAGATCTTTGAAAAATAAATATTCGCAATTTTTTATGGGATAGGTCGGAAAACGAACGTTCGTTTCATCAATTGGCGCCGGCGCGGCGGCGTCGCCAAGGAACAACCGCCGCAACTAGGGTTGCCTACCATACTTTCTAATAACGTAACGTATCTTACTTTGTTTTTGGTAATTATACTTTATGCGTTTACATTTAAATAAAGTTTGCAAAAATACTTTATTTTCAACCTTTACTGTGATGCATAAACAAAATACACATTATGTTTACTTAAAGTTTTTTTTCTTCTTTAGCATTAATAGTTTATAATCATTAAACGAAATATTAGAATGACTGAGAATGATATTAGACTGTGACATTTATACAAATATCACTCAATTCACTTGCTATAAATGAAATAAAACAAAACCCACGTCATTTCATTTCTGTACAATTTTGTCGATAGCGAGTGAATAGTCAGCTTTCACTAAAAAAGTTGTGCAGACATAATTCTAAAGTAGGCAGCAGGTAGACAAAAGTTTAATTAAAAACGATTTGTTTATTTTTTTCAATTTAAATGTTGATTATCAAACAAGTTTTATTTATTTTTATTAACATCAAAATGAAAGTTTACAGCGGGAGCCAAAACACTTACATTCTAGGATACAAAAAAATAAATAAACGTAAACCTATCACAATTCATTTACTGTGATAAAGTTTTTAAGCGCTAAAAACATCAAATTTGAAAAATCCCTTTTTTTCTCATACATTTTTTTCCTAAGTTAAGAAGTTGGCAACCCTAGCCTCAACGCCGAATGAGTTACAAGTAGGTAGACATGGGTGTTATTTGCCGTTGTGGCTACTCTTGATAACTATTATCTACCCGATATTTGGTTGCAATAATATTTTGAATTACCGATGATGAATAAGGGTATTAAAACTGACTACTTCGCTTCATTATTTACTGACAACGAGTGCGAGTCAACTAGACGATATTCGCACTATCGCTATCTTCTCTTTCTTACATGTGTCATATTCAGCTTAGTTAGAAACGTAAATAAATACGTACTTTGACTCATTAATTCGATACGAATGTCAAACATCATACAGAAATTCATAATTTAGTTAATTTTGATTAATAATTTGGAGAATTGATAAAAGTGCCATCTATGGAAAAAATGCCAAACTAGTAAGTACATCATCGATATTCGTGGGCTGCCGTGAGGTTGGTGTAGGAACTACTTCGTAGTTTGTTTGAAAACAAAACAGTTTATACTATAAAAGCTTAGTTAGAAACGTAAATAAATACGTACTTTGACTCATTAATTCGTTACGAATGTCAAACATACAGAAATTCATAATTTAGTTAATTTTGATTAATAATTTGGAGAATTGGTAAAAGTGCCATCTATGGAAAAATGCCGAACTAGTAAGTACATCATCGATATTCGTGTGCTGCCGTGTGGTTGGTGTAGGAACTACTTCGTAGTTTGTTTGAAAACAAAACAGTTTAAACTTGAGCTTTACGCGGAATTTTGTTATGATTTGTTTTCTGAGTGCAAGTAAATACTTAAATTGTGATTGTAACTGTAAATTAATTATTATTATGAAAATTTGTGGCAGTAAACTCTGTGCTTGTGGTATTTAATGAATTAAATACGTGAGAAATCCACGTTGTCGTTTAAAGAAAACATTTTAAAGACGGATGTGTGTGTGTGTGTTTGCCCGGATTAGGCGTAACCCAAAAAGGTAATTTTATTCGTTCTTGTCATAATAAAAGTATTGTAACTAGTTGTAGTTGCAGGTTGTGTGCACACAGGTTATGAAATGCGTTTTCTTATTTTCAAATTAAATGGAGTAAAGAACTTAATTTGGTACCTACAATGTTAATTAAAGATTTATTGCGATCATTTCGTATAAAATACGGATTGGTGGACGATGATGCACGTATAATCTTATTTTGGGTCTAGTTAGGTTATAAGAATTGGTATAATAGCTACCAATTCTTTTCCCATTTTGCGAACCAAAACAGAAGAGCGGCAACGTCGCGTCGTAGTGCAGTCATTGACCCGTGTCGTGTTTACAAAGAGTGGTTACATTTGCTCAAAAAGAAAAATGCAATTTTTGGCTTAACTACTGGGCCATTTTGGCTCATTTTTTTGCACATTGTCAGTATAGACGATAATAAATATGGTAGAAAAAAATTGTATAAGAGTCTTATCCATACGGTATGTACTTTTTTTAATAAACGTTGCCCACTCTTGGATTTCTCCTGTGTGGTTTTGGACGTTTACAAACATACACATGACACCCAGAGCCGAAACAACAACTAAGGATCACACAGAGTTGTTCCGTGCGGGAATCTAAACGACACGTTGCACGGCAGTCAGTTGCCCAGCTTGGCAGCCACTGCGCTAACCGTGCACTCTACTTATTTCTCTAACAAAATGTATTCAGAAATGAATGCAGTCGTTTCTGCATATATTTTGAATTTAAACTGGATATTGTTGAATAACAGTTTAACGAGAAACTTTCTCGTTGAATAACATATATTATTATAACAGTTGTAACATAATAACAATACATAATTATTACACATTATGTATATCATGGTACTTTCCATTTTTGTTACGAAGAAAGTATAAATTAGAATGGTAGTAGTAGTAGTAAAAGTTATTATGTAATTTTGTTTTATAATTATTGTTTAATGTTTTCTGAAAGTTATATTAATTGTTTTTTTTTTTTAGAATCTTATAGTACAGTTACTAGTACACTTCTTTGAATAACCCTTTTTTTATGGGGATCCATCCTTCTCCCGCCTTGGGCGAGGTGAGAGGGAGTATCAGTCGCTTACTGACTAAAAACCACCCGTTCCTACTCCAGCTTTGAGCCGGAGCCCTGGTATAATCTATTAGATCTTCCGCAGCTCCGGAATCACCCTAAGGTCTGGGTAACCCTAAGGACTGCACGGTTGGTGCTATGGTTGGGTGACCGGCTGCTGTGCAACGTGTCGCAGTTTCATTGGTAATGTGTAGCAAGCGGTTATGGCATTTTCACCCCCGTGGCTCGGAAAGCATGTAAAACTATTTGCCCTGCGCCTGACACGTCTCCGGTCGTGTCGGTATGCGGCCCATCGGGTTTAGAGAGTGAGGGAACAGAGAGTGTGTGACCTGTGTTTGCGCACAAACTTAGTTTAGTTAGACAGACTGGCCACCGTGATAGATCTAGCGGGATCCAAGGCAGTCATTCATGTCCCTACGCACCGGACTTCTTCAGTGTTCCGGTGTTTGCATGGTTGTATCTGTACTGTACTGTAGATCCTAGCTTACAGGAGTTGCAGCGGTTTCGGGAGGGTTTGGCGGGCTTTTTTTAAGGTGGGAAATCATCCAGTGACGTCTCACGCCTTGGGCAAGGCGAGAGGGAGTGTCAAACTTTTACTGACTAAAAACCACCCCGTTCCTACACCAGCTTTTCGAACCGGAGCCCCGGTAAACTTGCTAGGTAGTTCGCAGCTCCGGAGTAATACGCATTGTCCTATTACAAAAGAATAAAAGGTTCATCGTTCTTCTAACCACATAAATATACCACTCAAGGTCAAATGCTATAAACACAAACACCGCTAGGTATTTGCGCACGCACATCGATACGAGAGAAAGTAAATTCAACCGGATCGCAGAGAGGGATGGAGATAGTTCTTGAGATAGATAGACAAGGACGGCGATAGACATAGTTGTTAACGGAATTAAAGAAATGGTTGGAAGAATGTCTACTTCATTGAGTTGTTCAGTGGGTCAGTAGAGTTGTAGGTTTTTTAGGAAGTTCACGTATCATATTTTAATTTGCAAATATGTAGATGGGAACGCTAGATTTATTTATCATCGGCTTTTTATTATTCTTTTAATATATTGTCACGCCTTTTATGCCCCCTGATGGGATAGGCAGAGGTGCACATTATGGCACGGATTGCCACTGTACAATGTACACCCACATTTCGCTATGTATGTTGCAAAGTCCCATTTAATAGGGGGCGAGCCTTTTATCATATACCGGGCACATTTCCAGCCTCCGTGCTACTGCTGAGAAATTTTCAGTACTTTTTCCTACTTTATTTATTCGCTTTTTACTACTTTATTGATTCTTTTGTTGCTTGTTTCAAGATCAGACTGCTCCCTCCTTGCATATTTGCATCTTTTGAACCTATGATTTGGATTTTCTTAGAATTTTTGACTGAATTTTGACTGCGAATATCGGGATTATATAAAATACCTTCCGACCAAGAATTTGAAATCAAAACCGCTAGGTTTTGATTAACGCTCTACAAATACATTTCTTGGTAGATCAAATAATAATAATACCCTAAATAATTATAACATTTTTAATGGGGGAATATCATCCAATGACCCCTGTCGCCGAATTCGGGGCGCGCAAAAAAGAGGGGGTATTATGAGTAACGGTAGCATATTTTTATGAAGCCTATAGTAAACTTTTATCTCTCTACTCTACTTACGGAACACACCTGCGTAGACGACCTCATCAGCTCATGCGTATACGCGCAAATCATGCGAAATGCGTATATTATGTTAATGACCTTAGCTTGTAGGTTAATCATATTGATGTGTGCCACTCGTTATAATCTCATCTCATCACATAGGCATTTTGATTTTGATTAGAAATTGTCTAAGAACCGGTCTAGAAATATAGTGTGTCAGGTGTCACAGATTATTTTGCCTTTTTTTGCATAAGGCAAAGAAACTTATGGGACAAATTTATTCTTGAAAAAGAGTAACCTATGGAGTTTCTTGCTCGTTCTTCTCCATAGGAATCTACACTTTGGAACGAGCAAATAGAGCAACTAGAGGACTGAGCGACAGACAGATATTTTGTTGTTTTGTATATTATATTGTTATGACGTTCAAAAGTCCGTTCCCAGTCTATTTGAACTCAGATGAGGCCCAGTAGGGCTGATGCCTGATCCGAAGCTGCGGACTACCTAGCGGGTTTACCGGGGCTCCGGTTCGAAAAGCAGGAGTAGGAACGGGGAGGTTTTTAGTCAGTAAGACTCTGACACTGCCTCTCGCCTCGCCCAAGGCGAGAGAAGTCATTGGATGATTTTCCCCCTCAAAAAAAAAGTGTATATGAAATAAATAATTTTGACTTTGACTTTACCTTAGCAGCGCCAGCAATGAGCAACAGCTTCAATATAGCCAGCGCCACCAGCAGTGTCTTGACGCCCACCAGGGCTGCCACCACGGCCCACGTGGAAGCCGCTCCGATCTGGAACGCCAGCGGGATGAGAGCCTGCACCATCTTCTTCAGAGGTCTACCGAAGGTGCGGCCTGGAAAATGATAGGAAAGATTGGTTTTTATTAGGCTATTTGTGTATGATTATGAAGTCGTGAAGTAGGTATGTCTTTTTGCTTGCTCTGGAAGGTAAATGGATGGAAATTGGCATTATTAGAATTTTATCTACTATAGTAATATTTTTTTTAAAAAGCTTTGCCCCGGTCTTCCATTTTCTCCTGTGTTGAGAGTGTGTTTACAAACATACAATTATACATACACATGACACCCGAAACAACTATTTGTGGATCACACTAAGGGTTGCTAAAACGTAAAAGAAAACTAAAAAATATTTACTAATTACAATGCATTAAAAAATTCGTCCGCATCGACGTCAACAGGGAAAGTGCCCAGGAGGATGGCAGTATTGCCACATTGTATGGCAATGGTTATATTCTTACCTCAAACGGCGCAAATATAATATTCTTGCTGGTTATTATATTTTTGAGCCGTTTGGATTTAAGACTTTAAGCCCGTGGGGTCAGAGCGCACTTACTTTATTTAAAAACATTTGCAAACGCCTGGCCGACGTATCACATAATTATTAATTTAGTACATATATAGAATTTGTCATGGTTTTTTTACCTTCGTGATAATATAAACATTTGATTTGGGACTCTGTAGACCTTACCTATGTCATAGTTTTTTAACAACCATCCCAAACACACTAAAAAATGAAACCGCAAACCTCAACTACACACTTTCCTACTTAAAAACCAACAGCCCATAATCTTCCAACCATCATTCTAACCATACATTTAACACCATTACTCAAAAAACCATGACAGATTCTATAAGAACACCATAGTAATTTGTACCATCAAGCCTCATGATATTGGACATAACAATATAGCTTACGCTCTATTAAATTTAGAAGGTAAATAGTGAGGTATCACTATTGTAATAACAGTCATATTTGAAAATTTTTGTTTGTGAGTGACGTGTATCATCGTGGGTTTTTATTTTGTTAAAGACTTAGGTAGAGGTTTAGATATTGATTAGATTCTGCCAATGACTTCGCTCGCTTAGGGTATAAAGTATTGTCATCATCATCAACAGTCTATAAGTGGCCACTGCTGACCAAAGACCTCTCCTCGCACGGAAAAGTTTTGAGCACCATCACCGCCACACCTGCTCAATGCGGCAATCGCCAATTAAGTAAGCTTGGTGATGATTAATACTCATGCCTTCTCCGTATGAGAAAAAGCCTTTTGGTTAGCAGTGGTCCCTAAGAACTATCGAGAGACATACTAAATTGACTAAAAATCACGGTTTACTCACGTAAATTAATGGAGAAAAGCTCTACTGGTTTCGAGTCACAGAGGGACTCTTCAGTAGGCTGTGTGACGTTGCCGCGTTTGCGCACGCAGTTAGAGCTTTTTTCCATTAATTATTTACGTGGGTTAAACCGTGATTTTTAAAGTCAAAGTCAAAGTCAAAGCATTTATTTCAATTAATCCTAAATAAGGCACTTTTGAAACGTTAAATTAAATTATCCGTCAGTCTGTCTGTCAGTGAAGCTAGGCGTTCGTTCCAAAGTTTTGCTTCGAATGGAGAAGAACGAGCAAGAAACTCCATCGTTACTCTTTTGAAAAATTATTTTTACAATATCTCTGATACATTATTTTAATTAATTTAGTATAACATTGTTATCATTATTGCGAATGCCTATAGCCCAATGACTAAGTTATTACAACGCTACTATGGAAGGAAAGTGGTTCGCAAGCCGTACCAGATTCGAACCGGTTACTGTCACACGTCGGTGTTTGCTACTTCAATGAATTGAGTCTGTTCACTTTATTTATAAGATCTGCCTATGTTATGGACACACAATGCTACTATTACGTCAAAAAACTAAATGTTTTTGCCCATTCTAGAAGTAGAGTTTGTATAAGTGTGGGAGAGTCATGATTCGGCACGAATGGGCCGGCTCGACCGGAGTAATACTACGCTTGCGTTGTGTTTAGTTGTGTAAGTGAGGTAACTGGAAGCCCAATTACCAAGTTTCTCAAACCCTGATTTTGGGGTTTGATGATTTTGGGAAATTTTGGGGGTTAGGAATACAAATTCCTAACTTTGTAGAGGTTTTTTTTTATAGAATAGAATCAGGCGTTATATTGTGGAAATCTATGTTACACAAACAATAGGATAAATTTCCAGGGCGTATTTATAACTGTTTTTATACTATAATACGTAGAAGGTATATTCAAACTCGAAAAAGTCGAAATACAATTTACCCAACCCACATATCGAATTCTGAACAGCCACTTGACTAAAGACTCCAATAAAATAAATATTCGCGAGATTTGATATTTGAACAGTGACAAAGGTTAATGATGACACGATAAGTTAAAGTGTTTAAATTCTTAACCGACTTTGTAAAAAACAAATATTGAGTTTTATTTGGCGAGGTACTTAACCGTGAATGATCATGGTCATGGGATACAGGGTCAAATACTATCATGTGAGGAGATATGCAAAATGTAGTGTGGTGGCAGCAGAGTGGAATACATCAAGTATCAGCACTCCTGCTAAATTAACTATAAACGACAGTTCACACTCGTAAATATACTTAAGTGCGAGAGAGCCATGTTTCGGCACTGCTAGGTCGGCTCGACCGGAGTGATACCACGAAAACCGACGAAACACTTGCGTTGTGGGAATGAGCCTACCGGAGGCCCAATTACCCCTTGTTTGCCCACCCAATGTTTCCAATTCCTTAAATTCCTAACCCCAAAAGGCCAACAACACACATGTGGCGCCTTGCTTACCAACAGGTGATCCGTCTGTTCATTTGCCTACCATAAATAAATCAAGAAGAGCTCTACTAATTTCCAGTCACAGAGGGACTCGTCATCTAAGCAGTATGCGCAGATGCGGCGATGTCGCGCAGAGTACTCGACTAGAGTGACTCGAAAATAGTTTGGTTTTCTCAATATATTTACGTGAGTTTTATATGGGATATCATCTGATGGTAAGCACCGGCTACGGACAGTGCGCTGCCGGTTTTTTGGGGTTAGGAATTAGAGGATTGTTGATTCGGGTATTGGAGCTTGGAAAGGGGGTAAATAAGACTCGTTTCCATAAGTGTCGTAAGTGCAAACCCCTTTATGATGTAGAGGAGGCTTATATATTATCCAGCAGTGGACTGCCACGGGTGGACTAATTGTCGAGTAAAGATAGTCACAGGTTTGATGTCCGGGTCGTTTTCAATTTGTGTTATTTCTCCACTTTATAACCTTATATTTATAAGTGTGGGAGAGCCATGCTTCGGCACTAATGGGCCGGCTCGACCGGAGTGATACCGGCCTCACAGAAAACCGACGTGAAACAACGCTTACGTTGTGTTTCGTTGTGTGAGTGAGGTTACCGGAGGCCCAATTCCCCCCTTCCCAATCTTCCCCATCCCCGATTCCCGAACAACAACCCTTAAATTCCTAACTCCCAAAAAGCCGGCAACGCACTTGTAACGCCTCTGGTGTTTCAAGTGTCTATGGGCGGCGGTGATTGCTTACCATCAGGTAATACGTCTGCTCGATTACCGGCTTGTTTCATAAAAAAAAAACAACTTTACCTCTCTTTTTACACCTAAGCCACAACGACTGTCATAAAATAGAAAAACTTAATAGTATTGTCTACTATCAGTCCGTCTGGTAGCTTTCCCCAACCGAGAATCAAACCAGGAACCGTGGTCCACTGGCCTTAATTACACTTTATGTAAAAAGTTGGATCTCGCGTCAAATTAGAGATATCACTTTGTGTGTTAAAGTTTTTGTTTTATATCATTAGTCGTGTTGTGGGTTTAATTGCTGCAAGAGAGGCTGGTGAGTAAAGTACCAGGTTTGGTTAGGTACTGTTTAAACGCGAAGCCAAATTTATCCGATTTGAATAATTATTATTTTTGTGTTGGATAGTCCGTTTATCGAGGAAGGTTATAAAACATACGCTACAATTAATAAGTACCGAGTAGAGCGGCTGAAACCGCACGGGAGTAGGTAGTTAAGTATAAAATGTTGTAAGATTTTTTCTCCTTCTTTCCTTGAGATTAGAAAAAGAAATCAAACATTTTATATTACAACAATTTTCTCCTCCTCTAATAATATCTTCTGATTTATTTCGTTGCGGGACTCAAGACACAAAATTCATGTCCCTGGGACGCGCCGGACTTTAGTGTTCCGGTGTTTTCATAGTTGTATCTACTGTAGATTCTGGTGCACAGCTTAGTTGTAGCGGTAAAATTGCGAGTTACCTTGGCCGAGACCTTTTTTTAAGATACCTTTATTTTTAGAGGCTTATCAACTACATTGGCAAAAGGCCAGGAGAAATGATAACACTGAACTACAAATTAACTTTCGATTACTATCCGCTCTCTCGAGTGTAATCAATTGTTTTGTGGCAGCGGAGAAATTGCCTCCGTGTCCAACAGACTGATTCAATATTTAAATTATTTTAATTATCGTAACGTTACTCGACCCATTTTTAATTTTAATTTAGCTGTGTTTGACTTGAGTTTTGTTTTGAGGGGGGAAAATCTTCCAATGGTTTCTCTTTCCCGCCTTATGGACAAGGCAAGAGGTGATGTCAGACTCTTACTGATTAAAACTACCATCTAACTGCCTTGGCTACTAAATACCAGGTTTCCTCAAGATGTTTTCCTTCAACGTTTGTTAGTGAACTACAAATTAATCTTTAGATTACTATCCGCTCTCTCGAGAAAAAGCCACATTGGTACTTGTCGTTGGCAGTTTCGGACCCAAACCCTTGCCTCCTTGTCCAACCTGACTCACACATACGAAACACAACGCAAGCGTTGTTTCGACGTCGGGTTTCTGTGAGGCCGTGGTTTCACTTTCGAGCGGCTCAATCGTGCCGAAGTATGGGTCTCCCACACTTGAAAATTTCTAGAACTTTGAAATGAGCTACTAACTTCTTGGGAAAGGTTCCACATACAGACTGTTGGTAGTTAGTTATATATGTGTAATGATGACTGTCAAAATTAATCAAATTAATGGTGTTAGACCATTGTTTAAAAGCTTTGGCTTTGACTATGATTAGCATGTTAACACAAATATTCAAATGATTCACAAGGGCATGGGTATATTTCCTGTATTGGGCATTAGTTTTTTCTTTAGATATTTCTCACTATCTAATAGCTTAAAACTGTAACTGTGTCGCTACTGGAATGCTTTTCAAGCTTGGAGTTGTCATGGCGGTTGGCGGTGGCATTGGCATTAGATCCGCTCGATTCCATGCCCTATGGTTGAGGATTGCACGGTGCTGGTGCGTGTCAGGTTAGGTGAACGGGCTGCTGTGCAACTGGGACTGGTCAGCTCCAGACTGCGTTCGATTTCCAGCCTCGAGGACAAAAAGTTTAGGCTTTAGGTATTTGCCATTTTCAACCCTGTGTCTCGGATATATGTGTTACATATGAAAATCGAAACAATGGTAACCTGAGAATTGCTGTGAATGTCGAAGAAAAAGAGTAACCATGGAGTTCTATACAGGCTGTTGGTATATTATACAATGTTGACTGTCAAAATTAATCAAATTAATGGTCTAACATTAAAAGCTTTGACTTTGACTGTGATTAGCATCTTAACACAAAGTGCAAATGATGCACAGGGTCATGGGTACATTTCCTGTATTAAGCATTAGTTTTTTCTTCAGATATTTCTCATTATCTAATAGCTTTGGAACTGTGCCGCTATTATTAAGGAACCAGTGGCGTACGTTACTTGACTGGGCTCCGTATAAAAATGCTTAGAAAAGGGGAACAGTGAAACAAAGTGGCCCCCTTTGTCTCATTTTTTTGAGGTAGGAAAATCATCCAATGACTTTTCTCGCTCTGTCTCTCAAGCCTCAAAGAGGGGACTTACCGATGCTATAACAGCGAGCCCATGTTTGAGGGCCCTAACGACGACGAAAGCTGCTGCCAACTTTTGAACGCATGTTTTACGCGAAAAAGGAAGGAAATGATGCTTTACGCATTTTTTTTTATTTGAATGAAATGAAATAAATAATTGGTAAATTTTTATATTTTGCTAACGCACGTTGGAGATCACTGGAGCCCGGGGACCTTGCATAATTGATACGGCAGATACGGTGCTAGCTACGCCCCTGACAGGAATTCATAACATAACTGGTGAAAATTGAAAATTACATAAAATAAGCGTCATATTAGGACCTTTAAACCTAATCTTAATATACTTAGCTACGAATTCGGTTTTAGCAATGAGAAGGAAAAACTAACGGATTATTTGACAGTTCAATGTCTTTGCCCCGTTATTCGAGACGTCACATATTTGGACAATTGGACGTTCACTGTGTCGTTGTCCAAGTCACCAGAGCGAAGTTGATGAGTGTTTATTAATTATTAAGATTTTTTAATGTAATCACAAATGTTATTATCAAGCAAGAGAAAAGTTTGGGAGAGCCATGCTTCTGCACGAATGGGCCGGCCTGACCGGAGTTATAGTGTGAAATGACGTGAAACAACACGTTACGTTGTGTTTCATTGTGTGAGTGAGGTTACCGGAGGCCCAATTACTCCCCTTCTCAATCTTCTCAATCCCCGATTCCCCAACAACCCTTAAATTCCTAACCCCTAATAATGTACATAGGCGGTGGTGATTGCTTACCATCAGGTGATCCACCTGCTCGTTTACCAGCTTATATGATAAAAAAATTGTGACTTGTGTACTGTAATATCTCCTGGGCTAGCTACTTAGGAGTAGGAGGTTGTCCCCTCTTCTGTCAGATGACGTCCCAACATGTCGTGAGAGTGAGGGAAGGGAGAATAGGGATGATAACTGGGTCAAAAATAAATTATTACAACTTTTCAATACAATAAAATATTTAAAAATAATCACACTCTCACTCATAAATTTGATGAACTACTTAATTTTCGATTTTTTCTAGCTAAATTTCTAGAAATAAGTCTGCTATTTGACGTCAAAAACTTATGACGTCATAATAGAGTATTTCATACAAAGTTCATAGAAAATATCGTTATTGACGTTTCGAAAAAAGTATTGAATTTGACTAGTAGGAAACTAGCCTATTGTCCTGTATTATTAACAGTTAACAACACATACTTTTGTAGACTGTAATAGCTCCTGTAGAAGCTAGGCTAGTGAAAACTGGCCGTGATCTAAATTAAATTAAAATCTAGACCGGAGAAAAGCAAAAAGGCGTAGATCGGTACCTAGAACATAGTATATGTATGTGAAGACCGTTTCGAAAGGATTTAACCGCGAAGTAATGATTCACCGTATCAAATAAGAATATATGTATGTCTGTCTAGATTCTATCTGGTGTAATTCTAAATATGAAAGTGTGTGATGATTTGATTTGGTACATTTTAAACTTTCACACAAGAAAACTTAAGTAATTATTGTGTTTTTCGGTTTACTTCACGTAACTTTTTGACGAGGAACTCGACTGGTTTCAAGCCATGCTGTCCACATGCATTCCGCAACACACGACGCGGCGACAGCAACGCGACTGTGGCGGAAATCTGCTAATGAATATGAGCCTCTAGCATGGCTAGAAACTAGTCGAGTTCCTCGTCAAATAGTTATGTGAAGTGAGCCGAAAAACATAATAATCAATTTAGTATGGCTCATGAAAGTTACCTATAATAACTTAATAACTCTAACTCATTTCAAGTGTGGGAGAGCCATGCTATGCCACGAATGGGCCGGCTCGACCACGGCCTCACGGAAAAACGACGTGGAACAACGTTTGCGTTGAGTTTCGTTGTGTGAGTTAGGAAGAGTGGGAAGGGGTTCCCAATCTTCCTAATAATCCCTGATTCCCCTTAAATTACTAACCCCCAAATGGCCGGCCTCACACTTGTAATGTCTCTGGTGTTTCGGGTGTCCATGGGCGGCGGCGATTGCTTACCATCAGATCCCTAGGTCTATACAATAAAAAATCCACCATCAGTTTTGGAGTCCTTACTCCAAACATGTCTAACGACCTTTCTCAAGATAAAGTTATTAAAACAAACAAAAATATTGTTTGAAATAAAATTAAACCGCTGCTATTTAAACTAACCTATACCTAGCTATTATTTCAAAAGATGAGCCCTTGCAAAAAAATAACAAAAGAACCTGTGTTTCGCATGGTATTTTTCTTTGAATCTTACTAATATTATAAATGCGAAAGTTTGTGAGTTTAACGTTTGTGTGTATGTTTGTTACTCAATTAGGTTAAAATGGCTGAAGTGATCGGGATGAAATTTGGAACAGGGGTAGATTACGATCTGAAATAACACATAGGCTACTTTTTATCCCACGGGACCACGGACGGAGTCGATGGCAAAAACATTTGCATTTATAATATTTGTAAAATGGACACTTTTCCTCATTATAACTAACAAAATATTTAGGAGACTCTAGGACGTTGAGTTAAACAACCGTACTTTTAACCTCTGAAATCTGAATCAATGATACACACACAATCCCAATATGTACTTAGGTACTCAGTTAAATACGTGTTAACGAAAATTTTAAACTCAAAGATGAAATCTTACTAATATTATAAATGCGAAAATTGTGAGTTTTATGTTTGCGTGTATGTTTGTTACTCAATCACGTCAAAACGGTTGAAGTGATCGGGCTCTTTGGTCCAGATATTGATTATGGTCTTTTTTTTTAAGGGGAAAATCATCCAATGACTTCTCTCGCCAGGGCGAGGCGAGAGGGAGTGTCACACTCTTACTGACTAAAAACTACCCCGTTCCTACTGCTTGTCGCAATAACACATAGGCTTTTTATCCCACGGGACTGCAGGCGAAGCCGCTGGCAGAACAATGTCTCAGAAATAGGTTTAAGTTGACCATAACCAAATGCGTGGTATTTCCTAAAAGAGGTGATCTGCACTTGTTTATCTTTTTGTTAGTTTTGCAAGAGTCCTTAGAGAGCTTATTGCAATATAAGTACCAGATATAATAATTCCAAACTCCTTAATAATACGAATAAATAATTAATAAGGAGGTTTCTGTCTCTGGAGCCCTAACCACCGGTAGCTCGGACCATGCTCCCGCTACTAGTCGGCTCCTAATTTTATATTTTGAATTTTTTTGGATTTTGTAAGTAGTATTTAAGAATATAATTGAAGAGAATTTTAAATAAATATATCGAGTAATTAAAACATCACGTCAAAAAGAATCTTATAATTTAAAATATAACAATGTGGAAATGCTGACAGTCTTTTGGGCACCATACCTCACCACTCCGATTAGGCTAATTTTTTCAACGATTTAAGTTAGTTTTTATTGCTTCTTAGGTACCTATTTTTAAGTAGTAAATATTTTATTATTATAAATTATAATTGTCAAAAAGATACTTAAAATGTAAAATTGTTTACTAACCGACAGACGTATCATGGCTTCTCTCTCCACTCTCCATTTTCACATCAAAATAATCACTTTGGTTTAATTTATTGTCTAAATTATAATAATTAAATGCATTTTTGGTATCATCACCACCACTAACTAACTTACTCGCGTCCGAAGCATAACTGGGGCGCAAAATAAAAAGTAAAAACAAACAAATAAATATAAATCGGCACATTTTCACTTTTTTCATTAGCAATATATGAAAACACGGGATAAACCACTTTATTATCTCTTTTAAATCCATCATTTGTATTATTTTTGTGTTACAATCGTAATTTTAAATAAATACGCGCGGGAAAATAGCACCGTGAAGCGACATTTCGCGCCAAACGCGCGGTCAAAACTGAGCGCGCGAAGAGGTCGGTAACCCATTTCTTCTTTCACTATGGTCGAAACAAGATGGTTGACTCATTGGCTGTTTGGCTGAGTAAAATAAAACAACGCGAGTCACTTTCCCTTTTACAAATTAACAATTCATATCCTGTCCGATTTAAACTTTAAAATGTAGATGTTTTAATGGAAATTGGAGGGCAAGAAAGAAAATGTGTGAAAGTTTATTTTTTTGAGAACGCGTCCATCTTTTTTTCAACCGTTTTTTTATTTAAATTACCAAAACAATGCGATATTGTTTTTGCTTACATCTTTTGTTTTTAAAAATTCTGTCAATCAACTAAACTATTCTTTTATAATAATAGCGTCCTTATTACAATGTATTAAGAGTTATTTTCGCGTGTGAAGTCAACTGACCGTAGCTGTATTTTGTCCGTCAGTTACGCTAACTAACTTGTAAGTAACGTTATGAAATACTTGACTTATTATTATGTTTATGACATGTTAGGAAATGTTAGAAAGTGGAGAAAATAGTTATCTCGTTGTTGATAAAAGAAAAAATCAACTTTGACAGATGACACGTGAGTAGGTACAGGTATGTATTCAAATTGTAGCAGAAATTATGAATGGGCTTAATGCTGTTTTTCTACGAGAGATGAACTATATAGCTATGCTATGAAGATGTAATAGCTAAGCTGTGAAACTATGTGACTGTCTCCACTGGTTTTAAGCTATGTAGTTGTGCGAGGAAGAGGCATAGCTCGAGTGTACGATGTATAGTAGGGAAGTCATCCATAGCACGCATCAATGAATATGATTGGTAAAAGAATTTTAGATTAGATATTGAAGAAAAGCAGGCAGGTGCACTTATTTTATGCCAAATTTTAGGCCCCATTTTGAAAATAAGGGTGAGTCTATAGGATTTTATTAAACACGAAAAACACGCAATAGAAGCCAATACTTTCTAGTTTCTGGTTTTTTATAAACGTTGTTCCTCATTAGGATCTTCTCCTGTGTTATGGGTGCGTTTACAAACATACAAGTTCACATACACATGACACCCAGACCCGAAACAACCATTTGTGGATCACACAAAGAGTTGCTCCGTGCGGAAATCGAACATGCTACCCGTTGTGCGGCAGCCAGTTGCCCAACCACCGCACCAACCGTGCAGTTTGCGTCTGCGCTGTTAAAAATGTTAAATGTCAACTTATACTTGAATTAAAAGTAATCTGCTTTTGCAATTGATAAGTACCTATTTAAAGTATTAGAGATTCTTATAAATAAATACTTCTATTTAATCCTATTAATTTAATTTCACTCGCAACCATTGCGTGGATTTTACATAAAATATACATTTTTGACAACTATTGAAACATCATTTTCTATTTCTTCTCCTCTAATAATATCTTCTGATTTATTTCGTTGCGGGATCCAAGACAGTCATTCAGGTCCCTGACGCTGGACTTCAGTGTTCCGGTGTTTGCATGGTTATGTCTACTGTATATCCTGACTTGCAGGACATGCAGGAGTTGCAGCGGTATGGGAGGTTGTGGGGGCTTGTCCTAAAATCAACTACTGAGACAGCACACAATGCACCTTTTATTTCCATTAGGTATAGACAGAAAAAATGTTGTGGTAGCCCGGACGTTTAAGACAGCTTCTCATCCATGAGAGTCGAAGCTGCGGACTACCTAGCGTGTCACCGGGGCTCCAGCTCGAAAAACAGTAGGAACAGGTGGTTTTTAGTCAGTAAGAGTCTGACACTCCCTTTCGCCTTGAGGCCCAATTACCCCAATCTTCCCAATCCCTGATTCCCCAATAACCATTAAATTACTAACCCTCAAAAGGCCGTATCTTGTATCTTGCTTGAATCGAACATAATCTCACTTTCTTTTAATTATTATCGCGGACTCCATCTAGACATTATCTGTGAACATTCATCTCAACACCATGTTGCCGTTTAATTACTACATTTCATAACAATAAGATATACTTTGTTTACCAGTTTTCACGTTAGTCAAAACCGGTAAAATGTGGACATGCATAACAGTAGGCCGCAGCTTCGCGGTAGTCCGCAGTAAATACACACTAGTATTTTCTCTAGTGTCGTGGGTACGTTTACAAACATACAAGTTCACATGTACATGGCACCCAGATCCGAAACAACAATTTGTGGATCACACAAGGAGTTGCACCGTGCGGGAATTGAACCCGCTAGACGTTGCGCAGCAACCGGTTGCCCAGCAACCACGTCAACCGTGCAGTCAAAGTCAGGCACATTCCATTAACAATTATGTTAATATGGTCCCATGTAATAGAGTTATGTAGAATTCCTCTTTTTACACAAAATAAAATTTATCATCCGATTACCTCGTTTGCATTGCCGGACAAGAGGTCTCGGGTTCGATTTCCGTGTTAGCAAATTATTACTGGGCATTTTTGGCTTTTCGAATATTTCTTTGGAGTAGCATGGAGTTTGGAATTGTGCCCAGTATAAGGCAATAGTGTCACCCCTTTATTATCGACCAACAAGGCAGTCCATACATAATTTAATAACGTAATTTTTTTATTTCTGAGCTAAATACGGCCCTGCATAAGGCGACCGCGATCGCTTCACTATCAATCAAAATAAATCATTCGGACCCCACCACAGGATATGTCCATTCGGTACATCGGTAGCACTCTTCTCTTTGACGTCATAAATATTAGTCTAGTATCGTGGTGGCCCGGAGGTTAAGGCACTCGCTTCTCAAGCATGAGAATTGGAAACCTGGCAAGTACCAATGTGACTTTTTCCAAGTTATATGTACTTTCTAAGATTATTTAGACATCACTGACAAACGGTTAAGGAAAACATCGTGAGGAAACCTTTTGGGTTTGTGGGGGGAAAATCATCCAATGTTCTCTCTCACCTTGGGTGAAGTGAGGAGTGTTCTGACACTCCCTAAGACTCCGTAAGAGTTTTCTCTTACTGATTAAAAACTACTCCGTTCCCATTCCTGCTTTTCAAGCCAGAGCCCCGCTAGGTAGTCCGCATCAGGGATCAGCCCTACTGTGCTCCATCTGTGGTGGTCTGATGGCTACTTGTGTACGTGTACGTCGTGTGGAAACTTGGACTTATAATTTCGAATTGTAATTTCCAAATGACCAACCCGCATTGAGCAAGCGTGGTAATTAATGCCCAAACCTTTTCCGTGTGAGAAGAGGGATTTACACTCTTATAACCTAATTAAATAGAGGATTTAAAGTTAAACAAGATGTTTATAGTCAAATCGTGTCTCTTCCTTCGAGAAACGGCCACATGCCACAATGTTTTGTAGAAAGTTTCATTTAGCGTAAATTACCATCTCAGTAGCTTGCATGGATTTGTAACAATTATTCTGTTTGTCTGTTACTCTGTGAATATGTATGTGAACTCCTAAACGGCTGCAGCGAATAGGAATAACAATTAATTCCATTTAGGGACAGAGGTTGGAAATCCAGCTGCTACGCTACGTGTTCTGGGTTCGACTCTCTCTGGATCCGGGTGTGATGTGAATGTGAATTTATATGTTTAACCTCGTTTAAAACTAAAAGAAAAGGAAAAAAGAGATATAGGAACAATAACCTCAAAAATACCTTACCCAACACAGGAACGGAATACGAAACCTCTTTCTCGATAGTCGCACTAATGACCGCTCGAAAATCCAACAAACAAGACAGTATTTTTAAAATAACTATCATGAGACATACTAAATTAACTAAAAATCACGGTTTACTCACGTACATTAATAGAGAAAAGCTCTACTAGTTTCGTGACGTCGCGTTTGCGCACGCTGCTCATAATGAAGAGTCCCTCTGTGACTCGAAACTAGTAGAGCTTTTTTCTATTAATACGTTGAGTGTCCCATCTATTTAGGATAATCTCGTGGTATGTCCAATGGAACTTAAAATGTTGTACTGATTAAAAAAGCAAAAATTTTTGATGCGATAAATTTAAGTTCTAGCTCACACGCACAACGCTGTAAACGCAGTTCAATTGCTACTGACTAGTGCATGACATATAATGCACAGACGTCACAGTCCGATCAACAATGCATTAAATGTAAGGGTGTTACCACACCAATCGAGCGATGGTCGATCGATGGTAGAATGGATTAGTCGACGTCGATCGATAGTTTCTACCACACCAATCGATCGATAGCCGATAGATACCATCGATCGATGGTGGAATGGATTAGTCGATGTCGATCGATAGATTCTAGCCGGAATATAATAAATCTACCGACCACTGCCATCGACCAGCAGTCGATCGACTGCTAAGTCGACCGGTATCCGTCGATCAATTAAAGCTACCACACCAATCGATCAATGTCGTTGACTGCACGGTTGGTGCGGTGGCTGGGCAACTGGCTGCCGCGCAACGGGTAGCGGGTTCGATTCCCGCACGGAGCAACTCTTTGTGTGATCCACAAATTGTTGTTTCGGGTCTGGGTGTCATGTGTATGTGAACTTGTATGTTTGTAAACGCACCCACGACACAGGAGAAAACCCTAGTGTGGGGCAAAGTTTAAAAAAATGCTATCGATGGCATCGATGGACTATCGATCGATAGGTGTGGTAACACCCTAATGCACGGACAGTCAACATGTTAATGCACTTGAGTAAACCGTGATTACAGTATTAATTACCACAGATCATTATCTCACTTGGAGTTCGAAAGCGCAAGTAATAAATTAGCAGAGACTATAAAAGTAAAACAGTGAGTCGTTGGCAGCTCGCGTGTGTCGCGGTTGACTGGTGAAGAGTATTGCTCTCCTTCGGGGCAATAACTTAGGAGACGGAGATGTTCTTGCATGTAAATATGAGGTAGTCATCGAAATATGTTTAAGTCTTTGACTGCCAATAGAAAACTGTTGAAGGCAAATCCTCCGCTAACGTCGGTCACCGGTGACCACCACGGCGTTCAATGTGTTAAACTAGCTTCTGCCAGCGGATTTGCCCGCGGTCTAGTGGGATAAAAAATGTCCTATGTGTTATTCCAGACCATAATGTACCCATGTTCCAAATTTCATCTTGATCCCTTCAGCCGTTTTGATCGTGATTGAGTAACGAACATACATATAAACATTCGCATTTATGATATTGTATAGTAAAAGATGTGGGAGAGCTGTGCACCACCACGAATGGGCCGGCTCGACCGGAGTGATACCACGGCCTCACAGAAAACCGACGTGAAACAACGCTTGAAACGTGTGAGCGAGGTTATCTGGGGGGTAAACGAGACAATCTTCCAAATCCCCGATTCGTCGACAAGTCTTCAATTCCTTACTCCCATAAACGGCAACGCACTAATAACGCCTCTAGTGTTTCGGGTGTCTATGGGAGGAAGCGATTGCTTACCATCAAGTGATCTGTAAGCTCGTTTACAGGCTTATAACATAAAAAACTGTTTCCTGGTATTACTCCGATCGAGCCGTCTATTCATGCCGAAGCATGGCTCTCCCACGTATTATGAAAATTACTCAGAAAAGAGATCATTAACATTAGTACAAACGTTTAAAAAAAACTAGATTTCAATCGCTAGATTTCAAGTGAAACCACAATAATCTTCAATGAAATCTCACCATTTATTCTTTACACGATGCTTGCGTGAACGCGTGACCATTACTCATTTTAATGCCGGCGTTACATTTGAAAGTTAGTTGTCTATTAAACTGAAAATATGTTGTCCACTATACATTGTAATTACATATCATTATTTGGAAGAGCCATGCTTCGGCACGAATGGGCCAACTCGACCGGAGTGATACCACGGCCTCACAGAAAACTGACGTGAAACAACGCTTGCGTAATGTGTAGGTTACCGGAGGTCCAATTACGGGGAATCGGGGATTGGGAAGATTGGGAATGGGGGAAATGGGCCTCCGGTAACCTCACTCACACAACGAAAGCGTTGTTTCACGTCGGTTTTCTGTGTCGGATTGTTGGCGGATCGGGGATTGGGAAGATGGGGAAGGGGGTTAAGGGTACTTTTTATAATTAAGACGAATAAAAACAACATATTCACATAAGTAATTAACAAATATTTATTTCAATGATAATTTACAACGAAAATTTGATAATAGTTCATAACTAAACTAGGAAACGAGTTACACTCCACCCATTCAGTGTTACATAGAAAAACCGACAAAAATAACTGTTATAATTCAAACTAAAATCGACTTTAAACTCAAGAAGATAAGGCACAAAATTAATTACATTTCTTCTGTGCATAGAGGGCGCTTTCGACGAAAATGGACGACTAGATTAAGATATGGTATAAATTATAGATTTTTTAATGATATGTTATATGAAATATGAGAAATGCAAATTCGTGCGAGAAAAGCCACAGGAAAATATATGTTTTCTACATTTTTTATAGGATAAGCCCGCCACAACCTCCCAAAACCGCAACTCCTGTACACCAGGATCTACAGTAGATACAAACATGAAAACACCGGAACACTGAAGTCCGGCGCGTCCCAGGGACATGAATGACTGTCTTGGATCCCGCAACGAAATTAATCAGATCACGGTTTACTCACGTAAATAAATGGAGAAAAGCTCTACTAGTTTCGAGACACAGAGGGACTCTTTATCATGATAAGGAGCGCCCTCTGTAGCAGTACGTGCGCAGACGCAGCGACGTCGCGCACACTACATTCTTAATGTACGTGAGTAAACCGTGATATTTTTGTTGTTTACCTACTGTCTTACGATAAAATATATAAGTAAATAAAAGATTTGAATATAATTAAATTTCTTCTATATAACAATGAATGAGTGCTTTATATATTATAATTTTTAATTATTTTCAGTATTTAAAGTAACTAATATAATAAATAGTAATAAAATAACGGTTCCATTTTTCATAGCTGAAAACAAAATGCATATTGTTAATGCGAACATTTTTCACGATTTAATATCTACTACATATTTTATTTAACAAAAACTAACGAGACGAGGCATCAAGAGCTAATTTCAACTTTACCGCTTACAAGATAAAGTCTAGAATCCTTTTAATACGTCCTTTTTTTGAGGGGGGGAAAATCATCCAATGACTTCTCTCGCCTAGGGCGAGGCGAGAGGGAGTGTCAGACTGTTACTGACTAAAAACCACCCCGTTCCTACCCCTGCTATTCGAGCCGGAGCCTCGGTAAACCCGCTAGGTAGTCCGCAGCTCCAGATCAGGCATCAGCCCTACTGGGCCCCATCTGTGGTGGTCTGATGGCTCTTTGAATAGGTCCTAATTTAAGTGTTGCTAATCGAAAATGAGTTTTATGTTTATAGAGTTAAAGTACAAAGTCGTCTCATCAGTTTTTGCATTTAAGGTGTAAATTTTTATATTTAGGTAGTACATTGGTCACAATATTATATATATGTATATACAAAATACTCGATACATTGTGTTTTATATAAGATGATTATATAGAGGACGTGTAATTTAATTTTTGAGTAACATATTTGAAATTAATGCTCTACTAAAGATATTAAATGCATTGCGATGTCAAAAATCCTTTATTTGTGATCCCTAAGCCGTCTGCCAAGAATGGGGATTATTACAAACCCCCTTTTCAGAGGGGGGGGATACAAACATACATAACCTCACCCCTATCACCCGTGGGGGTAGGCAGAGATAATGGAACGCCAATTACTACGGCTCTTACACACCTCTTTCGCTTCATCAACAGTCATCAGTCTTTTAATGCATGCTCGTCGGTTAAAGGGTTCTTTTAATTTGGCCCTTCTTTAATATATCGCCAATCTGGTCGCTATATGTCCATCTAGGGCGCCCTCTACCGACGGCTCCATTCATATGCGCTCTTTCGTAAATTTGCCTTCATCCATCCTTTGTAAATGTCCAAACCATCGTAACAGGGGGAAAGGGGGTACTTTGCAAGATTTACAGTTATACATAGTGGCATTTGTATCATTAGCATAACTTTAATTTAAAATATTACTCACGAATTAAACTACACCTGAAAAGGCTGCTTTTCCACCAGCGATGTGCTATGCTACGTTGCTGTAGATGCATTTGGCTTCCACATCATATCCATTGGTCGGCATAGCTTAGCATTGGTGGAAACGGACTCAATTACGATATATTTTTTATATGAAAACATGCCTGCTATGGATGGCTTCCCATCTACCTTCGATACATTGCATACTCGATTCTGCATATCTTCTTCGCACAGCTACATAACTTAGTATCAGTGGAAACGGTCACATAGTTTCACAGCTTAGCTATTACATCTTCGTAGCATAGCTTCATAGCACATCTCTGGTGGAAAAGCATCCTAAATGTAATGTTAAATACTAAAGTTATCATTTAGACTCGCTTTCACGAAATATCGACACTACATGAGCTGCTGTTTACATGTGAACATTAGCTCATGACGATACCTAAGTACGTGTGTCGCCTGGACAGTCTACGCTACATGCTTGTTGACTGGACAATCTCTGCACTACATGAGCTGCTGTTTATATGTGAACATTAGCTCATGACGATACCTAAGTACGTGAAAATGAGACTAAAAGAGATAGATCTGACTATATTGCTATCCTTCTCACACTATACAAAATACAAGTGCGAGCGAGACAGAGATAGCAACATAAAGTCGGATCCTACGTCAAATGTTTTTAAGGAATAATGACATATTATATGAAATGAGTTTATGTGATATGGTATAATATCTTTATATAATATGATGTGTAGAAGTTTGTTGATATTTTGAGAGGTCAATGTACTATACGTAGTATGAGTTTGCTTTATGTTTAAAGTAGTGCGTTCGGAGCTCTGATTGGCTGGCTCAAATAAACCAGACACAAGAATTGGGTGAATAGATGTTAGAACAACTTGGGTGAATAGATGTTTTTCCCAACATTTATTCACCCCTCTTCCATATCTATTCACCCCATTTTACAGTACACTAGGACCTCTTAAAATATCAACAAAACTACATTTCAAATTGTATACATACATACATAAATACGAGCATAGCATTACTATTTCTTGACATTGACAGTTCAAGTGTATATGACATTGACAGCTGTCAAATGGCACAGATATTAAAAAAGCCTCTGCGAATGGAAACTCGCCTTTTAAGTTTTAACATACATACATAACTTCACGCCTGTCTCCCATGGGGGTAGGCAGATACAATGGACCGCCAATTGCTACGACTCTTACATACCCTTTTGCCTTTTAAATATAAAAAATATAGAATTAATCATCGTGGTGACTTAAGAATTGGAAACCTACCAATGTGACATTTTCCGAGTTATATGTACTTTCTAAGATTATTTAGACACCACTGACAAACGGTGAAGGAAAACATCGTTAGGAAACCTGGGCTTTTAATTTCTGATTATAAGTTTGAAATCGCCAATACGCATTGAGCAAGCGTGGTGATTAATGCTCAAACCTTCTCCGAGTGAGAAGAGGCCTTTGGTCAGCAGTGGCCACTTATAGGCTGTTGAATATGTATGATGTTCAATATGAGTTTTTTTTTCAATAAAAATAATAATACTATGCTCAAAAGACTAAATAGTGTTCAATAAATTAAAACTAAACAGTCAAATATTTAAGGCCTATCTAAAAACTTATTGGTTTCCAATATCCGTTACTTTTTTGGCCGATAGATGACACTAGTATAGTTTTAAGTCTCAAAAAGTTCACTGTAGTTAAGTTGGTGTTAATAAAAAGTAATTTTAGTTTATATAGCTGGTCTTATGACCATTTTTACTAACCACAAGACCATTTTTACTACCTAAGTTAAATCCATACCCTTACAAGTGACACCTAACAAGGTGTCGCTTGTAAGTTGGTGAAAGCCAAAATGTCGTTATTACCTTAAGGTTTACTTAAAATTTAGGGGAGGGTTGGTGAAAACCAGCAGTAGTAACCTATCTATCTGAAGATTTGATTACAAGAGATATAATTTTGACATAAGATTTACCCAAAACATGTCAAAATTCTATCTTTCATTACCAAATCTACAAAACAAATAAGTTATTGAAAATACCTCCAAAAGACTTTAAACTACACCAGCGCCTCTACCGGTGCAAAAAACACTCTCAATTATAAGCTCACGCGATTGGCCATACCAGCCGACAAATCCACCAATCACATATCAAATCAACAATCACAATGACCAATCAGAAACCTTTTTGTCGCGAAAATTATGTCAAGCGTCATATTATTATAATTTAAGTAGAATTTAAAAAGTAACTGAGTTTTATAATACACTGGGTGATTATTTTTATGAAATATTGAAAAGTTATTTAGTAAAAAATCGATATTGAATATTAAATAACCGATTTTAATCCAAAATCTTTAGATTTAGACCGATTTTTTGCAGATATCTTCAACCGATTGAGTTGAAATTTAGTATACACGTTTAGTTTGCATGACAATAAATGGTTAAATACATAAAACCTTAATTTTAAACGGATTTAATTTATATTTAAATAGATTAATAATCGCTCCCTTAGTTCGAGTTTGTTTTACGTTTAAAGTAATCGAAACGAGAGCGCGTTCGGCGCTCTGATTGGCCGACTCGAATAAATCAATCAATCAGAGCGCCGAATGCGCAAATATTTTGGATTATCATCGGTTATTCAATTTGGGCATAAACATCTATCATTTATTACTTTTTCTATAATGGTTTGAGTGCAATGTAAGACATATTTATATGGAACAATGAAATGATTAAGTAACTGGTAATCCTGCTTTGTACCTTAATGTCTTAGCGTGATGATAGGTTGCCTCAAAATACCAGTTATTTCTCTTGCCATACAGAGACTGGGTTGTAGTCTCTTATAAACTTAGATTTAGGTAACTGCTTTATTATAACTTTCGTGAGACATACTAAATTAATTATTATGTTATCGACTTACTCACGTAACTGTTTGACGAGGAACTCGACTAGTTTCAAGCCATTCTAGAGGCTCATATTCATTAGCAGCATTCCGCGACACACGACGCACATACTCGCCTCTAGCATGGCTTGAAACTAGTTGAGTTCCTCGTCAAACAGTTACGTGAGTAAGCCGATAACATAATAATTAAGCTAACCGCTTAGCAAAATAAATAACATTACGCTAAGACATACAGGAACAGAGAAAACGGGCGAAACCGGGAGGCATTACTAGTTCACACATACTTTACACCTCATATTGATAATTTTTAACATATTATAATTATAATGGAGTATAAATCTATAACTTATAAGACATTGTAAGACCAAGATCTAGCATTACAACTAGATTCTTCCAAAAAACCCCCTCGCTCGCACTAGGAAACCAAACAGCTCAAACATTAAGGCCATTAGGAATGCTTAAATTCACTTTTTAAGAAAAACACGGGCCCCGTGTCGGTCCGAAATCGATCGAGGTACCCCGAAATCGATCGAGGTATGCTCGAAAATGGTAAAAATGGCCCCTAGTGCGGACTGTGAGTTATTTAAAATTACATTTGTTGTGTGGAGTTACCGTTCCATGTGTTATTATCATCGTCGGGGGCGCGATCACTGGGTAGACGGTGTATGTTGCCCCGTCGTCGCACCCCGCCAGGAGGTGCAGGGGGGGCGGGGGACGGAGCCCGTGGGGTACGGGGTGACGTGGCCGGAGGGGGGAACAGGCGCGTGCGCAACCAAACTAGGAGCGTCTGTGATGGTTCCAGGATCATAGTCGTGAACAGCTGCGTGAAGAATGCTGTGGAAAAAATATTGGTTTTGTTAGTTTTTCTTGTGTGAAAATGATATTTCAATTTGGTAGATTGATGTTAAAAATGATATGACCATAAATTTTTTTATTAAGTTTTCTGCCATTTTTTGAGAATATATGGCATTTTAATTTCGAAAAACTTCGTTTGAGATAAAATTATGAGACAGATTTAAGCGCTTGTGAGCAAAGCGTTGATGGTGCTCTTAATATCGGACTGTCGACGTCTCAGGTTGATTCCGGACCGAACATTGTATTAATTTTCTATTTGCAAAACTAAGGAGTTCATTTCTCATTCAAAATAAAATATAGCATTTTAAGCACAGCCACCAAAAATTCCATAGCGCTTCAGTGCAAAGCGTTGACGGTTCTCTACAAATCGACGTCTCAAGGCATTCCTGAACAACCTAACAGGTTGCTCAGGGTTTGGCTTAAAGCATGGAGTGTTGTTTAGACACTAAGAGTCTGACACTCCTTCTCACTACACCTAGGACGGAAGAAATCATTGTAGATTTTCCGTTATCAAAAAAATTTCCAGATCGAATATTTAATTAATTATTTATTTGCAAATGATAATAAAACATTTATATTTTTACGTTTGATGGGTTGACGTTTGGCTATCTGACCTGGTGCCTTAGTGCTATTCAATTGTGTCAGAATGGTCGATCACTGAGCAGTCCGAGAGGGACGGAGCTATACAACCTACATAGCTCCATCCCTCTTGCACTGCTCAGTGATCGACCATTCTGACACAATTGTAAACAACAACCTGATGGTAAGCTGCGATAAATTTTAAGACGCTCTCAAATGTAGTTCTGTCTATCAATTCTTTATAAAATGACAAAGTATACGCACAATATTTAAGTACAACTTAAAATTGCCTAGCGTTTGAGTATTCGGGCGTAAGGCCCCTTCGGTAAGCTGTGATACTCCTAATGATGAGCGACGGCGGCCGTGCGACGGTGGGTGGGGTTACGTTGGATGGGTTCAAAGTCCATCAAAGGCATTTATTTCAATACGTCTGCGTCAAATTATCCGACAGTGTTGTTGAATACAAAAGTGTTGCTTCGAATGGTTCTCCATTGGGTAAAACTTTCGTTCTCAAAAAAGGGAACATCTTTACATTTTTGATCATTTACCTATTGTTACGTATGTGAACAATGTAACGACAATACGACGTCAAAAACGACGTTTGACATTTACCGCTATCTCGGCTGATGGTAAGCAAAGATACTTACTAATGATGCTAGCGACGGCGGAGGGCCGTGCGACGGTGGGCGGCGTCCTGCGCGGCAGTACGAGCAGCGCGGCCGACGGCGCCAGCTGCAGCCCGCGCAGGCTGGCCGTGGCTTCCGTCAGCTCGCGGCGAGGGAACGCCGTCCATAGCGCGAATGATGATGTTGATAACTAATAAATAATAAAATAAATAAAATTTATTCAAAAATAATGTTTACAAAAAATGTTTAACATTACTCCAACAGAAATAAGGTTTCCTATTACAATAATGATACGATTACAGTGCTAAAAATATACTAGAACTAAAAATATTAATAACGGTATAAAACAATAATTCGGAAATGCATTATTAGATAGTGGACCGCCCGATCTAGGTTTAATTTAAAAACCTGTGTTTCAGGTTACTGTTACTGGACATTAAATTAAAATATTTTTAACAACACAGTTACGCTGTTATAGTGACGCAAACTTAACGTGTTTTTGGGAACAACGTGTCTCGCCTTTTATCCCCGAAGGGGTAGGCGGACGTACAGATTATGACACGTAATGTCAAAATACAATATACACTCACTTTTCGCTAATTTATGTTGTAAGTCCCATTATGAGCCTATTGCCATATACTGGGCACATTTACGGACTTCGTGCTACTACCGAGAAATTTTCGCAAAAAATTATTATTATAATGCCTTATCTTTCTTTCTCAATCACGTCGAAATTGCTAAAAGACGAACAAAATTTAGCAGTGGTAGATTATCCACTGGAATAACACATAGGCTACTTTATATCCCACATGACGCGATTGGTAAAACCGCTGGCAGAAACTAATAAATGAATGTTACGTTGTAGTGTGTGACACCTCGTCTTTTTAACGTAAGTTAGTTGTATAAGAAGCTTAATTAAAACGTACAATGTAAATTTTATTCCAGTGTCGTAGACTCGCCCAGGCAGTTCAATGTTTTTGCCCTTTCTTTCAAAAACGTGGTGTATTTTCTACTTAAAATAATACTGAAGACTAAAGATACCCTAATCTAAAGAATTGCATAGAGGGTGCGACTCTACGTTTCTGGAATTAAATTTACGTGGACTCTCTAAGCGTGTTGTTAGCACTGAATGTGTTAAAGTATTCATAGCAGCACGTGTCATGTATTGGTCCCGAAGGCTCGTCATTGCACCATACCTGCAAGTTGTCGGCGACGTATCTCTGTACGTCTGCGAGCGTGCCGTCTGCGTGGAAGTGCGCGGTGTGGGAGGTGCCGTCCGGCAACTTGAACTGGATGCGCGCGCCCGTGCCCACGTCGCCTGCGGCTGGGGGAAGGGGGGATTAGGTATACGCTCATCTACACCACATGTGCCTAAGTGCCTACTGTAGGTACAAAACTCTCTTCTCACGCATTATAAAAGGAGTAATTTTGACATTAATAAGGTCAAAATTTCTACATGAATGAAAAAGGATTTTTGATACATACGATATTTTACTATTAATCTACTTATATTAAAGTGTCAAAAGCTATATTTTCTCCGAAGTTAAAGCATATAAGGGTGACTATTAATTAGTGAACGATATTTAAACACGTGATTGTACTCATGATTACAAACACCTTTCCCTAAGAAACCTTTTTTGTACAAAACTCCTAACAAAATTACGAGTAGGCTTTCGCATGATCGCTAGAAAAAATGTCATTGCGCACGCTGCCCATGATGAAGAGTCTGCGACTCGAAACTAGTAGAGCTTTTCTCAATTAATTTACGTGAGTAAACCGTAATTTTTAATGATCTAACATGTTTTACGATAGTTATTATAAGAATCTAAATAAAAAATCATAAATTGCGTTAAACAGCAAAACCATATCTATTTCAAGTATGAAGTCATACATTCATTTATTTAATAATTTTATATACGTTTTTACATAAATTATGGCCTTAAATCTAGATCGCCAAACTGTTTCGTTTGATGTATGTTTATCAAGTATGAACTCACTAGGCGAGGTCTGCGTGGCGGGTGCAGCGGGTGCAGTGGCTGCAGTGGCTGCAGGCGGGGCGTCCCTCGCGCGGCGCTCGCGCCGGTCCTGCGCGATCTGCTCGAGGATCCGCTGCCGCGCCAGGTTGTTCTCCATCTTCTCACGGCGACGCTCCTCCTAAAGATAATAGAAATAATTATCACCACCCTTACTCTTCCCGTGGGTGTCGTATACCCGGCTATTGGACCTACACATTAGACAGAGACCGGGCCGCAGCGCTCTCTGATAAACCTGACCTTTTTGAGCTGCGATTTCTCCGACATCTTTAATTGATTTTGTCTGGACTTTAAAAGAGACTATGACCTCTGAGTTTGTTTCGGCATTTCTTCTCAGAGTAGTCCGATAGGAAATGCCGGCCTCATCTAGCTATTTAAGAGATTGACGTGTAAAAGTGTTATTTTATAACCTATTTGCAAAATAAATATCATTTATCATTAATTATCACCACTCCTACTCTTCCCGTGGGTGTCGTATACCCGACTAAGTAACTACACATTTGACAGAGACCAGGCAGCAGCGCTTCCTGATAAACCTGAACCTTTTAAATTGCGATTTCCAACCCATCTTCCAAGTATGGTGGTTCTCTAAAAAGCAGGAGTAGAAACGGGGTGGTGTTTAGTCAGTAAGAGTCTGACACTCCCTCTCGCCTCATCCAAGGCGGGAAACGCCTTTGGGTGGTTTTTAACCCACGATAAAATAGACTACATTTATTAAATGAAGTTCAGGCAGTAGTTTTCTCTGAGAAACCTGAACCTTTTATATTGCGATCTTCATAGTCAACCTGCCTGACTGCAGAATCTCATGTAGAGAAGTGTGGGAGAGCCATGCTTCGGCATTGCTGGGCCGGCTCGACCGGAGTGATACCACGGCCTCACAGAAAACCGACGTGAAACAACGCTTGCGTCGTGTGAGTGAGGTTACCGGAGGCCGAATCCCCGATTCCCCAACAATCCTTAAATTCCAAACCCCCAACAGACCGGCAACACACTTGTAACGCCTTTACTTTAGGTTACTTCTAGGTAAGCGCGCTCCATCGTCGACCGCATCGTCGCTTCCCATCAGGTGAGATAGTGGTCAAGCGTGAACCTATAGTTAATATAAAAAAAAAAAACGCCTCTGGTGTTTCGAGTGTCCATGGGCGGCGGCGATTGCTTACCATCAGGCGATCCGTCTACTCGTTTACCGGCTTATACCATAAAAAAGGATGCCCATATTCTAGCAGTGGGTTGTCTTTTATTTTATTTTATTTGGGAAACGAACAGAATTATATACGAAAATTACAGCCAAATTAAATAATACATAGTCCAAAACAGTTTCCACATGAAAATATACATTAACGCCTAATCAAACATGAGTGAAAAAATTCAATGTATGAATGAACATATTATTATGAAAAAGCCTGTTCAAAATCTACTTCAAATACATACGTACGAACATAATATGTTCATATACGTCATTTATATATTAATTATTACGACATATTATGTCGTAATAAATAATAACGATTAGAGTCGTGTATAATATATTACACTTTTTTAACTCCACATGCAGTTTTATTTCAATTTTCACTATTAAATCCCAAGGCATTATTGAAGTTTTAAGAAAAAATATTCATTTAAATATTTTATAAACTCAGAGTGCTGACAGTACTTTTAACTAATCAACAATCGGGGGCGAGTTGGAGTATCTAATAATTTAAGGGGCGAGTTGATGCACTTAGGCAATCAGGGGCGAGATCCAAGGGGCGAGCTGAGCCTACACCCATACTCCGGGGCAGAAGGCAAACAGTCGCATAACACATGTTTAAATGTCACGGACTATTGATGGTGACCATGGTTACCTGTATCTGTTTAAGTTCCTGATCAGCCTGCCACCGCTTCAGTTCTGCCACACCTTTACCCTGGGCGCGCCGTTCCATCTCTTTCTCTTTCTCCAACTAAGGAATGGTAAGAGACACAATATTATTAACTTTAAAAGAAATACTACTGATCAATAGTAGACTACTGGAAAATATGAGACACTAGTTTCTGCCAGCGGTTTCGCCCGCGTTCCCGTGGGATAAAAAGTATCCTATCACTCAAGTCAGCTCATACCCTGTCTGTATACTAAATTTCATCAAAATCCGTTCAGCAGTTTCAGCGTGATTGGCGGACAAACATCCAAACAAACAAATCACATTTATAATATGACTGTGTGACACATGTACTGTGCGACACATTTTTAATTTTTTATGAAATCAACAGCATTCGTCTGTAAATTAAACTAAAACCTCAAAGAAATCAGCGTTAAGCTGCCGTATGGTGATGATTACAAAATCAATTTCTTTTACAACCTATAGTCAAAAAATGATGCCTTCATTATACACTTATTTTTGTGCATTTGGGTTGCTTTTCCACCAGAGATGTGATATGCTACAAAGATGTAATCCGCTATGTATATAACTGTATTCATTAGCAAATAAATACTTTGACTTTGACTTTATGATAAAACTATATGACCGTTTCCACTGATCCTAAGCATGATAGTCCAAGGAAGGTATTTAATTTATATTTTATTTTGTAATTATTATTTTGTCTATTGTGTAGTTTTGTTATTTGTTGTTTAGTTAGTAGTTTTTTTTTTTTAGAATGTGTTTGTAGTTTTAAAATTTTGCGCACGTTGATTACCCGCCTGTATAAAATCTCTCTTTAGCTTTAAGGTTTGCTGTCAGAGAACCCAATTCTGGGTTAAGCTCGCCTTTGTACATAAGCTTTCGAAATTGTATGTATCTGTTTGTATTTGTGTGTGTGCAATAAAGTATAATATAATATAATATGCACAGCTCGAGTATGCGATGTATCTATAGTAAAAAAAAATACATGTTTTAGTGACAATCCTGCTTACCTCCTTCTCCTTGTCAGCCTTCTCCCTCCGCCGAGCCTCTATCAGCTCCTTGGCTCGTTCCATCTTCTCCTCCATGCTGCCCAAACTCTCCGTGGCCGCCACTTCTGGCGCCTAGAAAGAAGTCAAAGTCACAGCATTTACTTAAATAAATCCTTAATAAGGCACTTTTGAAACGTTAAATTGAATTGTCCGTCAGTCCGTCTGTCAGTGAAGCTAGGCGCTCGTTCCAAAGTGTTGCTTCGAATGGAGAAGAACGAGCAAGAAACTCCATCGTTACTCTTTTTAAAAAATGTCGTCTACAATATCTCTGATACATTATTTGATCATTTATCTATTGTATATATATGTAGGAACAATGTAACGACAATACGACGTCAAGAGTGAAAACATATATTTGCAAGCATGGTGATTAATGCTCAAACCTTCTCTTTGTGAGAAGAGGTCTTTGGTCAGCAGTGGTCACTTATAAACTGTTTATGTTGATGATGATGATGAGCCTGGTCTAAAATTGTGCACAATACATTCTTTTTTTAACGTTACCCCACATTACGATTCCCCCTGTGTCGTGTGTGCGTTTACAAACATACAAGTTCACATACACATGACATCTACACCCAAAACAACAATTTGTGGAAACTACAAAGAGTTGCTTCGTGTGGGAATCGAACCCGCAACAACGGCCATCACACCAACCGTACTGTCAAATATGTAATTGTTAATTCGAAGTGAGCTCGATCGTAGTCCGCCATGTCATTGTTTGTGAGAATAATATCGAGATATGGCGGACGAGCAGTCACGTTGAAAAAAAAATTACATCAAATTCCTATTTCTTAAGTCGGTTAATATATAATAAACCGCATCAAACTCGGTTCAGTAAATGCAGAGGTAAAAGCAGACAAATATACATACGCACCGATAAAACTGAGAACCTACCCCTTTTTTGAAGTCGGTTAAAAATGTATTTGACTTTAAGACCAACCTGTGCAGAACCAGGCGTGCTGGGCAGAATAGGAGTGGGTGCCTGACTGGGCCCCGCCTCGTCCGCCTTGGACGGCCGCCGCACGCACACGTCGCCGTCGCATTCCATGTCGTCTGGAGTTAACGGCTTCGATTCCTGGGCGACCTTCGGGATCTTCGGCGGGGGTGAACCTGTTGCTGAAATATTTTTGGTAGGTTGTAGTGAAAGTGATAAAAATGGTAAACAATGAAACAACAAACAGCGTCATGCATATAAAGGGTAGGCAGAGGTGCACATTACGGCACATAATGCCGCTATACAATGTACGCACAATTTTCACCATTTGTGTAATAAGTCCCCATGTAATAGGGGGTGAACCTATTGCCATATGCACAATTTCAGACTTCGTGCTACCACTGAGAAATTTTAGAAAACCCAAAAAAATAGCAGTAGTACTTTGCCCGACCTAGAAATCGAACGAGTTGCACTTGCGACCACTCGACCAACGAGGCAGTCGTCGGCAGGCAGGCACGTCGTGGATGTTGATGGATGACGTGTATGATGTGGATGATGTGTTGGAGGCTGATGTGGATGTTACATAACAAACTAACCTTGATCATCATGTGCCTGCTTGACCGGCTCGGCAGCCTGCGTCACCATGGCGGCAGTCTCAGTCTGCACGAAGCTGCCGGTCTGCTCCTTCAGGTTGGTGGATGATGTGGATGTTACATAATAAACTAACCTTGATCATCATGCGCCTGCTTGACCGGCTCGGCAGCCTGCGTCACCATGGCGGCAGTCTCAGTCTGCACGAAGCTGCCGGTCTGCTCCTTCAGGTTGGTGGATGATGTGGATGTTACATAACAAACTAACCTTGATCATCATGTGCCTGCTTGACCGGCTCGGCAGCCTGCGTCACCATGGCGGCAGTCTCAGTCTGCACGAAGCTGCCGGTCTGCTCCTTCAGGTTTGTGGATGATGTGGATGTTGGTGGATGTTGTTGGATGTTGCTGGATGTTGTTGGATGATGTGGATGTTGATGGATGACATATATCATGATGTGTATGATGTGGATGTTACATAACAAACTAACCTTGATCATCATGTGGCTGCTTGACCGGCTCGGCAGCCTGCGTCACCATGGCGGCAGTCTCAGTCTGCACGAAGCTGCCGGTCTGCTCCTTCAGGTTTGTGGATGATGTGGATGTTGGTGGATGTTACATAATAAACTAACCTTGATCATCATGTGCCTGCTTGACCGGCTCGGCAGCCTGCGTCACCATGGCGGCAGTCTCAGTCTGCACGAAGCTGCCGGTCTGTTCCTTCAGGTTGGTGGATGATGTGGATGTTACATAACAAACTAACCTTGATCATCATGTGGCTGCTTGACCGGCTCGGCAGCCTGCGTCACCATGGCGGCAGTCTCAGTCTGCACGAAGCTGCCGGTCTGCTCCTTCAGGTTGGTGGATGATGTGGATGTTACATAACAAACTAACCTTGATCATCATGTGCCTGCTTGACCGGCTCGGCAGCCTGCGTCACCATGGCGGCAGTCTCAGTCTGCACGAAGCTGCCGGTCTGCTCCTTCAGGTTGGTGGATGATGTGGATGTTACATAACAAACTAACCTTGATCATCATGTGCCTGCTTGACCGGCTCGGCAGCCTGCGTCACCATGGCGGCAGTCTCAGTCTGCACGAAGCTGCCGGTCTGCTCCTTCAGGTTTGTGGATGATGTGGATGTTACATAACAAACTAACCTTGATCATCATGTGCCTGCTTGACCGGCTCGGCAGCCTGCGTCACCATGGCGGCAGTCTCAGTCTGCACGAAGCTGCCGGTCTGCTCCTTCAGGTTGGTGGATGATGTGGATGTTACATAACAAACTAACCTTGATCATCATGCGCCTGCTTGACCGGCTCGGCAGCCTGCGTCACCATGGCGGCAGTCTCAGTCTGCACGAAGCTGCCGGTCTGCTCCTTCAGGTTGGTGGATGAAGTGGAGGGCTGGACTTGTTCCGTGGCTGATTGCTCGCTGGTGGGCGAGGGCTGCTTGTCTTTGACTGGAAGAAAATATAGTTAAAGTATGTTATATAAGAAAATGTACTTAAAGTCTGGGAGAGCCATGCTTCGGCATTGCTGGACCGGCTGGACCGAAGTGATACCACGGCCTCACTGAAAACTGACGTGAAACAACGCTTGCGTTGTGTTTCATTGTGTGAGTGAGGTTACTGGAAACCGAATTACCGAATTACATTAACCGAATTTAATTAAATTCCTAAACACTTCCAATTGTAACGCGTCTGGTGTTTCAAGTGTCCATGGGCGGCGGCGATTGCTTACCATCAGGAGATACGCCCGCTCGTTTACCGGCGTGTTCCATGCAAAACAAACACGTCAAGGCATTTTATATCTGTCGGGGTGGACAGAGGTGCAAATAATGTACACCCACTTTTCTCTAGATATGTTGTATGTCCCATGTAATAAAGACCAAGTCTCTTGCTAGTGCGGTGTACGCACAGAGCACAATTCCAGACTCGGAATATCGAATTTTCGATAACGAATTTTCGAATAAACTGAAACATTCTCAATTATCCTTTTCTCGACACTAGTATTTGCAACCGGTCGGCTTTTCTATCAGTTTTTTAAATGTTATAGGGCAGCAAACGAACGTACACCTGATGGTAAGCAATCAGCAACGCCCTTAGACACCCGCAACACCAGACGAGTCTCAAGTACGTTGCCGGCCTTACATATAAAGCTCAATTAGAAAAAGAAGGTATACTCACAATGCTGCTCAAGGATCCTATCTATCCGTAAAGCCAAGTTGCTCGCCTGCACTCCTGCGCATACCACTTCTAGAGGCATGCCATTGCGACCAATGAAGAACAGGGATGGGACCGGCACGAATTGATCTATTTATTATGAGTTAGGGACCATAATCTCATACATAGGTAAAATTTATAAAGATTTGGTGATATAGTGATATGTTGTCACCACCGTTACTCTTGTCGTGGGTACTGTGAGAGCGGGCTAAAGGACTACACATTTGATATATGTATTTCTTCATGCTTGTTCGTTTTTTTTTTTTTTAAGGGGGTAAATCATCCAATTGCTTCTTTCGCATTGGGCGAGGTGAAAGTGAGTGTCAGACTCTTACTGACTAAAAACCACCCCGTTCCTACTACCTACTGCTTTTCGAGCCGGAGGCCCGGTAAACCAGCTAGTCAGTCTGCAGTTCCGGATATGCTCGTCGGTTAAGGGTACTTTTAATTTGGCCCTTTTTAAATATATCGCTATCTTAGTACGGTTTCTCATTCAGATTCGCCAGAACCGTGTTTTCATTAACAATACAATAGATTTGTAATTTAAATTCCGCTTATACATTTATTTTTTAACATGCAGTGTTTAGCTCCGTCCCGTGTTGTTTTTGTAGCACCTCTGCTGCATGAGCATTTAATTGCGGGCGGGAGGGCGGTGCTGCATACCGCATGTTGCCGCAAAATACATATAGAAGCGGAATTAAAACTAAAAATGAAATATTGTTAGTGTAGCATGGATTTCCCTAGTAACGCCTGATTCTATTCTACACGTTTTTTCCTTTTCTCTTACACGTTGGCATTTGGCACTACATAAGTCTACCAAGTAAGTCTTATTTTACACATATTATTAAGATTTCGCAAAAGACAGTGTGTCGCGGAATGCTGCTCATGAATATGAGCCTCTAGCATGACTTGAAACTAGTCGAGTTCCTCGTCAAACAGTTACGTGAGTAAGCCGATAACATAATAATTAATTTTAGTATGAACCCTAACATTAGAACTTAAGACGGGATATATACCATGTTAATTTATGTCTATGAGTTTCCGATACCTATTTATTCCATAAATAAACATGGTAAATATCCCGTCTAAGTTCTAATGTTAGTGTTAGTGACCATGTCAGTTTAAAATCTTATATTCTAGTATGTCCCACGAATGTTATAATAAAATTATTTTTGCAAAAGGATACAGATCTGTGCGAAGTAGTTATAGTTGGGCGAGCCGCTCTTCAGCTTGATCGCCAGGAAGTTGGACTGGTCGGAGAGGCGGCTCAGCACCGCGGCGTCGTCTATCGTCGCTGCCATCTCCACTGACAGGTCGTTCTCACCTGCAGGCAAAGAAAGTTGGAGTTAAGAATAATTTTATTATTTTTCGGTGAGCGAAATAGCCATGCTTTTTGTGGTATAAGCCAGTAAAGGCAAGCGGATCACCTAATGGTAAGCTATCGCCGCCAAACATGGATATCCGAAACACCAGAGGCGTTACAACTGTGTTGCCTGTTGGGTAATTGGGCATTTGGAGTATTGGGAAGGGACCCCTTCCCTTCTCCCAATTGGGCTCCCGGTAACCTCACGCAACGAAACACAACGCAAGCAACGCGGTCGAACCGGATCATTCGTGCCCAAGCATGGCTCTTCCATACTTGCTTCGATACTGCTGGCGTAACACGGCCTCACAGCAAAACTGCGTGAAAAAACGATTGCGTTGTGTTTTGCAGTGAGATCCCTCTCAGGTTGCGGATGCCGAGCATATAGTTAGATAGTTAGTTAAGTATGTACCTTTGTTTTTTTTAGAGGGAGGGGTAGTCATCCAATGACTTTTCCCGTCTTGGGTGATGCGGAAGGGAGTGTTAGAGACTTTTATTGACTGAAAACCACACACCGTTCCTACTCCTGCTTTTCAAGCCGGGGCCCCGTAACTTGCTAGGCAGTGTTGCTGGTCTGGGTATGATGTGTATGTAAAATTATGGAGGACACAGGAGAAAATTCTAGTGTGGTGAGTAACGTTTAAAAAAAAAAGTTTGCTATAAACCTCACGGAGCCCAAGACCTTTCCAACGAATGAAAAACCGTGGAAATCGGTTCGTGCGTTCTGGAGTTATAGCGTCAGGAAGGAAAACCCGACTTATTTTTATATAATAGATGAACTCCTGATCTCCTGGGACGGGCAGGCATCCCTACATAGAAAGTTTAAACGTAGATAACAAACACCTGTTAATGAGTCAGTTCACATGTCACACGATGTACTGCCAATAGTCACCGGTCAATGCCTGGCGGCGAGCCAATGCAACACATTGTAGGAAATTTGGCAGTTACCGCCATGGACGTGGACAAAAACTATATTTATTGGTTAATCCAATAGTTTACACTGTTATTCAGGTTATTATTGACTTGTTTGTTTATATTTTTGTAGTATTTTAGGATTTTGAATGCCAAGACAAATCTGTTGAAGGCAAATCGTCCGCTAGTGTCTGTTACTTTTTCCTCCAATGTTGTGCCTTTTATCCCCGAAGGGGTAGGCAGAGATAGTGACGGCAAGTAATGCCGCTATACAATGTACACACACTTTTCACCATTTCTGTTATAAGCCACACGTAATAGAGTGTAATACTTTTGCCTCCCATGGCACTTAACGTGTTAAGATTGAGTTTTGTGCTGGGTAAACACAATCACAGTTTTTTGTCTTAACTAAATTCAATAGAGGGAAACCCTATTGCTAGATAGCCAGGGCCAAAATATGATGTTATAGATGTGGCGATCTACATAGAAGAATACTAGCTTCTGCAAGCGAGCTTCGCTATGTTATCCATTTAGCAATTTAACGAATGTGTTCCCAGTACTTATAGCAGTAAAATTAAATTATTCAGGTTAATTCCAATTAGACCAAATAGGAATTTAAATATGCTAATTGTTGTAAATATTCAAACTTATTATGCTATACTTAGGCCATGTTTGATTTCATTTGAGACTATTACATTTTATTTTCAACTATTTGTAAACATACCACATCAGTAAGATCTACATCACAATAAATGGAATTTTCTTTGTGTCTATCCTTCTATTATCCCTCAGAAACTATTTAATTAGAGCAGATCCATTCAATAGAGTTGAAATCCCAATGCTGGATAGCAAGTACCAAAATATGGATGAATGCTAATTTCTGACAGTTTTCGACAGGTTTCACCTGTATTCTCCTTGGAGAAATTTCAATCTAATTTCTTCAGCTGTTTTGACGTCATTTAGTAACAAACTCACACACTTTCACATTTATAATATTAGTAAGAGAACGGTGAGATGAGACTTGCAATAAGCAAGTAAATGTTGCACACAACTTAACACATCATGATCACGGCTCAATAGTGGGCGCTTATAGGCTGATGCATGACATAATTTTTACTTTGCAAAATAAAATGTATAAGTCTTCTCCGCTAACTCCAGTACAGGTGATCTATGTGGCAGTTAACATGCTAAACTAAAGATAGTTGTCTATACTAAACTCATCAATTACAAATAAACATATTAGGCCAAACTTAGTCCATGATTGATGAGTACTGCTTATGAACAAATCACAAAGGTAAGAACTACATAAAGCCACATAAATTGCCATTTTCTGTGCATCCATACTTTCACTAACACCTAGAATGATAAAATGTTTAATCTCTATAGGTATATACATATATATAAAAATCAATTGCTATTCATTAATTTTGCTAAAACTCGAAAACAGCTTAACCGATTTGGCAAATTTCGGTTTTGAATTATTTGTGGAAGTTCAGGGAAGGACTAAAAGGTGAGATTTTTTTTTTTTGAGGCAGCTGAAAGTTTGCCTGGTCAGTAAGTCAAAAATAAAAAAATCTAAGCTTTCCTCAATATAAATTAAACTTAGGATATTCCAATCAGAATCCAATTGGGTGATTTCGAATTTAACTAGTCTATATTAGACTTGTAAATTAGATTAGCAAGCACAACATAGACAAAAACCTTTTTCTTTAGAAACAAACAAAGAAGATTAAAACTAGTTAAATATCAGTTATTTGATGTTATCGTTCAATACTACAGCTTAAATTACGACCTCGAATAACAGGAACTGTAGAGTATGAACACAATGGGACCCTTTTGATACACTTTTTTAAGAGACATATTTCTTTTACAATTTCACACTTTGCTATAACATTTAGTGTCCAATACACATCTTATTAGTCTAGGATGTTAGTTCAGGATTAGTATTAGACTATATATATGTACTTATTGTTTAATTTCAATTAAACGTAGCGATATAGTCACTGTGACGTCAATGTTTGCCAATAACCTTACCGTCTTGACAGGGCACATAATTTGACCTAATTTTATAAAGAAAATAAGACATAAATATAATATTTTAGCAGTTAGATATGTTAAGAGAGTCTTGTAATTGGATTTTGAGAGGAAAAAAGTTAAATTACCTTCAACGAATACGACAAAAATCGCATTTCTCTGCTTCGATAGTGTCACCGCTTCCGCGATGCTGCCGCCGTACCAATGCATGGTGGGATCGTAGCAACAGTTATCTAGCTCAGTTACAAACTATGGCTGATAATTATTCTATTTAAGACGAGTTCACAGTGTTTGGTTTATTACAAAAATATTACAGCGACATGACACAACAAATTTTGACATCTGACGTGTTTATTTTTGTTCTCTTTTCGTGTCGCTGCGAAAGTGCGTTCCGAAATCGTGTTTTTACAATACATTTTATGAAAATAACAAACTTATTGCATTATTCCTATTTATTTAAGAAAAGATTATAGTTAGAAAGAATGTAAAAGTTATAATATCTTCAATAATATAATGAAATAATTGAAAAATATTAAATATCATATATTCCGAATGTGATCTCTAAATGGGTACTATCTCATTCATTTCAAAAGCTATATTCAGCCAATAAGATTCCAATAAGAATCTTGCTATCAAAATCAGCTGGGTTATAGTTAAAAAGAGTACAATGATTTATAGTGTTGTCTATGACTTCTTCCATGTGACCTTGGAAATAGCTATTCGACACTAGATGTCTCTGCATGCTTGAAAATATAAATTAAACAAACGTTGTTTGCTATTAGGCAATAGATGTCGCTATTTTAGATTTAAAAATACAACATTAAGCTTATCTTCCAGTTTACCATACTTTTTTAAATAAACTTAAAAATAATAAAGAAAAAGTAATGATTTTTCGATGATACTTAAATTTATTTTCTCGTTGGTGGAGTTGTCTCAAGTACGATTGCCAAGGATCCCTTCCTTGAGGTTTGTTTCCCGGATCAAGGTATTATTTGGATTAATAAATATGTATTTCGAAAAAAATGCCTCATGGTCCTTAGATTTTTTAGATAGATGCGTAAAAACAAAATTAATTAACAAACCTAGGTATAATACGCATAGCGATAAAGAAACGAAGTAGAACATCACGCCTTTTAAACACCGAAAGGAGGTACAGATATGCTAATAATAAATTATAATATGTAGGTATTGGTACAAATATTTATATTAACCAATATTTAAGACGCTTATCATGTATGAGAGAGAGGTTTCGAAATGTACCAACGGCAAGTACGAAAGTGACTTTTTTTTATTTCCGGGTTATAGGTATGTACTTTCTCAGATTGTTTAGACATCACTGACAAACGGTGAAGGAAAACATCGTGAGTAAACCTGGCCTTGTAATTTCTAATTAAAAAAAGCAACGTCACGCCTTTTATCCCCGAAGGGGTAGGCAGAGGTGCTCATTACGACACGCAATGCCGCTATACAATGTACACTCACTTTTCACCATTTAGGAAAAGAACCCGAAACCCCTTGTCCGGCAGCCGAACTTGCGACCACTTGACCAACGAGGCATAATTTAAAATTATTATAATTTTGATTAATGGTCAATCCTTCTCTGTATGAGAAGAGGCCTTTGGTCAGCAGTGGCCACTTGATGATGATGAACTAATTTTTTTACCAGTTACAGTTATGGTACGAGAACCCAGCCCCGTGTGATAGAAGGTGATTCTATTACTACCTATGTATTAGGCGACAGGCACCAATTTTAATCATTGATGCTATTATTTAATTACTGAGATACTTTCTAACATCCCAACATCACGTTGTCCAACCCAGGAATCGAACCTGAAACTCCTTACTGACACACACTTACAACCATTCAACCAAACTAAAACACACCCACCAATAAATTAAACCACCCCAAACCGGAATACCAACAAATAACTACATACTTAGATTAAACAAAACAAAAAAAAAACGTTCATCAAAAGAATTTTAACTGCCACGCCGGTTGCCAAGCGTTCAGTGGTTGAAGTGACAATTAATTTCAAGTCTTTAGCTCGTTAAATAGTTAGTTTCGATTCTAATTATATTCACAGTTCACAATTAACGAAACCATTAGCGCTTGAAGGCACGTCCGCAACTTTAGGGCTGTTTGACATTGACATAATTATGACAGCTGTCAAAAATTCTAAAGATGGCGGCGGAATTTTGACGTTTGTATGGAAAAAGTGGGTAGGGGTCGTTTCTTTGTAGAATTGTTATTTCAAATGTGCTTAATATTGACGTCACGGTCGATAGGTAAATTTGTATACAAGGCGACATGTAATAAATTCTCTCGTAGGAAGTAAATAGACGATGGGTATTTATATACTGATATCTATATAGCGAAAGAGGTATGTAAGATTCGAAGCGATTGACGTTCCATTGTCTCTTCTTATCAGGAGCTGCAGACTACGGGTTTACCGGGGCTCCGGCTCGAAAAGCAGGAGTAGGACCAGGGTGGTTTTTAGCCAGTAAGAGTCTGAAACTCCCTCTCGCCTCGCCTAAGGCGAGAGATGTCATTGGATGATTTTCCCCACTCAAAAAAAATGTCTCTACTTAACTTCTTGGGAGACAGGCGTGAGGCTATGTATGTAGGAATATATTTATAAAAAAAAACATAGTTATAAGTAGTTAGGTAGGTAGATATGGGTATCTAATATCTACTTAATTGTGCACAAATTTAATAAAGAAAAAAATCATTACATTAACCCTTAAATTCCTAACCCTCAAAAGGCCGGCAACGCACTTGTAATTCCTTTGGTGTACCGGGTGTCCATGGGCGGAGACGATTGCTTACCATCAGATTCGTCTGCTCGTTTACCGGCTTATTCTATAAAAAAAACTTAGCTGGCAAACTATTTTCAAAATAAAATAGCTACTAGCTTTCATCATCATCATCAGCCAACAAAGGCCTCCCCTTTAGTTCTTAGTGCTATTAGCTTTAAATATCCCCAATTAAAAATTAAACCCTGATTTATCGACACACCATTCATCTCAATAAAACAAATTAATGAAACTAATAATTTAATTTGATTTCAAATTACCGATCAATTACCTGTCATTGACAACCCTAAGAGCTGTCAAAGTGATTGATACAAAATGGGCGGTAAATGTGACGTTTGTTTTGGCGCGAACTGATCGAAGCGTCGCTCGTTTTATGACGCGAGCGGCGAGTCTGTCTAAATTGCTATCGATGAGCAATTTGTTTTATTTTTAGATTGCTCTCTGTATTATCGCTTTTAGATTTAGTTGAAAGATTTTTGTCTCTTTTTGGTGGCCACTTTCAGCACCTTTAAGGGGCATCGAGTTATCTAATAGACCTGCTCCGGAGACCCCGTGATGCAACGCCAGATCGTGGTGTAGGTACCTAGATCAGCTAAAGTGAAGTGACGACACGAAGGGCAGAAGGCCATTTCAGGATATGCCGCGTATGGCGCGTCGCATTCATAAGTTCGCGCACGCCTCAAAGAACTATCAGGCCACCACAAATGCTGCTGCTAGGCCCCTAGCAGGGCTGATGCTGACCCGGAGCTGCGGACTGCATAACGGGTTACCGAGGTTCGGCTCGAAAAGCAAGAGTAGGGACGGGGTGGTTTTTAGTCAGTAAGAATCTGACACTACGTCTCGCTTCGCTCGAGGCGGGAGAAGTCATTGAATGATTTTCGCCGCACAAAAAAATAAATAAAAGGACATAGGCCTCTTCAATTATTGGACGGAAAGAGAGCTGATAGCTGAAGGCTGATGATGACAGGTTTAGTCATTTGATTTTAAGCCATATTATATCAAAACCATTTTTTCTTAAATTTGACTGCACCGTTGGCGCGGTGGCTGGGTAAATGGCAGCCGCGCAACGTGTACTGGGTTCGATTCCCGCACGGAGCAACTCTTTGTGTGATCTACAAATTGTTGTTTCGGGTCTGGGTGTCATGTGCATGTGAAATTGTATGTTTGTAAACGCACCCACGACACAGGAGAAAAAGCTAGTGTGGGGCAACGATAAAAAAAATCTCTCCAACAAAAACAACTCCAATACAAATCACTAAATATATACTTAGCAAGTTTGCACACAAATAACACAGCTTGTTCATCTCAAGCAAAACGAGTGCGGCACATCTGTCATCCATTTTTAGATCTCAAAGGCGCGAAACCACTCCATTTCACGACTCATCGCCATTTTAAAACGTAATTCACACTTGTGAGTAAAATGTTGCCAGTGTAATAAACTGCCGCTAGCCATGCGTGTTGCCAGCGTCGAAAACAAATTGTTTAATTGCCATGTCTAAAAATAGATTGTGGTTTTGTAATTAGGGTTGTTGACAACGTGTGTTCGTGAGTTTTTAATTATCTTGTAAGTACGGCGGGATTTTTATAGGAGAAATGTTTTTGCGTAATTGGGTCGTTAGTTAAAATAGTGTGGCTGTTGTTTACTGAGAGAAGTTGGGTTCGATGTCCCGGTGGGGGTTAAAGAAGATGATCTATGATATTGTCATTAAATAAAAAGGCTAGTTTAAAATTGTCCACTTTACTTAAGTAGGTAGGTACATTTCTAAATTCAAAAAGCGGGCAATCCCGACCGGTTGCTACGGACTACCTAGCGGGTTACCGGAGCTCCGGCTCGAAGAGCAGGAGTACAAGTCAGGATGGTTTTTTAGTCAGTAAGAGTCTGACACTCCCTCTCGCCTTCGCCCAAGGCGAGACTAAAGTCATTGGATGATTTTCCCCCTCAAAAAAAAGACACATATTTTTATTTTCTGAAACAAATCTTTTCGAAGATAATATCGATTTGAAATATCGCGTAACGTCACTTCTAGGTACATTTTATACGTAGAAATGACGTATTTACTCCTAAACTTTGATTCGTTTTATCTAAGTATTGTTATCTTATACGATAAAATAAAAAAATACGTGTCTAATATTTTTTCATTACCTAACTGACGGACTGAATAGATTTTTAATGTTCATACCCCGTCATCATCCCTATTAGCTAGTAAAACATATCAATATAAAAAATATACACAATTTAAGTATCTCACGACTAATGTGTGCAGGGGTTGGGTAGCGTGACTATGAATTGCTAATAAATCGATGCTTAAGCAACTCACACCCGCTCATTATCAAATTATATATTGATTACACAAATTAGGGGATAGAGTTTGTAATGTTTAGAAGAACCGTGAAAATATGGTAGTATAAACTCTGTGGTAACATGTAGACTACGGTACTACTACGAGGAGAAGAAAAAAATTGGTAGGAAAGCATGCAGGCACTGTAGAAAAAAACCACCTTTACGTATTTCGCCGGTGTAAAAGGGACTACAACATTTATTTTTTATTGTATGTTCGTAAACTATAGACGGTCTAAGGTCTAACTGCCACACTCAAATTAATGTTTACTTAAACTATTCTTTAGTAACGATTTTGTACTAAAGAATAGTTTAAGAAGACAATTGCTAAAGACTGGGTTAAGTAACCATTAAATGACTTTGAGTGCGCAGTTATATAAGTTTTTAAACTGACATGGTCACTAGTAATATCATTAGAACTTACAACGAGATATTTACTATGTTTATTAGTTTTTGTGAGATTCCGATATTATAAAGTCTTAACCCACCTAAAGTCTCAACCCCAAACGGCTCAAAAGTATAATTACCAGCAATTAATTTTATTTAAAAATATTAATCTATAATATAAAAATAAGTCGGGTTTTCCTTCCTGACGCTATAACTCTAGAACGCACGAACCGATTTCCACGGTTTTGTATTCGTTGGAAAGGTCTAGAGCTTTGTGAGGTTTATAGCTAAGAAAATTCAGGAAAAATCAAGAGAAAAGAAGGAAAATAGTGAAACTCATTGGTGGCGAAACGGAGTTCGCCGGGGTTGCTAGTTCTGAATAAAAAAACTAGCTAAAAAAATAACTGTCTACCTCGTTCCACAGTCTGTGTGACAAAACAAACAGTGCCCCTTAGTTTGTGGGACACAAATGACACGTATTGGCCATTGGCCAGTGAGCACCCATCAATTATGGGTCCGCGAGTGGCCCGACTGTAGGAGTTGGTCATAATAGGCCAATGTTTGTACCAAGTAGGTATTTAGTCACCAGATGGGGCCCAGTAGGACTTAAAGGGTTTGCTGGGTCAGAGAGCAGAAGTAGGAACGGAGTGGTTTTTAGTCAGTAAGAGTCTGACATTCATCTAAAATGAATAAATCCAAGGCGGGATAGTTCATTGGACATTTTCCTACAGGTGTTAAATATTTTTTCTTTCTTTCTTTCTATCTAAGTTCAGCACATTTATCATTAGCGGCATGCAAACTTTTTGAAAGATGCAATGTAAAGTTACAATGATTAAACCTTGAGTTACAATGGTTGAACCTTGAGTTTGAGCCCACTGCTCACACAATAGATAAAGATGTTTTAAGTATTTCGAAAATTCTTTATTTTGTACCCAAAGGACTTAGGTATTTCTCACCAAAAATTCATAAATAGAAAAATAATTTTCTTTTTTTAACTTGGTACGAGAATATACAGTAAAAGTTTTGAAACTAGGGATCGAGAGGTGAATAGGGTTTAAAAGAGGTGAATTACCGACACCCCATTTTACGGTACTGAAAACTGGATGGCATTGCAACATTACGCCAATTTGTCGTACCTAAATAAAACAAATGACAAACCAAACATTGGTCCAACATTTCATCCAACATGAAACACAGGCTACAGTAATAGCCGATCAATATTAATTCGATAATTTGTCCTAATGTGTAGCCCCCCGTAATTGTAGCCTACCGTAATTGTAGCCCAGTGCCTACCGGGCAGTGGGTAGGCATCACCGTCATTATACAGATTATACCTTTACGCTGTTTACTTTTTAAATATTCATGTTTGTTTATCGGAACAATTATTAGATGTAGGTTTTATTTTATTGTTTTTATTTTTTTTGCTAATATTGTTTGTATGTTTTATGTTAAACCGGGTTCACGTTAAGACAAATGTGCTTTATTATGTAATAGCTAAGAGTACGCATGAATGAAATAATTTGAATTTGAGTTTAGTTAGCCGGTATTTGACGTATCGGCTGATGGTAGCAATCGCCGCCGCCTTTGGACATTTGAAACACCAGAGGCGTTACAAGTGCGTTGTTTCCCTTTTGGGGGAAAATTTAAGGGTTTGTTGGGGATTGAGAAATTGGGAATGGGGTAAATGGGCCTGCGGTAACCTCACTCATACACGCAAATCACAATGAAAGCGTTGTTTCACGTCGGTTCTCAATGAAGCCGTGGTATCACTCCGGTCGAGCTGGCCGGCCACAACAAAGCCGAAGAATGGCTCTCCCACTCCGGTTTAACGGTTTGCATGTGTTGCGCCGTTTGTTTACACATTGTTCCGATTTAACTATATAAGTGTTTTAAACAGGTATTTTTTTAACTAATTTTAAATAATTATTTTTGTGTTGGATAGCCCAAATATTACCGAGGTATACGTTTCTTTAAGGCTAAGGACTCTTAGAACATTATTTAAAACGTTATTTGTCACAATAGATAAGTCATGCTCCTTCCTGCCGTGCTGGTTTATAGCTAAAAGGTATGTATGTTTTAAATGAACTGGTAAGATCTTACATATTTTATATAATTTTCTATAATCGCCTTTGCAACTTATTTTAGTCTTCTTTGTAGAAATAAAAGGCATTTGTTTGTTTAGCTCCAAAACTAAGTCCAAAATAATTATTTTTGTGTAAGTAGTTCATTTACAGGAAGAAATTTGGTACGATTAATAGAAGCCGAGTACAGGGTGAAACCAGGCGGAATAACTAGTTAGAAATAAAAGGCAAGTAAAAAAGTAAAGCAATTTTACAAACATTTGGTATCACACACTTCACGCCAACTTGTAATAAATTACCGTGAAAACATTTCAACCGGATCGCCAAATATTTTCAAGTCAATATAAATAAAAATAAATACAATCTACACAAGATATTTCGAATATTTTTCTTGACAAAATGGCGACACTTCGTTTCGTTCCGCGCCATATATCTTGACATTATTAATTATCCCATTAGTGTTTGACCAGTTTACGTTGAGCTCTGCATGTATTGTTAAATATTATTAATAGGGGACCACCCTAATGATGGTTTTGTGGCAAGATAAGTTATTTTGTCGATTTGTAAAAATAAGTATGTTTTTTTTGTCGCACATTAGGATTTCCTCCTGAATCAGATGTGCGTTTACAAATACATGATTTAATATCATCATAGACCTGTAACACTACCTAGCGGTTTACCGGGGCTCTAGTTCAAAAAGCAGGAATAGGAACAGGGTGGTTTTCAGTCAATAATAGTCTGATACTCTCTCTCGCCTTGCCCAAGGCGGGATCCGGGAGAAGAAATTGGATGCTTTTTCCTTTAATTACTTATTATGTTTTATTATAACTTTCGTGAGACATACTAAATTAATTATTATGTTATCGGCTTATTCACGTAACTGTTTGACGAGAAACTCGACTAGTTTCAAGCCATCCTAGAGGCTCATATTCATGAGCAGCATTCCGCGACAAACGACGCGGTGACTGCAGCAAAAAACATAATAATTAATTTAGTATGTCTCACGAAAGTTACTTAACAAAATGTCAATAAATTCGTAAAATATTAAGTGTAAATTATATCATACCATTACTCCTAATATTCTTTCTTGTATTCGTCTCCGAATCTATCAAAACGTCCATTAGATACACCTATTTATATCTACCGTTCCATTCAACAATAAATCAACCATAAAACGACATCACAAAGAAACATGATCACATTATACAAAATACCCACATTTTCGTAAACCACTTGAATCTCGAAGATTGTCAACATTTAACATCAAAGGGACAAGAGGGTAGTTCAACTTACGCTGGCCGATTTTAATGGGTCGTGTCATTTTGCGAGCGCGCGCTAAGTAAAACGGAACGCGGCCGGAAGCCACGCCCCTTCCGCCGAGCTGTCATCGTGACAGCGCGCCAAATTACATGCCACAGATTATGTTGTGGTTTTGGATTAGGCAGAATAGGTTTCGCTGTTGGTTTAGCGGTTGGAATTTTGATTGGTAGAGGTTTTGGATCCAATTTAAGAGTCTGGCAAATTGTCTGTCAATGTTTTATTTAGGTTATCCAATAATATGACAGGATATAGAAATTAAACATCTATTTAGTCCGTCAGGTTATGAAAAAATATTAGACATTATTTTTTTTGAATCGAATTAGATCGTTATAAAACAACAGAGGTAGATTATGATTTTAAATATACAACATAGGATACTTTTTATCCCACGGAAACGCGAGCGAAGCCGCTGGCAGAAGTTATATTAGTAGTGTAATTATTTAAGTTTATTATTTACCTGAACTAACTCCTAATAAAGTCGTTCTATTATAGACATCATAATATTTATCGACAAACAGTTTCCTTTACTTAAACTATCGGGAAATTGATGTTTTATTGTATTGCTACATAAAGGTGTGTTCACATTGTAAAAACAAAATACAAACATTAATAATATCAACAAGACTTTGTCCCATGGCTATAAGCAGAGAATCTTAAAAGAGAATAAAGTAACACTTGGCAAGTAGTGTGGAATTGTTGTTACTCAGATCCATAAGTATCAACCATATTATAACAGAAAATACTTACTAACCTAAAAAAAAAATGCTTTAATCTCGTAACTTTAGGCTAGGTTACTCTCAACTAGTTTCAAACCATGCCACGCCAGAAACTGAAACATGCGCAAAACGATGGCAAGCATTATGAAATCACTTGCTTAGTTAACGAAAAGTTATGCTTCGTACTCACATACGCAATAAAGCCTTGTCAAAAGCCTTACAAAAGTCCTAGAACAACCATTTAAATGACTTTAAGACTCAAATACCAGCAAAACACCGGTAAATATTAGTATTAGAACTATTACTCGATGGAGCTAAGCTGCAGAGTAAAACCCATGGCATGGTCCACACATTCAGCATTGATCTATCGAGTGAGGCCCGCCGTTCAGTATTCGCCGAACAATTTGAGCTAAAAGATGTCTGTGCTTCGTGTAGGTTCGAAAGAAATTACTTTCATTTAATTCCATCGAACTGGCGGTGCAAGCCTTCAAACTTTGAGTTTTGCTGTCCAAACGTTGATTTTTACTAGACTTCTAGTAAATCTATCGAGTAATACCGTTTGTGAGTACGGACCATTATAATAATACTTAAAGCATAATTTACTATGTCCCAGAAAGAAATCCAAAAATAATGAAACTCTCCTAATATGACGTTACCCTTACTATCGATCCCCAAAGTCCACCCCACGTATGGGGGAGTCTGAATCCCACTTAAGTGGCGCGACGGTCATGTATAAATCAATGATCTGTTGTGATCTGTTTAGCTTTTCATATTTATCTGTTAAGCTAGAGGGTGATCTAATAGAGCGCGGTAGTTTTGTCAGTTTTTTATGGCACAGGGCAGCAAATGTGTCAGATGTGACTGTCTTGCAACATAGTTACCTTCATCCAACAAATTATATTATTTTATATCGCAAATTATAATATACCTGGGTATTTTTTCTATGGTATAAGCCGGTAAATGAGCAGGCGGATCACCTGATGGTAAGCAATCGCTGCCGCCCATGGGCACCTGAAACACCAGAGGCGTTACAAGTGCGTTGCCGGCCTTTTGGGTGTTAGGAATTTAAGAGTTGTTGGGGAATCGGGGATTGAGAACATTGGGAAGGGAGTAATGTGACCTCCGGTAACCTCACTCACACCAAAAACACACACGCGTTGTTTCACGTCGGTTTTCTGTGAGGTCGTGGTGTTCCCCCAGTCGAGCCGGCTCACCAGTGCCGAAGTATGGCTCTCCCACACTTAAAAGAAGAACTACATAGAGGTATGAAATTTAATGACAACAACCTGTATTTTAACATTCACTATGACATGTTACGGGTGATTCATAACAAAGAATATCTCTTGATCGCCATTCAGTTAACTTACTGGCAGTTAGAAAACTTTTAACGTAGGTGGCTATCGATTACCGACTTCTTCGGTAGCAGTAACTTCACGGTTCGGTCACGATTTCAGTCCAGGCGACGAGCAACACTCGGAGCTGTGGATTTACGGGGGTCTGTGGGTTACCGTGGCTCCGGTTCGTAAAGCAGGAGTAGGAACGAGGTGTTTTTGAAGTCAGTAAGAGTCTGACACTCCCTCTCGCCTCGCCCAAGGCGGGAAAAGAATTTGGTGATTTTCTACCTTTAAAAAGTGACGCGCGATGCGATCAGCGACGGGCGACGCGATAGGCACGCCACGAGCTCTCAGTAGCGACTTTTACAGCGACAGCGATGGTGAGCTCACAAGTCACTGTCGCCATGCCAAACAGTGGTAGAAAACTCTCCGAAATTTGTATGGGAAAAATACGACTAGAACCACCCTTTTTAAAGGGAGAAAATGATTCAACGACTTCTCCCGCCTTTGGCGAGGTAAGAGGGAGTGTCAGACTCTTGCTGAATAAAAACCACCCCGTTCCTACTCCTGCTTTTCGAACCGGAGCCCCGGTAACCCGCTAGGTCTGGCCTGGGCCCATTTGGGCCCATCTGTGGTGACTAAATATCTACTTGGAGCATTGGCCTATTCTGACCAACTCCTACAGTTGGATTAGGAGCTGCGATCCGAACTAGAGCCACTTTAAGACTATTTTAGTACCGATTAATATAGCAATGGGTAAAGTCCCTTAATTAATGAACAGTAGGTAATTAAGTTCCCATTATAAATTAGCCTCTAATTAACGAAGGTGATGAAGTAATAAAGCCAAAAACGGCTTACAAGCAGACAGGGCATTATTTATTTTTAAACTAAGTGTAGAAGAGCCATGCTTGGGCACGAATGGACTGACACACCCGGAGTGACACCACGGCCTCACAGAAAACCGACGTGAAACAACGCTTGCGTTATGTGAGTGCCGGAGCCTCACTTACCCAATCTCCCCAATCCTAGGGGATTCTCCAACAATGCTTATAGGTATTCCTTACCCCAAAAGGCTGGCAATACATTTGTATCGCCTCTGGTGTTTCGGGTGTCCATGGGCGGCGGTGATTGCTTACCATCAGGTGATACGTCTGCTAGTTTGCTGGCGGGTTCCATAAAAAAAACTCGCTAGGTAGTCCGCAAATCCAGTTCTTAGCTTAGCTTGATAGTATCAAATCGGGATACCTAATACTTGATCAATATTGTTCGATCTCCGTGTCGAACACCTAGGTATTATGACACTCCAATCTACGATAATAATATTTCAATTATATTCTAATAACCAATTAACAAAATGGTCCACTAACCCTCTCTCTCTGCCAGCCCCTCTTTGAATTACTTGCACTTAATATCACCTCAACTGAGATTTCCTTTTAGTAAACTGTCAAAAATGTCAAAAGACCGCCATATTTGGGTGCCAAGCGCGCGAAATTCAACATGGAATAGAAAAAAAATATGCGTAAAATAAAGTAACCTTTAGTGCCATTATGAACTTTATTTCTAATGCAATAGATTTTAAATTTAAAGCATTTTATTGAGAACATTTTCTAATTTGTAGTAATTTTTCACAGAATAAATTCAAATGCATGGAGAAATAGAACTTACACCTAAGAAAATAAAGTTGAATTTCCTAGACAAATAGAACACATCACCCACATTTTGAAATTTCACGAAATAAAATACAAATACAATTTTGTTTGTGTATTCGATTTTAGTGGTATGAAAATAAGGTATAATTTTCCATGTCTTAAGTGAATTATTAAGTTTGTAGGAATAAAAACATTCGAAATATAATTTGCTGGTCTCATCCCCCTTATGTCGTTAACAATAAGATTCAATTTCCTTTGTTTGAAACGCATTGTAAAGTTTGTAGAATTAGAAATGGTTTTTAAATGCATTCGGATAGTTGACGAAATGTGACGTTCGGAAATGCGTAGCAAATGTGATATTAAAATTATTTTGTAAAATAGTCTTGGGGAGTCAAAAAGTGTTAAGGTATTAGGGAGATTTGCAATTTAAATTCTGTTTTAGACTGACTGAAAAGTTGGCAGTGGTTGGGCAATCGACTGCTTCGCTTCGGGTTCGATTCCTGCAAGTGTAGTGTTTGATATCTCGCCCTTATAGGTAAGTAGTGTAAGTTAGTTGTATATGTGATTCAATTTAAAGTTATTCATAAGAACAACACGCCTCATTATTGTGCTCCCGAAGGCACGTCATTGCCCAAAAAACAATAGGGATGATGACGGGGTATGAAAATTAAAAAATCTATTTAGTCCGTCAGTTAGGTAATGAAAATATATTAGACACGTACTTTTTTTTTATTTGTCATATAATGTAACAATACTTATATAAAACGAATCGAAGTTTAGGAGTGGGAACAAATACGTATAATATGTAGGTACCTAGAAGTAACGTCACGCGATATTTCAAATCGATATATCTTCGAAAGTATTAGTTTCCGTAAAAAATAAAAGATACGTGTCTAATATTTTAAAATAATCTACAAGACGGACATTAAAATAAAAATTAGTCATCTACCCTATTCATATGTGAACAACAAATTGTCATTTTAAAAACAAAATCTTATTTACACGTAACACGAGCAATGAATTGATTGCACGGTTGCGTTGGCACATTGGCGCAGTGGCTGGGCTGTTGTAAAACGTGTCAGGGGTTTGATTTCTTACTACACGAATCAACTCTTTGATCCACAGATATTGTTATTCCGGGCCTGGGTGTGATGTGTACGTAGATAGGTACGTAAAGGAAAGTACCTAAGTCCGTTTGTAAATGCATTATTAATTAAATAATCAGTTGTTTGTAAACTAATTCAACACAGGTTGAGTAGCTGTCAGTTTTCTAGCTACTGTATAGTCTACTGGGTACTAGATACCTACAAAATACAATATTTTACAATGCGAAAAGTTATACCCATCATTAATTGAATTACAAAATGAGGAAACCCATGCATCATCTTTAAAGTAAACAATCTAGCCACATTCAACCAACCACCCACATTTTAACAACCTCACACCTAAATAAATAATAAACAACAAACGAAACAACTATCCCATTAAAATTAAATTAAATTACCCGCTTTAAACAAATTACAACAAAAATTAAATTGAACGTAAACTAACTAATGACATTAAAAAAATTTGTCTGCAACACGAACGCACTCATTCTGACACAAGACACAGATAATCAACAAAAATTACGTCGAAAAAAAAAGCATTTTCAAACTTCGAACCCCGTTTGACGACCAATCATGGCGCCGGAATTTGATTGCGGGGCGTGACTGCGCTCATTACTCAAAGCTGAACTTTGAAAACGCAACGAGAAAAGTATATCTATCTCTGTTTTTTCTATGTGTTTTAGAAAGAGATGGGTGTAGTTGTAGAGCAATTTGCACGGATCGTTGAGTTATACACAGCGTGTTTTAATATTTAATTTTATTGTGATATTAAGTTTGTTGTGAATAATAAAATAAGTTTATTATGGCGTTGGATTTATGTGGGGGGTGCGGTAATGGCGCGTCCCCCGATTCGTGTTAATGTTCCAAAGTGTGATTTGTTTGAATTACACGTTGTTGTGTGTCGACATGATTGAATTAGTTTGTAGTTTTGTACAAATCATGTGTCGTTTATTAAGATTCATTGCGGTGACGAATATTATTTTAATTTTATTTGTAGATTTTCGTTGTGAGAATTTTTTGTAGTTGTAGTTTTGAGTGTTGATTTTGAAATGATAATATTTACGATCAATGCATGGACAATAAAAACAATGAGATTATCAATCAACTAAACCTACCTTCTTATATTTTTCCAAATAAGCATCTATAAATCATTCGGTTTTCCTATAGAATAAGTCTAGAAAAAAATTCAGATATAGATTTATATTTTATTTTCGATGTACCTATAACCAACGGTACCCACTGACTAATTGACAAACAAGAAAGCAATCCAATAAACCACATCCGATTCAACATTAGCATACAAGAGGAAAATATGACTCAATGTCTCAATCCAATCAAAATGCAACGAATGGATTTTATGATACAACCGTCCCACAGTGTTTTAGAATCTAATATTGAGGGGAAGACATTTTTATCTAATAGCGTTTATCGATGTAGTTAGTCCTAATAACACAAATTTCAAAAGAAACCCCATGTCAATTATTTTTAGTTTTCGAGAAAAAAAAACACTAAAGTTGCTAATTCGGAGTGTGGTTTAAATAGGATCTTTTTTTCTTTTATCTTTAAAATAAAGACAAAGTTCATAGAAAATATAGTTTTTGACGTTTCGAAAAAAGTATTGAATTTGCCTAATAGGAAACATTGCCTATTCTTTTACCCGACCGAGACTCTTGTCCGGCAGTCGCACTTGCGACCACTCGACCGTCGAGGCAGTCAATAATAGGCTCAAGTTATGAATGAATGTCCTATTGTTTCCCATTTTATTGTTGGTGCGATCAGAATTCAGCTGGCGGACGAATTTTCGAAGATTATTATTACCTAAGTCAATTTCGTGTGAGAACGCAATACGAGACTGGACTGTGAAAATTTTCTTTTTTAGTTTTACCGATGAAATGTGTTTTTTTTTTTGCTGAATTTTTTGACAACTTTTTGTCCAGTAAGTATCTAAATAGCTTGAGATAAATTTGTATTTCGATTGACGAACGGCAATAAACCTTTTAGTGCCGAGTTATGAATGAATGTCCGATTGTCTCAATCTAAAATCTGTTAGACTAAGATAGATTTTTGACCTGTGTTCTATAGAGTTTATGTCGAAAATGTAGATCGATCCAGATTTTGTTATGGTTTATGAGACCGACAAACACCGACGGCGTTGTAATTGTACTAGATTGTAGGTAGACCAAATCTACCAAGTCAACCCTACAAAGAATGTTCTAATTCGAGACATTTACCTAGATACGTCACTCTGTTTAATGTGGTTCTGTTCTGCATCTTGCTTTTGTTTTAATATCTGATAATTTTTTTTTTAGATTTGTATCCTATTTCAAATAACGCATGCGGTGCTAGCTTATAAGAAATTGTAATACTTTCCTAGATATATAATCATTTCACCTTTTAAATGTATTAGTATATACAATTGTTGGTTGGCCAGAAATAATAAATAAATACGTACGTAGGTAAGTATGTTATAATTGTATTATTTTATCGTGTTCATGTTTTCTTATTTTTGTTAAATTGCATGCAATTTAATATTTTTTTTATTGATATCAAATACAATGTAAATTGCTCCTGATTTATAAATAGATAAACAAATAGCTACCTACTAAATTAATCTGTTTTTTAAAAAAGGTTGCGTTTACAAATATACAATTTCACTTACACATGACACTCAGACCCGGAACAACAACCCGTGGACCGCACAAAAAGTTGTTCCGGAAACTGAACCCGCAACACGTTGTACGTCAGCCAGTTGCCCAGCCACCATGCTAACCGTGCAATTGAAGCTTATAAAATTACTCCCTACCCAGCATGAGACAGATAGTAGTACCTTATATTATTACATTTAAGTATTACTATCTACATTCCGGAGCTGCGGACTACCTAGCAGATTTACCGGGGCTCCAGCTCGAAAAGCAGGTGTAGGAACGGGGTGGTTTTTAGTTAGTAAGAGTCTGACACTCCCTCTCGTTTCACTCAAGGAGGGAGAAGTCATTGAATGATTTTCTAAACCCCTTAAAAAAGGAAAGGATCTGCATCCCTCCCTAAGTTTACCTAAAAAACAAGACACATAATAAAACTTTCATTACTCATAACTACTCATAACAGCACTAAAACCATTAAGCTTGGCCAACAAATCGTAAATTATCATGTACACATCAGCGGTGTCCCAAATAGCCACAATCAATTTAGTGGGGGACTCGCTAAGTGTTCAGGGGAGGGGGGCAAATTGTTCGCTAATGACCACCTCGACGGCCAAGTGGCTGTGCTGGCTTTGGACGGGAGAAACAAGATTGGGATTTGGGGTTAGTGGATTGTAGACTTGAATAATAAGATTTGTTTGGTCACCTTTTAAGAATTTTCCAGTTTCAGTTTTCTAAGATTATTTAGACACCACTGTGAGTTTGAGAAACGTTTGTGTCCCAAAAAACATGAAAAACTTCTCCGTGTGAGAAGAATCCTTTGGTCAGCAGTGGCCACACTGTTGATTATTTATACACATTGTTTTATAAGTAGGTACCTACACAAAAATATTAGACACGTATTTTTTATTTTCTTACGGAAACATAACAAACATACTTTCCAAGATATATCGATTTGAAATATCCCTATTATACGTAGAAATGACGTATTTGGTCCCACTCCTAAACTACGATTTGTTTTCTAAGTATTGTAATCTTATGATTATTTTAAAAAAAAACGTGTCTAAAATTTTTCATTACCAAACTGCCGCAGAAAATAGATTTAAATTTCCATACCCCGTTATCGTCCACATTAGGACAAATTCTCAAACAAAACACCAAATCTATACTTCTATACTTATACTTATATTAATATTATAAAGCTGAAGAGTTTGTTTGTTTGTTTGTTTGTTTGAACGCGCTAATCTCAGTACCTACTGGCCCGATTTAAATAATTGTTGTTGTGTTGGATAGTGCATTTATCGAGGAAGGCTATAGGCTATAAAACATCACGCTATGACCAATAGGGGCTAAGCAGAGCGGGTGAAACCGCGCGGAAGTAGCTAGTCCTTACATAAACAAACCACCTAACCTAATAAATACTACCTACATTAAACCACAACACTTTAACACAGGCATATTCAGATTCACGCCTCGAATCCCCCGAGCATTTGCGCCAGCGCACTTAATTCTATGTCAGTCACTGTCAAAAATTATTCGCGCGTCAGTCTGTCAGGGGAATAGAAGAGTAATGTTACCGCTGTGACAGTGGGGAATTGGTAGTTTTAATGGATTTATAAACAGATATCCACCATTGTTTAGCCATAGATTTGTAAATGGTTGTGATGGTGGTTTACGTAGCTAGAGTAAATTTTTGATAATGGAGTGAGACTTCAAAATGAGCATAGCTGGTGGGAATTCCGGAGCTGCGTACTACCTAACAGGTTTACCGGGGCTCCGGCTCAACAAGCAGGAGTAGGAACGGGGTGGTTTTAAGTCAATAAGAGTCTGACACTTCCTCTCGCCTCGCCTGGGGTGGGAGAAATCATTGGATGATTTTCCCCCCTCAAAAATAAATAAATAAAGAAATAAAAATAATAAAAAAAAACTTATCTAGAGTAACTTTGCGGATGATGGAGGGAGACTTCAAAAGGAGGCTACCTGTTGGGAATAAAGACCAGATTCTACTAAATTCAGATATCAGGTAGAATTTAAGTGTCGAAGAGCCTTGTTTCGGCACGAACGAGCCGGCTCGACCGGACTGGTACTGCATTTGTAACGTCTCTGGTCTTTCGGGTGTTCATGGCAATAGCGATTGCTTAACATCAGGTGATAGGTATGCTTACCGGGTTATATCTTAAAAAAATCTTAGATCGTCTGACTCGGGGAAAAAAATTAAATCGTTTTGAGCTGTACCAATTCTGATTCCTTCAAAATATTATGATTTCTTTAATTATATTATTTTGTCATCGACGTTTTCGCGTCATATTTCAAAAACTATATTTTATTACAGGTTAATTTCATAGCGATATGCAATGACTGTAAATATAGAAGGATACTGGTTGACCTCTTAGTGCTTACGTTTAAGGTTTGATACCTGCCCACATACCTAAGTTAGGTAGACAAAGAACCATTGTAATATGTTTAATTATTATTTTACGACTATTGTGTCCGAATGTGTTATAATACTAGCTTTTGCCTGCGGCTTCGTAGTTCATACTCATATAGAATTATTATTCATATAGACTTTCCTCTTGTAATGAGAAAAAAAACGATTAAAATCTGTTGCATAATTTTAAAAATATAGGCATGCAGACACACTTCGCTAAAAGCGTCATTGTTTTATTCTATGTAGTGATGCATTATACTTTTTTTAGCGTTGATAAGTCTGCGTTTGACCAACAACCTGCTTACTGTCATAACGGCGAAGCGTAGATGTGGCCGAGGATGGAGCACACAAACTTAAGCCACAGAATAAGTAAGTTATTAGGCACAATTAAAATCAATAGTACTCAAGTAACAGTCCTGGCTTTGTAGATGTTACGAAGGCTGTGGTAACTGCACCTCATCAAGCGGGCTTTTATCCCCAAAGTGGTAGGCAGAGCTGCACATTATGGCACGTTTTGCCACTGTACAATCTGCACCCACTTTTCACTATTTATGTTTTAAGTCCCATATAATAGATGTACCTATTGCCAATTTTAATCCCACATTGATATAAAAAAGAAAAAGTAACTTTCTTTTCACCTGTGCTAAGTGGAACACAGATCTACGCGAGGCAATGTGTTTTCTATTATGTCTCATATACCGACAGGAGAGGTTAATCATGACACATTTGCAGTCACACACAGAATCAAACACCTTTCCTAACCTAGGAACTCTACAAATAATCGCCTAGAATTCAAAAAGCCAATAAAAAGGCGACTAGAATGAAAATAGTCGAGCAAGTAGCTCGTTTCAAACGGGGCACAAGGCAATGAAATTTATACCCTGTGCTGACACCGGCAAAACATTGTGATCACCACCAATTACCACTGGTACACTGCCTCCACAAATATTACTAGCCACATCTCTTTCTAACCTACCATTTTAACACTCGCCATCCCTTTCTAACATCACACAAAAGTATTCTTAATCATCGATTCGACAAAACCAAAACGTCTTATGTTGAAATTGTAGTTTTATACACATTATACGCTGTTGCTAAAACAATAGAGTTGGAAATTCAATGGTAATTATTTGAATTTGAATCGTTATTGCTGTTGCACGAAAGTGATCTTTAACATGCAAGAGATAGAGGTCGGTTTATGTTTGCCTAGTGTAATAATAGGCTCGTTAGCGATGTAGTTAGAGGATAATGACAGGAGTATTATGACGATGGTAATAAAGCTTACATTCCCTTGTCGAGTGGTTAGCAGTAATAAAATAAAATAACGTTTTGACAACACCCCGTATGGAGGCGTGGCGAGACGCGAGTGAGTTTACGCGCGATTGTCGCGGAGTACAGACGTGTCGTGCTACGCTAGTTTATATTGTGATTTGTAAAAAAAATATATTTAGAAAACGGACAATTGGTTATAGTTGCTAAAAAATACAAATAAGTAATTTTATAGTGATGACAATGAACTTGAATTGAAATTAAAACGATAATAGACATGTAACTAAAAAGTTATAAGTGATATTTTTGTCAAATTCACACCTTTATTTAAAGTGAAAAGCCTAAAAATCCAATTGGAACTGACCGTATTTTAACCAAAATAAAAATGCAACGAAATAAAGGCTGTTAGCTTGTGATTTTTCAAATAAAAAAAAGTGTCTGAAATAAAAAGGTTTAGTGTTAATCGTAAAAAATGGAGTCAAAAGTCGAAATAAGTGAGACACAAACTCAGAAAAAGGTACCGAAGCCATTTTCCATAGAATCTCTGATTGGAGATCGGAAATCACCTGAAATAGACATAGAGAATAATATCTCAGAAAGTTCTCGAAATTCAGAAGACGAGGAAAACGAACGATTGGAAGGATTTAATCAGATGAGATATTACGCGCCATTTTTACAACAAAATGGATTCCCGTTTCTACTAGGGTATCCAGAACCGTGGCTGTCAAGAGTGCTTGGGTCCGTACCGGCGCCAGTGAGGGAAAATCGTGAAGAGGAGAAGAGGGAGAGTCCTGTGAGTGTCGGGAGTGAGGCTGAGAGTGATGGCGGAGAGGAAACTAACCAAGGTTTGTTGGTATTTTGGCTAATTTGGCTAATCAGGTACTAATCATATCGTCACGCCTTTTATCCTAGAAGAGGTAAGCAGAGGTGCACATTACGGCACTAACCGCCGTACTCAGAGTGATTTAATGGTTACTTAACCCAGTCCTTAGCAAATCCTTACTAAGGAATAGTTTACGTTACCATTAAATGTGTCTGAGTGCGGCCGTAAATGCCACTGTACAATGTAGACCCACTTTTCACTATTTATGTTATAAGTTCCAAGTAATCGGGGGTGAGAATGCGAAGTTTCGTTAATTCTTCGGCCGTAGGTTTTATTGATTTACTAATAAAATTACTTAAAATAACGTTTTATTTATAATATCAAAAATTCTATTTATTTATCTTCATTTCATTTGTTCTTCTTTGTCCACGAAAATTCGCAATAAATAGAATTGTAGTACGAAATCTGCGAAGTTTCGGACGAAACTTCATTTTTCATTGAATTAGAGTAAGTAAATCTCTGATTTGCTCAGAATAAAATCATGGTGATTTCAAACTCATAATTCCTTCACCTCCTTTGCAGTTTTCCTTTTCCTTTACCGTATGTTTGTCAACGTCACACCTGTTATCCCCGAAAGGGTAGGCAGAGGTGCACATTACGGCACGTAATGCTATACAATGTACACTTACTTTCCACCATTTGTGTTATACAACAAGTCCCCTGTAGGTAATAGGCGGTGAGCCTATTGCCAAATACTGAGCAAAATTCCAGACTCCGTGCTACTACTGAGAAATATAATAGTGAAAATCCGAAAAAAACAGCAATTAAGCAAACCGTAGGTAGGTTACTGATTTGCAGAAGACCTAACGGATTACCGGGGCTCTGGTTCGAAGAGCAGTAGTAGGAATGGGGTGGTTTTTAGTCAGTAAGAATCTGACACTCTCGCCGCGCCCAAAGCGGGAATCATGGGATGATTTTCCCCCTTAAAAAAGAACTGCATGTTGGTGTAGTCTAATTAAATCTCAAATTACTATTCCTTCAATGGGCGGCGGTAATTGCTAGCCGTGTAGTTGGTGCAGCCGCTGCACCACTGCACGCTGCACTCTATAGATTCGGATACATTGCTGTACATTAAAAGGAAAGTTTCGACAGTTTACTTTTCCGACCTTCCGATTATTACTTTGTAATTTCATAAAACCCCTTATCATACTTTTGAAACGTCAACAAAAAAAAGTCTGTCCATCAGTGAAGCTAAGTGCTAACTAGTTTCAAATTGTAGATCCGAATGAAAATTAATTTACTTTCCAATTTTGAACTTTTTTGCTCATATAAATCTTGTTCTAGTAAAAATACATTAAATGATAACACGATCACTTAACCAAGTCTGTTTAGACTTTGATTATACATTGACAATGCCTTAAAAATTATAACCAAAGAGATCCAAAAATCGGACTCAAGACAATGAACTCAGTATTAATACTTGTAAACCCTCCACTAACGAGACAATATTTCTTAAATCTATAGAACAATGTCCTCACACAGCTTCCTATAATGGCCAAGGTGTGTGTCTAATGGACACCGAGCCACAAGTAGGCCCATTTGTCATCCCACGAGATGTCGGGATTGTCGGGCCACGTAGATGAAAGAAGAAAGAAAGAAAGAAAAACAGTTTATTTGCACCGATTAAAAAATAATTAACATACATAATTGGTATGACAAAAAAAAGGTAAAAGTATTCACGGAGCAAAAATAGATGTATTGATGTACTTCGGTAGGTACCTATTTGAAAGAAGAAAGAAATAGCATTTATTTGACAGTTATTCACGCAGAGATTGTTTAAAAACACAAATACTTAAAATACAAAATTATAATAATAGACTTAAAAGAGAAATGACAAGAACAAAGAAACACCCGCTGCTTGGGTCCTGTTGACCGCAGCGTGATGTTATATTGCTTCCTCAATAAATGTACTATCCAACATTAAAATTAAAATAATTAATAAAATCGGACCAGTATTTTCGGAAACTAGCGCGTTCAAACAAACAAACTCTTCAGCTTTTTATATTAATAAGTAGTAATACGAATAGTAGACTATCGTAAATTATAATGATTGACAAGCAAATTAATTAGCTATGAAAGTAAGACAATAAATATTGATTCAGTACAGAGACAGTAACTATTCGTTGACAGTCCACGAATGGTTACAAAAAATATGGCTTTGTTACAAAGCGTACAATTTAGTATAACAAGCTACTATTGTCTCTGGTTAGGCAATCATTATTTTCTTCCGTTCATAGTAAATAACTGTAGAAGAAGCTTTATATTGGGAGGGATTTGGGCTATATTGGGAGGTAGTGTCGTGTTGGAAGATTACTATAGTAAATATAAATGATTGATTATGAGCTTTCTTCATATAAAAAATCTACCTATGAGTTTGTTATGAAAGAGCTATCACTTTCACTGTCTTCGTCGCTTGGACGAAGCAACGCATCGTGCGTTTTGGTGAACCACTTTATCAATATAGTCAATATTTATTTAACTTCTTTATGTTCTCAAATTGAATTAACTGATCCGGGGTACGAAATTTCTTCACTATTGCAATCTTCAAACACAACACTACCTCCCATTAAAGCCGTGGCAGATACTTTTAGAACACCTTATATTAGATGGCGTATAATAAAATCAGCTATAAACGACTGTAATATAACCGTAGAGAGCTCTGACTTGCCTTCAGGGAATAAAACAAATTGATAGTGTTATTGAACGCTCTCCCACTTTGTCCACTCGGACATCACCCGACGCGACCGACGCTCGGCACCCCGGTCACTTGTAACGCGCCCTTTGGGAGTACAATTTTATTTTACTCATTCTGATCTGTTTGGTCTCTAATGCAATGTTTTCGTAAACAATTTGATCAAATAGTTGATTTGATCTCTTGTTTTTTTTTTTTAAGTAAAGATTGGTATGAAGTTAAAAGGTATAATACAACATGATCCTGCAGTCGCGATGTTTTGCAGCAGCTGTCTAATATTATTTTTTACGGTAAATGGAAAGCCGTAGCCTCTCTACCTCTCTCGCTTCATTAACAGTCATCAGTCTTTTCATTAAGGGTACTTTTAATTTGGCCCTTCTTTAATATGTCGCTAATCTGGGCGCTATATGTCCGTTTAGGAGTCTAGGGTGCGGTAATTTATTCATTACCTGTTTAAACAACTTAAAGCTCAACTAATCTTCTTGTGCATAAACTATTTAAGTAATTCGAAGTACATAAGATAGCGGTCGATTTTTTTGAGGTGAAAAAATCATCCAATGACTTCTCCCACCTAGGGCGAGGCGAGAGGGAGTGTCAGACTCTTACTGACTAAAAATCACGCCGTTCCTACTCCTGCTTTTCGAGCCGGAGCCCCGGTAAACCAGCTAGGTAGTCCGCAGCTCCGCATCAAGAGGATATAGGCTAGCTTTTAAGCTTAAAAGACAACGCATTACAAATTTATTTTAAGACATCCTCGACCCCAGTATTAATAGCTACTCGAATCAGTTCACACAACTCCGCTAGATCCCCTAAACATTTGAAATCAACAACTGAACGCAATTAGAAATGGCTGCTTGACGTTTTAAAACATTATTTCACGCCACTCGATCGCATCTGTAGCGTGAAATTGACAAGTATACCGATTTGTTGCCGTTTTGGCGGGAATCGGAAGGTGACATCTGTCACATTTTGCTAGGAGTATTTTTTTTTCTAGTATTTTTTTTTGCTCACTACCTTGTTGGCCGCTTTCGGCTGCGATTTCCGGGTCGTGCGACTCATTACAGGGCTTTTTTTGGAGTTTTTGAAAATTTCTCAGTAGTAGCACGGAGTCTGGAAATGTGCCCGGTATATACGGCAATAGGCTCACCACCTATTACATGGGACTTATAACGCAAATTGTGAAAAGTGGGTGTACATTGTATAGCGGCATTACGTGCCGTAATGTGCACCTCTGCCTACTCCTTTGGGGATAAAAGGCGTGACGTTGTATGCAATTTCTTTTTCGTTGCATTGGTTGCAGTTTTTGTTCTAGTAGTATTTATACTTTGTTTATTTTTAGTGATTTACTTTTTATGAATTGTTACCCAATTCATAAAAACTAACTTTCACAGTTAAAAATAAATTATTTCGAATTTTCAACTACCACTACTGACCAAATGCTTCTTCTCACACAGAAAAAGTTAGAGCATTAAGTAATCACCACCCTTGTTCGGTTGGCGATTTCAAATTTATAAATAGAAATTATAAGCCCAGGTTTTCTCACTATGTTTTCCTTCACCGTTTGTCAGTGGTGTCTAAATATTCTTAGAAAGTACATATAACTCAGAAAACGTCACATTGGCACTTGCTGTTTACTCATAAATGAGAAGCGGGCGTCTAGACCTCTGGGTCTCAGTCGTTTGTTTTTTTTTTTGACGGGGGAAATCATCCAATGACTTCTCCTGCCTTGGGCGAGGTGAGAGGGAGTGTCAGACTCTTACTGACTCTTCAGACTTTTAGACTCTAACTGACTAAAAACCACCCCGTCCCTCCTGCTTTTCGAGTCGGAGCCCCGGTAAACCTGCTAGGTAGTCCGCATGGGTCTCAGTCTACGAGGAAATAATGCGTTATGTTCTGTTTATACAATAGGTAAGCGTTTATTAAAACTTGCATCTGGAATATTGCCAGCGACAAACCATAATTGAATAATGCTTTATTCAGTTGTTGGTAAATATCTAACCTTGAGTTACAGAGAAGTTTTTCTTCCTTTTACCAATAGGTTTTTTTATGGTATAAGCCGGTAAACGAGCAGACGGATCACCTGATGGTCGCCGCCCTTGGACACTTGAAACACCAGAAGCGTTACAAATGCGTTGCCGGCCTTTTGATAGTTAGAAATTTAAGGGTTATTGGGGAATCAGAGATTGGGAAGGTGGGTAACTAGGCATCCGGTAACCTCACCTCCTGCTTGACTGACAGACAGACTGACGGAAAATTCAATTTGACGTTTCAAAAGTGCCTAATTTAGGATTAATTGAAATAAATGCTTTGACTTTGGCTCTGACTTCTCTGATAAACCTGAACATTTTAAACATCAATACCTAAAAACGTAAATTCGAACAAACGTCACATTAACAACCACATCCAAAATCTAAGAAGAAAGAACAAAGAAATAATAAATTCGTGAAAATCTCAATAAAATACCAATTACACGACTAAATACGTGCAATCGGACACGCAGTGACTTCTAAAAGCAGACCGCACCGACATTTTCCATGGAAAACACGATAAAAGATCCCTTTAGCAAATAAATATATTTATTCACCACACTCGAACGACGATTGACAGTTATCGAAAGCGCCAAATGAATTGTAAACTCCGCCATCTTAGATTTACTGTCAAAAAGAACTAAATTCAAACGAAAAGCGGCCATTACGCCTGCATCGAATAACTTTGTAAACGCATAAAGCCCCGCACAGTCGCGCATCGAATTCTAAATTACATTGTACGAGCGGCGAGTTAAATCGATTGTAAACTCGAATGCATTTTAGTCGATTCAGATGTATCGATTACGATAAACATTTAGTAAAAATTGTGGTCACGTTTTATTTCAGTTTAAATTTTCACTCTGTCACTTTGGCCGTTTTTCCTCGAATGCTTGATGGATTGGGGCCTAAAGGGCGTAAAAACTGTTGATGTATTTGTTTACTCGTACATTTTAGCGTTAATGGGAAATGTATGAATAATATTACCATAACATAAGGCCTCGCCTTCTGATACATAAAGAACAAAGATACTATGTTATGTTTTGATCTTCGTGTAATATTTAATTTTGGAGGGCCGGAGGTTTAAGACGCCCGCTTCTCATGAATGAAAAAATTGGGGGATTTTGGAAGCGAAACCTACCAACGGCAAGGACCAATGTGACTTATTCCGAGCTATATGAACTTTCTAAGATTATTTAGATGACAGACAAACGGCGAATAATCGCGTACTTACTAAATATTACACATATACACGTATCAACAGCCTATAAGTGGCCACTGCTGACCAAAGGCTTCTTCTCATACCGAAAAGGTTTGAGCATTAATCACCACGCTTTCTCAATGCGTGTTGAACTAATAATTAGAAATTATAAGCCTAGGCTTCCTCACGAAGTTTTCCTTTTGGTGTAATATACCTAGAAAGTACTATTTAAGTTTTTCTCATAACCTTCAAAGATTTGCACACGTTTAGAATAGTCTTGCATCAGCACCAAACAAAACTACTTGACAAAAATCTTCCCATCCGTCCATCAGTAGACATCAATAGTGATGCTCCCTCAGTTTTTGCCCAGTCATAACCCCGGGATCCCGGTCAAATGGCCGATAAAAAGTCCGAGAGCCGAGTCAGCGCCACGCCCACAGACGGACAAATCTAATCATTAGACCGTTGGGGTGAAGGGAAGACGGCGAGCCCCAATTCATGTGGTTTGAAGACTGAGTTTGAAAAGTGATGATTTTCTTAAAGTAGAATATATTTTTCACTACTAAAACTATAGAACTATAGAAAGTTACTCTTTCCGCGGGTATCGTACCGATTAAGGGACTACACATTAGACAGAGATTGGGTGGGTGAATTTCAACAAATGCCATTTTTTTATCATATCGGTGCTTTTTTTGTTTATGTACATATTTTGCTTATTTTTTAGGTTTTATGTAATCTTTAGGATAGTATATATTCCCAAATTTAACATCATCAACATATCATGTAAAACTTAGAAGAAAAATCAGTTTGAATTCTGGTTTCCACCGATATGATAAACCGTCACCGATTTTTTTTTTATGTACACCGATATGAAAAGGTTATCCACCGATATGATAAATTTATCCACCGAAATGATAAACTTATCCACCGAAATGATAACATATCCAGCGATATGATAATCTATCTATCTTTGAAATATAGTTAGTATAGGTGCCTATATATTTTTACAAGGGTGAACGAACTGAAGACCTGAACTGTCTGGTCTCATGAAAGAAGAATACATCCAACGAGAATTGATTTAAAAATAAATTATACCTATTTTATTATATTTACTTTCTACTTTTTCTTTTTAATTATTTTACTATAGGTTCTTAGAGTTTTAATAAAGAATATACATTTGTATTACCAATGTCTTTATTAAAATGAAGCACAAAGATAAATAAAAAATCTCTTAAGGGATAAAATTGCAAAATACACATTTATTACTGTGGACGATCCAGCTAATTGTTTTACAATAATAACAATAAAAATAACTGTAAGTCTAAATACCTAATTAATCAGACTTTTCAGTTTAACATTAAACATAACCACACTACAATAATCACAGCTTTAATTATTATTTACCTTAAAAAAAAACTTTGTTTTCAGTACAAATCACAGATTACAGATCGTTTATATCTAACATCAACAATCAACATCTAGTAAACAATCTTAACGCTACTGCTAATAAGCAAATACTCTACATCTAGTCAAATATTTAGTAAAGTTAAGCATACATTAAATCTGCTAGTAAAATTATTTTGTTTTTTATATAAATCAGCCTTTAAGTTAAACATTAATCACAACATAACTTGAATTGCCATCTTCGTACTCCGCATTTGTAAAATAGCATCATAATTATAGTTTTAAGTCAAAAGAGACTATGTATTCATAGCTAATCACAGCACTTATATGTATATTATTATTAGTTAAATACAACAATACCCTATATATATATATATATATATATATATATATATGTATATACAGGGTTATTAGTAAAAAACTAACAACCTCTCAGGACTATATTACTGAAACCATAAACATCAACTTTTGTTTTACGACTTTTAATCATTTATCAGATTTTAATTCATCAAACTTTTATACAGTACACTAAGAATACATACCGAGTGACAGTGAACGGGAGTTGTAGGTACGACAAAACAAATTTAAAATGTGTTAGATAGAACAACGAAAACTTCAAATTTACTTTTTGTTATATTATTATGTATTAACGTTTTGTAAAAAGTCATAAAACAAAAGTTGTTGTTTATGGTGTCACTAATATAGTCCTGAGAGGTTGTTAGTGTTTTACCAATAACCCAATACTAATAAATCATTATTAGTATTATATAGTAAGTTTTTATAATAACCGCAGCCACATCAACATCGCTCCGGCGCTGGCGCCGCGACCGCACCGCACGAAATTACACAGGATCTACCGATATGATAAAAAGACACCGAGATGATAAAACAATCCACCGTTATGATAAAGCAATCCACCGACATGATAAAACAATCCACCGATATGATAAAGCATACACCGATGTGAAAGAAACTGTACGTCCGTAACACCGATATGATAACCTAGGACACCGATTGAATTTTCTTATCATTTCGGTGTAAATTATCATATCGGTGGTAAAAAATGCCACCGATTACACCGATATGAGAACACCGACGTGAGAAAAAACACACGTTTTAGAAGATTAAAGAAAATGTATTATATTTAGGATAAATTGAGTAACAGCCAATGTAGTTAATTCACTTGCTGATGCTGTTAGAACCAAACAATAATAATAAAACTACTCATTACACTGAAAAAATGGAACCACCGATAACATAAAATAATTGTCCGGGAGCAACTGAAATGGCATACTTACGTTATTGGCGGGAAAATGCAGCGACTTGACACGCGTCCGTCTTCACTGCGCGCTAGCGCACTCTAACGAGGGAAATAATATTGGGGTGGGGACGCTGTCGGACCCGCCGATGTAAAGTTAGGTTTAAATTACTTTTGGCCACCGATATGAGAGCATTTTTCGAGACAAGTATGTTTGTGCCTCTCAGTAATTATAAACGTCGGTTATGTATTAAAATATGCTCTATGTTAATAATAAAACTAATAGTCTATTAAATAAAATTAGTTACATACTTAACTTACTTATTTTTACAAGTGTATAAGCATTTTTGTCAGTAAAAAAAGTAGAGGGACAGCCACCGATATGAGAAAAATTGAGGTTTATGTATTTTTTCTACCCTTATATATAGTCCTAGGCAAATTATATTTTTGCCACAACCCAATAACTGCCTATTGAATACAAAAAAAAATAATCCAGAACAATATTTCTTTTTTCAAATACGAATTTCACTAAAGACAAAAAAAAAGTCATTTGGGAAATTCACCCGGGTACTATAGCGCTCTCTGATAAACTTGAATCTTTTAAACTGCGATATTCTATACGCTACACCAAGTGTGCAAATTATGCGTACTGCTTCTATGTAGAGGAGGCTCAAAGTTCATCTGTCAGCGCTCTTGATGATGTTATTTTTATTGTATCATTGGTAGGTACAGTGGTCGACGGTGAAATTACTGTGTAAGAGGGTTTAAGATTTGAAGTATTTTTTAACTTTTTAAGTTTTTAAATCAAATTATTTAATGTCAATAATTAGTCAAGAAATTATAAGCCCAGGTTTGGGCTGCGGGTATTCTAGTCGCAATTAATTGCGCAGAGGCCAGGCGGCCAACGAATGGACCATACCGTTTAATTGCAACTAAAATAAAAAAATAACAAGTAGAAATTAAATTCTGTAGTTTTTTGAGGGGGAAATTATCCAATGGTTTTACCAGCTTTGGGCGAAGCGAGAGGGTTTGTCCGAATCTCTTACTGACTAAAAACCACCCCGTTCCTACTCCTGCTTTTCGAGCCGGAACCCCGGTAAACCCGCTAGGTAGTCCGCACCTCCGGATCAGTAGACTTACAACCAAACATAGATATTAAAAAACATTAAAACCACCATTGGAAACCAATAATTTATAAAATCAATGGCCAGGAAAGATCTGAAAACTATTAAACGACAATACGTCTGCAACTGTCATGGCGACTATTTGTCATTCCACTCCCTATTTCCCGCGCTTTCTACTCTATAATGGCGGTCGAGGTTTATGGTCTATTTAGTCGAGTTTATTGCGATATCTTTTAGTTTAACTGTGATGTTAGTTTAGTGGTTGGTATCATGGAAAATCATAAGGAAATATAGATGGTTGGCAGACCATTACTATGCGCTTCTCACTAAATTTTCTGCCTCGCACAGCAAAACTGTGTATTGACTGTCGTTGGCGGTATTTCCGAAACCGATACTTTCAAACCTTGAAGAAAATTGCGTATTTATTTTTAAAAGGTCAGCAGCGCATCTGTGGCTCCTCTGGTGTTCCAAGTGTCCATGGGCGGCGCTGTTCGCTAACCAGCAGGTGACTCGACTGCTCGTTTGCGATCTTCCATAAAAAAAACTAATTACTTCTACTGCCTTTGGCGAGGCGAGAAGGAGGACTCTAACTGACTAAAAATCACCGCGTTCCTACTCTTGCTTTTCTAGCCAGATCATTGCTTCCAGTTTTGCGTGTTTGTAATTCATCAATTGACCTGAAATAGGGACACTTATTTAGCCCTAAATATCTCCAAAGCCAGCAAAAAACCCCTAAATGAAGTGAAGGTTTTCTTGAATGAAAAAATGTTAATCTAGCTTTTTAAACATCATATTTCAAAAGGGGCTTAAAAGGCCCCAAACGTCTATTCGATCTAATTCTAAGCTACATCACACACCGCGCAAACCCCCGATTAAATTAAAGCCACTATACTGCAATACGCACTTATTCCCTTTCAAAACTACCGCGCACATATCGCAACGCGCCCTAACGCGACAACCACGCCCCCTACACATTAGTCAGTATAGAAAACATGTTTAATTGTTATTTTAACAACAGTGCAGTTAGCGTTATAATGCCTGACTGTTACTGCATGAATAATAGTTTAATGTTAACCATTTTAACTGGATTTAATCGTTGTACGGTATTACTATTAATATTTTCACGCCTATCTCCTATTGTTATAGGGAGTCTGGTATAATTATTTCGGGTAGATTCTGGTGTATATAACTGATTGTTCATTTTATTGAGATTATGAGAAAGGGAATATACGTATTTTATGTTTTTAAACAATATTTCTGCGTTGTTTAACTGTCGTATTCAGAGTCATTGCATGATTACTTTAACTATTCCTTAGTAACGAGTTTGTTCCGAAAACAATTGCTAAGGATTAGGTTAAGTAACCGTTAAATGACTCTGAGTACGGCAGTAATTGTTAGGTATGTTTTAATTTCTAAACACAAATCTGCGATTAATCAAATAGTTGATTTTAAAAAGAACTATGATTATTACTTATTTATTTGAGAAACAACTATGCTTATAGCTACCTAATCTTGTTAGTATTGGTGTTCCTATGTCTCTGCCTAACCTATAGGGTCCGTTTTTTTTTCTATACAACATATATGTATGATAAAAATGTGTAAATTCAGATGTTTGTTCGTCAATCGCGCTGAAACTACTGAACGGATTTTGATGAAATTTTGGTATACAGACAGGGTATGAGCTGACTTGGGTGATAGGAAACTTTATATCCCACGGTAACGCAAGCAAAGCCGCTGGCAGAAGCTAGTAAAATAAAAGACTGCTTCACATGAAGCAATCGCGACAAAAGACTAATAAATATCAATAAGGTAATCAATCCTCACTAACACCCATCTTCTTCCACCAGGAAACGACTCGGAGCCTGACCCGGAAGACTCGACAGACACAGCGAGAGAGAACAAGGCGAGAAGAAGAAGAACTGCCTTCACATCGGAACAACTCCTGGAGCTGGAGAGGGAGTTCCACGCCAAGAAGTATTTGAGCCTCACTGAGAGGTCACAAATAGCCTCCGCTTTGAAACTTAGTGAAGTTCAGGTGAGGAACAAAACATTGCAACGTTACACCTTTTATCCCCGAAGGGGTAGGCAGAGGTGCACATTATGGCACCTAATGCTATACAATGTACACCCACTTTTCACCATTTGTGTTATAAATCCCATGTAATAGGAGGTGAGCCTATTGCCATATACTGGGTACAATTCTAGATTCCGTGCTACTACTGAGAAATTTTCGAAAAACTAATAAAAGCCTAGTAATCTTTGCCCGACCGGGAATTTAACCCGAGTCCCCTGTCCGGCAGTCACGCTTACAACCTCTCGACTAACGAGGCAGTCAGGCAACGAGGTACATTTGGCGTTGTAGAAGATATGTCTCTCGCAGCTTCCTTAACGAAGTTACAAGTTTTATAAACTTACAATATACTTAAAAACCCTTAATTTCCTAACCTAACTAACTCTAACCCCTTGTCCGCAGGTAAAAATATGGTTTCAAAATCGTCGAGCGAAATGGAAACGCGTGAAAGCGGGCCTCGCGTCCGGCAGCCATTCCAGCAAAAATGGTTCCGGCACCAAAATAGTGGTTCCCATACCCGTCCACGTAAATCGATTCGCGATTCGAACGCAACACCATCAGATGGAGAAACAAAATCTTCAGTATCGATTAGAAAGGCAGCCACCACTACCAGGCAGCCTCCTACAATCACAGACGTCAGCGTTCTTAAGTGCAACAAAAATCGATTCGAATAATCGATTGGATAGGGAACCGATTGTGAGTGGTCGCAGCCCTATGTTTGACGTTTCAATGCCTGGCCGTATGGCGACTATGAATCAAGTAAATCTGAGACATTTTCAAAATGGCCGGCCGAGCTAATTATTGGTTAATGGACCAATTGTGTTTTTTGGAGCTTGAGTTTTAGGGATGATTGCCGTAAATGATAAATGATATTTATTTTTGCAAATAGGTTACAATGTAAGTCTTTTACACGTCAGTCTCTTAAATAACTAGATGAGGCCGGCATTTCCTATCGGACTACTCTGAGAAGAAATGCCGAAACAAACTCAGAGGTCATAGTCTCTCTTAAAGTCCAGACAAAATCAATTAAAGATGTCTGAGATGTTAACGACCAAACATTCTTAATCCAAATTATCTGGTAAAAAATATTTGTCGAAAATTCGATAGAGCTAATGTTAAAACGTCTTGTTAAAAGTCAAATCATTTATTCTAAGCTTTAAACCCTATATAATTATGTCAAGGTATCATCATTGTTATATACTTTACTTAGCTAATTCCATAGAATTAGCTAACACTTTAACCATACCAGACCATAGTCTGGTATGGTTAAAGTGTGTTTCTATCGATAAAACAAGATTTCTCTATTACTTATATAACTTTACAAATTAATTATTATGTTTTACGGCTTGTGTGATGATGCTCATGATTATTAGCCTCTGAAGAGGCTTGAAACTAGGGTTCCTCGTCAGTTACGTGAGTAAGCCGAAAAACATAACAGTTAAGATTTTCTTTCTTTCAACTTGTAACATCACAGACATTAGATTTTTATTTTTATAAAAAATCGCCGTAATTTTATCAATAAACCCTTATAAACTCAAGCTTCAAGAGATAACAGTGATTAGTAGTATTATTAATGATAACTTAACATGTGTATAATATTTAAAGTGTAATAAAAGCAATGCCTATATGTCAAATTATTATATCGATTATTAAATAATGTGTGATCATAGTTTTGCTGTAGTTTTTTTTCTTTAACACCTCTGAAATAACAGAGTTACATTAATGGCCGCATGATAGAAAGTATAACCTGCCTACTTAATTATAAAAGGAGCTTTAAAAGCTTAATGCAGAGTAGAATCAATGTTTATTTAACTTCTTTATGTTCTCAAATTGAATTAACTGGTCCGTGGTACGAAATTTCTTCACTATTGTAATCTTCAAACACAACACTACCTCCCATTAAAGCTGTGGCAGATACATTTAGAACACTTTATATATCGAGCCTTTTATATAACGTAAAAATCCTCATAATTAATTCCCTTGGCGGAGGTTCCAAATGTAAATCCTACTAATCAGTTATGAGAATGAACCCTTTTAGTATAAGCCGGTAAACGAGCAGACGGATCACCTGATGGTAAGCAATCGCCGCCGCCCATGGACACCCGAAACACCAGACGCGTTACAAGTGCGTTGCCGGCTTTTTGGGTGTTAGGAATTTAAGGGTTGTTGGGGAATCGGGGATTAGGAAGGGGGTAATAGGATAGGGAACAAGCAATCTTATGCAAAGAAGCGGGCGTCTTAAGCCTCCGAGTCACCATGCTGTTAAAATTACCATGAATTAATCAGTAATGTTATTAATCCTAGCCTTACACACAACAACGTATGTAACACACACAACGTCACGCCTTTTATCCCCGAAGGAGTAGGCAGAGGTGCACATTACGGCATACAATGTACACACACTTTTCACCATTTGTGTTATAAGTCCCATGTAATAGGGGGTGAGACTATTGCCATATACCGGGCACAATTCCAGGCTCCGTGCTACTACCGAGAAATTTTTGAAAATCCGAAAAAAGCCCAGCAATACTTTGCCCGACCCGGGAATCGAACCCGAGACCCCTTGTTCGGCAGTCGCACTTGCGACCACTCGACCAACGAGGCAGTCTTACACTGCATACAATATCAGACAAACTATCACTGAATATATCAAACAATTTCGATATTATCTCAAAAATCAATTACATTAGAGACACCCTATGTTTGTTAGGGGCGTGTCTAACATATAATTCTTTCTTTGGACAACCATTACAAACAAAATTCGATCTTGCTGCATTCGCGTAAAGTTTGTATTCGCTTTCCAGCTTTTTGAGTTCTTCTTTTGTATTTTCCTGTCGATTTTAACATTACGCTTTCAATCGCTGAAGGAGTAAGCAGAGGTATACACGTTAAGTGTTACGTAACTCGTAGTTTTTGCCAACAGACAGTTAGCGATCTTTCGATATAAAAAACATAGCTTAGCTGAGTTCGTTTCCACTAGTGCTAAGGTATGTGTACGAATGAATACGATTGGTGGAAGCTAAACGCATCCACAGCAACGTAGCATAGCACTTCTCTGGTGAAAAGCATCCTTACACATAATCCGTTAAATCTGTCAAAGTATAAAAACCGATTAAAAATAAAACAACATTTCCTATATCTACCAGGGATGGCAAACTATAGGCACGTGTACAATATTTTGGCCACGACAGTAATCACAAAACATAAAACTATAATTATGAACCAGCAACGCATTTGTGATGTCTCTAGCAGGTACTGTAAGCCATCAGACTACCACAGACGGGGCGCCAGTAGGGCAGATGCCTGATCCGGAGCTGCGGACAACTTAGTGGGCTTACCGGGGCTCTGGCTCGCAAATCAGGAGTAGGAACGGTGTGGTTTTCAGTCAGTAAGAGTCTGACACTCAATCCCGCCTCGCCCAAACCGCGAGAAGTTATTGGATGATTTTACCCTATCAAAAACAGGAATCATCGATTCAACTGTAGACTTTGTTGCTACTGATTAGTAATAAGTAGTATAAAATATATTTGTTAGCATATCTACGACCTCAAAAATTTATTTTTATAAGAGTAATTCCTTTTTTGTTTTCTTTTGTTAATATTAACTTTGCCACACACTAAGATTCTCTCCAATGTCGTGAGTGCGTTTACAAACATACAAGTTTACATACACATGACGCCCAGACCCGGAACAACTATCTGTGAATCACACGGAGTTGTTTCGTACTATCGTACCGAAGACGCGACACGTTGCACGGCAGCCAGTTTCCTAGCCACCGCACCAACAGTACAGTCACCGGAGCTGCGGACTACCTAGCGGGTTTACCGGGGCTCCGGCTCGAAAAGCAGGAGAAGGAACGGGGTGGTTATTAGTCTGTAAGAGTCTGACACTCCCTCTCGCCTCACCTAAGGCGTTAGAAGTCATAGGATGATTTTCCCCCCTCAAAAAAAAAAAAAAAAAAACAGTGCAGTCAAAGTTTGGTACGTTAATGTGCAAAGGTTTACTGCTCTATACCGACAGATGTGCAGCCAATATCGGTGTCAAACTTTTATAATCTGTGGGCGGGGCCGCAGGGTGTGAGCAATGCAACAATGATGCATTATTCGACTGCAAAGCTTGTAATCTGCTGTTAATAAGTTAAAAGTTAAATGATATTTGTCAGCTGCTCGGGTTTCAAAGTCAAATTGTGTTTTGGTTTGTGAAATTGAAGTTTTGTGGTAGTGGCCTCACAGAAAACCGACGTGAACCGACGTGAATTGTGTTTCATTGTGTGAGTGAGGTTATCTTCCCCATGGATTCCCCAACAACCCTTAAATTCCTAACCCCCAAAAGGCCGGCAACGCAATTATGGAAAGTTGCGTGCTATGGATGGCTTCCCTACTATCGATAGGTACATCGCATACTCAAACTGCGCATCTTCCTTGCACAGCTACTTTGCGGTAGCGCATCTTCATAGCACATCTTACTCGCACCGCTACATAACTTAATATCAGTGGAAACGGTCACATAGTTTCACAGCTTAGCTTATTACATCTTCGCAGCATAGCTACATAGCACATCTCTTGTGGGAAAATAGCCTAAATGTTAATTTTTCAGCTTGTTAGTAAGTATCTATATCTAAAACTGTTTTCTTCGAGAACCGACCTATAACTGCAGAAGACTTTAATAAAACGTTAATAAACTTTCAAAAATCTTTTGTAGACTCTCTTTTTTCTCTTTTTAAAAACGTTGCCCCAAATTAGGATTTTCTTCTTTGTAGTGGGTGTCTTGACAAACATACCTACAAGTTTACATACACATGACACCCAGAACCGAAACAACAATTTGTGGATCACACAAAGAGTTACTCCGTGCGGGAATATTGCCCAGCCTCCGAACCAACCGTGCAGTCAGACTACCTATTCTTACCGCCGTACTCAGAGTCATTAAATGGTTACCCGAGTCCTCAGCAATTGTTTTCTATACAAAATCCTTACTAAAGAATAGTTTAAGTAATCATTAAATATTACAGAATATGGTACGGTTACTAAAAAAAAATAATAGCAACAAATAAAAACCGAAAGTGGGCGTAACTAACTAACTAATCGACACAAAAGGCTAAACATCAATTTGACAGGAGTGATCACTTGACAGTTGACAGTTTTTATGGAACGTCACCCTTAAAATGGCTGCCGACACAATTAATAAGTTCACAATGAACGAATTAGGGGATTACGCCCTTTGAACATTTTATTATTGTAGTGGCTTATGGAGTTTTAGTCACTAAATGTTAGTTGTAACAGATATTATTATGGCTGCTAGTTTACCTACTGGGTTATTTCGGTTTTTCGAAAAATGTCTCAGTACTAGCCATAGTCTATAAGAGGGGGGGGGGGGGGAAATCATCGAATTATCCCCCGCCTTGGGCGAGGCGGGAGGGATGTCAACTCTTACTGACTAAAAACCACACCGTTCCTACTCCTGCTTTTCGAGCCAAGCCCCTATAACCCGCTAGGTAGTCCGCAGCTGCGGATCAGGTATCAGCCCTACTGGGCCCCATGCTGTGGTGGTCTGATAGCTCTGTGAAGCGTCGCTTCAGAACGCTAGACGCCGAAAATCCGCATGGGTAGTCGCACAGAGTCTATTTGCCCAGTATATGAACTGGGCTCATCCCTATTACATGTAACTTATACACAAATGGTGAAAAGTGGGTGGACATTGCTAGTTCACTCCGTATGTGCATCTGCCTACCCCTTCGGGGATAAAAAAAAGCGTAACGTTACGTTGTGATTTTATTTGTAATATTTTACTATGGGACAAGTCCGATTTACAGCCTCCCATACCGCTGCAACTCCTGTGCACCAGGATCTATAGTAGATACAACCAGCAAACACCGGTACACTGAAGTCCTACGCGTACATGAATGACTGTCTTGGTACCGCAACGAAATAAATCAGAAGATATCATTTAAAGGAGAAGAAAAAGAAAACAATAGTTTCCACTTCCCTCGGAGTTGTAATAGATATTATTATGGCTGTTAGCTTTTATAATTTCTAATCTGCTTCTATGGTGATTGCGATTAACAGGCAAGGGGTTTTTGGATTCGAATCCCGTGTAGACAAAGTTTTTGTTTTGCTGTGGATGCGTTTAGCTTCCACCAATCATATTTTAACACTGGTGGAAACGGACTCATCTAAGTTGTTTTTTACATCAAAACATACGTGCTATATTTGGCTTCCCTACTCGATACATCGTATACTCGAGCTGCGCATCTTCCTCGCACAGCTACATGACTTAGTATCAGTGAAAACGGTCACATAGTTTCACAGCTTAGCTATTACATCTTCGTAGCATAGCTACATAGCACATCTCTGGTGGAAAATTACCCTTGAGTAGCGGTGAGACGAACCACCGTCTCACCACGACTATAAACTTGAGACCTTTTCATTCTACGTCGAAGCTATTACAACCCCTAATGTACTCGACCACGCCCCCTTTTCTATTTCTCGATATTATTCAGAGCTGCTTCGTTGGATGTCCCTTAATGAATCACGGCTCTTCTCGGCACCTATTGATCGAAGCGTGATGTCAAAGGCAAAGTCAAAGTCAAAATAAATCGGGAAGGCATTTTTGAAAGTCTAAGCGAATACTGCAATATTTAAAAAAGATGTCTGTCGGTCAGACCTCTAGTGAAGCTGTGAGCAAGAAACTCCATAGATGTTTTATAGCCCTTCTCGATAAATGAACTATCCAATACAAAAAGAATTACTCAATTCGAACCAGTAGTTCCGGAGATTACCACGTTCAAACAAACAAACAAACAGATCGGTACTTGGTAGAATAAACAGGTAGATTGGACTAACAGGCCAATCCACAAAAGCTCGGCAACGCACACGCAAGGCGGCGATTGCTTACCATTAGATGATCCGTCTGCTCGTTTACCTCCCTATACCACAAAAGTAGTTACAAACAAAATAGTTAGATTAACAATACTCGATAATCTCAGTATTAACACAAAACCCACAGATAAAGAACTAAACGATTTCCTTCCTCTTTACCAAAATGCATTACGCATAATCATAATCATAATACTCAGTATAACAAAACTGACGACCACATCCCCCCCTTTAAACACCCCTACACAGGGCCGTATTAGTATTAACCCAAAGAGAAACTAGGCAAGTGACTAGGGCGCCAGGTTACAGAGGGGCGCCAGCGCCGCGAGACGCGCGCGCTGCGTCAACTGCACATAGGGTAGCGGCGGCGCCAAAAATGTTTTTATTTTATGGAATCTGCTAACGAGCTGACGGGTCACCTGATAGTAAGCGATCAGCGTCGCCGCCGCTGGACACCCGTAGCAACAGAGGAATCACAGGTGTGTTGCCGCCACTGTATTCTAGTATTCAAGTATTTATTGCATCCATAATGTACATAGGTGTTGGACAATACAGTATTTAATCACAATTATGGACCCTGTCGGGCACAGCAAATTATAAAATTCCTAGGTGAGAGGAAGTGCATTTAGAAATACTTTAATATAGTTTTAAAAGTAATGATATAAGTATTTATTATTTCAAAAAAGAATACGCTCTACGACAACTCTTTCCATAGTTTAATTTGCTGTATGAGGCAGAATGTTACAGTTAAGTTAGGGGCGCCTATAAGTGCTTGCCTCTAGGTATAATCCGGCCCTGCCCCCACCCCCCAAAGTACGGCGGTGCTATCCACGCGTGACGCGCCGTTTAAATCAATTTTCATGTCTTACTTGTTATGCAGATGCCTGATTGTGTAAACGATATCCCCTCGCGTGTAGGGATGGGGGGGTTGTCGATAGTTTTATTAATATTTATTTATTTTGTGCAAAGGTGAATCAACAGCTACATTTTATACAAATTTAACAGCAAAGACAAACATTGAACCACTTACAGATTCACACCAATAGTTACTAAATAAATAGTTAACAGTCACAATTCCATATTCTAACTATTTTTCATCAAAAACCTAATAATCTTAATAATTTAAAGCCAATATTTTTCTAACACCGAAATCCCGAGACGTCCTAATTCAAAAGTGGCGCTTGTAACCATTCATTAAACAAGGCACGACTTAACTGCACGATTGGCTGCCGCGTAACATGTGTACCGGGTTCGATTCCCACACGGAGCAACTCTTTGTGTGATCCACAAATCGTTGTTTCGGGTCTGGATGTCATGTATGTGTGAAATTGTAAGTTTGTAAACGCAGGAGAAATCCTAGTGTCAAGCAACGTTTTTTTTTAAATAAACATTTTTGGGACAAGCCCGCCATAACCTCCCATACCGCTGCAACTCCTGTAAGCCAGGATCTACAGTAGATACAACCATGAAAACACCGGAACACTGAAGTCACTGAACACTGAAGTATCCCAGGGAAATGAATGACTGCCTTGGATCCCGCAACGAAACAAATCAGATGTTATTAGAAGAGAAGAAAAGAAATTTGGCAATATATCGACATCCATATAATCTATCGATAAACTAACATCACTACCCCGTCAAGCGATCAGACGGTGCATAAAATTCATAGTCGTGTCCCCCCCCACTCCCCCCACGACAGCCGAGATCCGTGGCGAAATGATTACGTCGCTTGAAGGAAGAATATACATATTTATTTATTTCTATGTAATTGTTTTATTATAGGCTTCCGATTCTGGTTTGAGCGAAGAAGATATTTTTATATTATAACTTTTTAGATTATATTATAACTTTCGTGAGATATACTAAATTAATTATTATGTTATCGCTCATGAATATGAGCCTAGCATGGCTCGAGTCCACTTGACCAGAGAAACTGGTCGAATCCTCGTCAAACAGTTACGTGATTAAGCCAGAAACACAACAATTAAAGTAGATAATTATTATTGAGATTTCGGCAAAGAGTCCAAGGTTCGATTTTCGGGTCATCCATCGTACTAGATGCTGGGTTTTTTCTGTTTGTCAAAAGATGTAATGGAACGGAGTCTGAAATTACTGCCCGATATAAGGGAAAAGTTCTCCCTTTATTTGTTTTTTTTTTATGGAATAGGAGGCAAACGAGCAAACAGATTACCTGATGGTAAGCGATCAGCGCCGCCCATGGACACCCGCAACACCAGAGGAGTCACAAGTGCCGGTATCGCACACATAGCGTTTTAAAAAGGAGTATGTTCTTTAATTGAAGGTTTGAAGGTCGTATCGGTTCGGAAATATTGTCGACGTCAGCTCATTCCACAGTTTTGCTGTGCGAGGCAGAAAGTTTCGCGAGAAACGCAAAGTTGTGGCCTGCCAACTATCTATATGATGATTGTTAGGTATATGAGACTCAAATTCCATGTGTTTCATTTCGTTCTTATTATTAGGTAATGTTTCATACCAAGCACTTGATAATGTGTATTTTAAACGCGTTTCTACAATTCTCACGACTTTAATAAACAATATTGTAACATGATATCCAAAAATATTCAAATCCTTTGGCGCCACGTTCAACCCTTTACGCATATTAAACACCTAAACCATAGACAAAATAAATCATAACACAACCTTTTTCGACATAAACTGTATTGTTCGATTTTTTTGACAGCTCCGTTGGCGGCAAAGGCGCCATCTTAGTTTTTGTAAAAATTAATATTAAAATGTTATTGTAACAAATTTTTTTAGAAAATCCGCCGGGATTATAGGAGGATATCTAAGAAATTTCGTTAAAAAAACAATGGCGCCGGGAAAATACGTGTTCGGAATGATTATTGAAATAGGATTATTGAATATGTAATGTGGAATGAGCATCCCATTGTTATAATGGTACTAATCTGCATTTTCTGTCAACACATTAAGAGCGGATCGGTATCTAATGTGTTTTAATGTCTATTTGATACTCGATTGTAAGGTTAGTCGAGCGATTCTATTTTTGTAAACGGTTTAAAATAGAAGGCTAACTAAACATCACGGTTTACGCTGTACGATGGTCATAATGAAGAGTCCCTCTGTGACTAGAAACTAGAAGAGTTTTAATCATCATTGGACTTTTTTTTGAAGACAAAATCATCCAATGACTTCTGCCTTGAGTGAGGCGAGAGGCAGTGTCAGACTCTTACTGATTAAAAACCACCCCGTTCCTACTCCTGCTTTTCGCGCCGAAGCCCCGGTAAACCCGCTAGGTACTCTGTAGCTCCGGGAATAGCTAGGCACTGAGTCTTTAATAGTCTAAGAAAGGAAATCTTAGAGATTGCAACAATTGGAGGGACGTTATTGTCAATTTCCACTAAAGTTTTCTGTATAACCATCTTGGATAGGCTTTTCTTTTTTTATGGAACACGCTGGTAGACGAGCAGACGTATCACCTGATGGTAAGCAATCGCCGCCGCCCATGGACACTTGAAACACCAGAGGCGTTAAAAGTGCGTTGCCGTCTTTTGGGTGTTAGGAATTTAATGGTTGTTGGGGAATCGGGGATTAGGAAGGGGGAAATTGGGCCTCCGGTAACCTAACTCACACAACGAAACACAACGCAAGCGTTGTTTAATGTCGGATTTCTGTGAGGCCATGGTACCACTCCGGTCAAGCCGGTCTATTCGTGCCGAAGCATGGCTTTCCCACACTTAAACTACTTAAGTCAGATAATAGAAGTAGGTATTCAGATAAGATATATTTCCTATAATAGAAAGAGACTTATAGACAGGGTTTTAGATACAATTTTCTAGCTGATAGGAAGAAGGATATGTAAACGATTTAAACCTTTACAAATAAGGCACCGCCTGTTTATAAAAGGCCTTGTTATTTTATGATGGTGTTCACCGTGTAAGTTACCAGACACACAAGGAGCCGCCGCGGCCAAAATAAAAGGAATCCTTAAATACTTTCTACTTTATTGCCCTTCAATAGCAATCCAGTAGCTCTTGATTAAATATTATCAACGCAACGCCCAATTTACTTAAAATTCAAACAATTACTGTTTTAAATAATCAAACGCGGCCATCTTGTCACGTGTAATAAACTAATCAAATTCGTTTAAAATTCTGTGTTGCAACGGACCTTCTTTGAGGCGCCGCCATAGACAATGCGGTGTTGTCTATGGCCCTATTTCTTTTTAATTTCTTTACAGCGCCGCCGATCATGCGTTCTGTGAATATTGTGAATAATCGACAAGTGTGCGTGAGTTGGGTTTTGATCGGTTCGCCTTATAGCCGGTAGCCGGGAAATCGATCGTGTTGGATTTTTCGATTGATTATCTATCGATGGGTTCACGATTTTTTTTTTCTTTGTTCTTCTTTGCTGGTACTTGCAGAAATACTGGAAGATGTGGCAACGCTTGTTATTTGCTCGACTATGATTCTACGACTACTAAATGTCGTGATTGAAAAAAGATGTTTCCAGTGCCACAATTCTTCTTTACAACCTAATCGTCATTCAGTCTTCAGATGCTGCTGTAAATCTGAAGCTGATCCTGCGAAAAATAAATCCTACTCTCGCCGGAGCTGCGGACTACCTAGCGGGTTACCGGGGTTCCGGTTCGAAAAGCAGGAGTAGAAACGGGGTAGTTTTTTGTCAGTAAAAGTCTGACACTCCCTCTCGCCTCGAGAGAAGTCATTGTATGACCTTCCCCCCTTAAAAAAAACCAACAATGGTGCTTTGTTAGCTGTTCAATTACATAATTAACGATTTAGAGCCATAGGGAGAGCCATGTTTCGGCACTGCAGGGCCAGCTCGACCGGAGTGATACCACGGCCTCAAGACCTTTAAAACTAAAACAAACAAGAACATACTTAGCAATCTCAATCCCAAGGATATAGAAAGTTAAAGAAAAACATTAATATGTCAGTCGTTCGCTTCGATCGTCGTGTGTGATAAACTTTATGGGCAGCTACTGTAAACAAATATATGCCGATTGGTCATGGATTGGAACCAGTATCCTCAATATGAGTTTGCTTTACTTTTAAAGTAATCGAAACGAGAGCGCATCCCGCACTCTGATTGGCCAGCTCGAAAAAATCCACTAATCAGAACGCCAAACGCATTCTCGTTTCGATTATTTTAAGCGTAAAGCAAACTCATACTAAGGATACTGACTTAGTTCTTAGGGTGCTTTTTTACGAAGATGTAATAACTAAGCTGTGAAATCTATGTAACCGTTTCCGTTTAGTATCAGTACTAAATTAGTTTAATAGCTGTGCGAGGAAGATGCGCAGCCCGAATATGCAGTATCGATAATAGGAAAGCTATCCATAGCACGCATCTTTCCGTGTAAAGGACATAGCTTAGTTGAGTCCGTTTCCATCAGGTAAGCTAAGTGTACCAATGAATATGTTTGGACAGTAACAATATTCTTTGGCTCTTTATTATTCAATCATACCTACTACTAAACTATCTAATAAACACCAAAGTAAATCCAAACACAAAATAAAAATAACAACAGGAAACCCAAACAAGAAATTATCGATTCAAAAAGCAGAAAACGCTTAAACAGAATAAAATCATTTAAAAAGGGCTACCAGTCTCCTTAGCATTTACCTCGCGTACAACTGATAGCATCCGTCTTTGATGCACATACAAACTTACTTGCAACGTACAAACAAATGACAGTTGTGGAATAACAGCCTTATGTCCATTGCCATGGACGTGAAAATGTATAGGCTTCATTGTCTATGGTCGCTGCGTTTTTGCTACAGAGTAAATATGACCAGTTTATAGTGAGCTTGGAAAATTGTGTGTGGTTTGTTAGTGATTCAATAATGGAGAGCGGTAAGGGTTAATTTCTAATAATAGTTAGACATAAATTAATAATACATGTTACACTACAAATTTGCTCATAGTCTGGCGGCTGATTGTAAATTATTAGAGACGGAAAATTGTAAAAGAGAATTAATTATACTTGTACCTCTTACATTGTAATTTTTTTAAACGTTGCCCCATACTAGGATTTGCTCATGTATCGTGGGTGCGTGTACAAACATACAAGTTCACATACACGTGACACCCAGACTCGACACAACAATTTGTGGATCACACAGTTGCTCCGTGCGGGAATCCAAACCGCTATACGTTGCGCGGCAGCCGGTTGCACAGCCACCACCCCAACAGTGGTGCAGTCAGTCTATTATATGTTCTTTGAAATAGGCAACTGTATGTCCCTCACACTGTTCTTTGCCATTACTTTAAACGTATTTTGTTTATACCTATGTGATTTGTATTTTGAACGTTAAAAAAATCGCAATTGTTTTTTTAGGAAAACAAAACATTTTCTCAAGAACAAACAAAAAAAAAATCGCGCCAAAATTGACAGCTCAACATAAGATGGCGCATTTAAAATGGCCGCCGCGCACGTATTTGTTATGGTAATTGATTAATTGGAATCGAGCGGTCGTCGGCGCGACAAAGTGCAGTTTTGTGCCGATCAAATAAAACGTACATAACATAAGCATTGATTTAATTTTCACGTTCGTACAATGGTCCTGGGAAGTTGTTTCGGCGCGATTTCCCGCCATAGCGTCTGTCAAAAGTTTGGTTAGATTTATATCAGCTGTTTATTTTGCATGGATCAGGTTGATTTCCAAAAAATAGAAATAAAAAAAGTTGGTTTTTCTAAGAAAATGAAAAAGTCTATGTTTTTGTAGGTACTGTTTACTGATTTAAACTTACTTATTTACTTTTAAATACATTTAAAAGGTAAGAAGTGTGCTGTACCTGTTCAAAAAACTGTTAAATCAGCTCTAATGGGAGCATTGGAGCTTCTAAAACACAGGGTCCTCTCCATAAAACCTGAGTTAAATTCCATAAATACAAGGAACTAGCTTCACATAGTTTTTTATAGTATAAGCCGGACGGATCACCTGATGTTAAGCAACCGCTACCGCCTATGGACACCCGAAAGATTAAAGGCGTTACAAATGCGTTGCCGGTCTTTTGGGCGTTAGGAATTTAAGGGTTGTTGGGGAATCGGGGATTGGGAAAATTAGGATGAGAATAATTGGGCCTCTGGTAACCTCACTAACACAACGCAAGCATTGTTTCACGTCGGTTTTCTGTGAGGCCGTGGTATCACTCCGGTCGAACCGACCCATTCGTGCCGAAGCATGGCTCTCCCACACTTAAAAAACTTGAGTTAAACGCTACTCTGTTTACTAAAAGCACTACACAAAACAGTCAATCAAAAAAATACCTAAAATATTCCACTTAAAATTCGCAACTTAAAACCCACCCTCTAACTTTCAAACTCAAAAAGACATTCATGTCAGTATGACGTCACTAAAATGACAGGCATTACCAAGTTGACAGGCGAGCACAGACACGCACAAATCAATTAGAGGCGCGTTCATTTGTGCGTGCATTAGGAATGCAACGCGTTGTGCATGGGTGCTTTTATGCTGCCGCTGAGACGCGCGACGCATAATACTGACGCTTTCAAGGGGCCGCAATTAAAAATCGTCTTTTGATATTTTTGTTAAGGTTTGATTTCACTGGTTTTGTTTTTAATTTGTGTTTAGTTTTATATTATAAAGCTGGTGTGTTTAAATACGCTAATTTCCGAAAATAGAGGTTTGTATTAAAGTCTTTTTTGTTTGTTGTTGAATACGTCATTTGTCGAGAAAAGTTGCAGGATAAAAAAATCTGTGACCTATTGGAGTCTAACAGCAGGTGAAAAGGCGGCATAGTGGCTAATTTAATACAAAGTCGTGAAATATATTGATGATGATGACTGTAAAATAGGATTTTAATAGACAATTAATAACCAAATAGCTCGACTTATGGGAAACAATCGACGCCATCATGGACACTAGAGAAGTTACAGGTGCGTTGCCGACCTTTTGGGGTAAAGAATTTGAGTATTTTTGGTGGTTTGGGCATTTATTGGTTGGTATTTGGAAAGATTTTAATAATCACACTAATATTATAAATGTAAAAATTTGTTTGTTTGGATGTTTGTCCGTCAATCACACTGAAACTACTGAACAGATTTTAATGAAATTTGGTATACAGACATGGTATGAACTGATTTAGGTGATAGAATACTTATTATCTTATGGAAACGCGAGCGAAGCCGCTGGCAGACCCTACCTAGTATTATTATAAACAGTGAAACCAGCCCCTTAAATCCAGGATGTACTCGTACTTAGTCAATAAAAATAGATTTCGTATAAAACAGCTTATCTATATATTTTTATAGCTTACAGGTGTTGACATAAACGTCAACGGCTATTTTATTATTCAAATTATTTATAGTTACTCTTAATAAGCGATAAAATTCTCGTGTCACAGTTTTCGTTGCCATACTCCTCCGAAACGGCTTAACCGATTTTGATGAAATTTTTTGTGCTTATCCGGTATCTATGAGAATCGGCCAACATCTATTTTTCATCCCCCTAAATGTTAGTACAAACCTTTTTTTTTTAATTTTCCGCGGACGATGTCGCGGGCAGAAACTAGTAAGCGATAACATGCTTGGAGCTTTTTTTTAAATGAGTCATAGATTCATAAAGGATGTCCTGTCATCGAAACGTCAAATTGGTTTGACATTTAGTGCCCACTTTAATCGGGTAGACACATTGGCGCGGAAACTCATATTGCTAATGGTAAGTTAATAGTTTTGTTGCCTATTTAGATAGACACGTATTTTTTTTACTGACTCGTTGGCAAGTGCGCCTGCCGAGCAAGAGGTTTTTTTTCGATTTTTCGAAAATTTCTCAGTGGTAGCACGGAGTCTGTGAGTCTCCGAATTGTGTCCAGTATATAGCAGTAGGCTCACCCCCTATTACATGGGACTTATAGCACAAATGGTGAAAAGTAGGTGTACATTGTATAGCGGCATTACGTGCCGTAATGTGCACCTCTGCCTACCACTTCGGGGATAAAAAGGCGTGACGTTGTGTGTGTGACTTAGTGCCCACTTTAATCGGGCAGACATATTGGCGCGGAAACTCGGATTGCTAACGGCAAGTTAATAGTTTTGTTGCCTATTTAGATATTAACGGTCCTCGTACGCCACCAGGTGAGATTAACATTAGAACTTGAGACGGGATATTTACCATGTTTATTTATGTCTACGAGTTTCCGATATTTCGACACTGTTGCAAGCGCCATGATCACGGATGAACTATAATAAACATGGTAAATATCCCGTCTCAAGTTCTAATGATAGTGTTAGTGACCATGTCAGTTTAAAAACTTATAACAGGCGAGATAGCGACCAAACGCCTACCCATTACCAATAAAAAAATCGTAATGTGTCAGACTCTTACTGAGTAAAAACTACCCCGTTCCTACTCCTGCTTTTCGAGCCGGAGCCCCGGTAACCCGCAGCTCCGGTTCGTGCATCAGCCTTACTGGACCCATCTATCGTGGTCTGATGGCTCTTTAAAGTGCGCGTGGGACGCGACACGCTACATGCACGGGTCTGGTTCTGATCGGGCGGCGAGCTACCCTTGCTCGCCGTTTGCAGATCCGCACTTACTGTGGCCGGAGATCGTCCCACGACCCCCGACGCCCGGAGTGTCTCTCGCATAGGCTGTGGTGTGAGGAGGTTCGTTCCCTCACGCGCCCCGCCTCCTCCTTAGCAAGCATACATACTGCAGTCTACGTAGACTAGTCTAGACAGTCTTCGGCTAGCAACTGTCACCGAAATGTCAAAGTGTGACCACATACCACAGATAATAAAATAATATCGGTACGGTTCACACACGTAAATTTGATTATTGCGCCTCACAACTCGCGTTCCTTCACGATTCGGTACGGACAGCAAGTTAAGTTGTAATATTTATCGATTTTATTTTTATTTGTGTCTTATACGAGTTGTTGGAAACTAACTTAAAATACAACAATAACGTCACGCCTTTTATCCCCGAAGGGGTATACAATGTACACCCACTTTTCACCAATTGTTTTATAAGTCCCATGTAATCGGGGGTGAGTCTATTGCTATATACTGGGTGCAAGTCCAGACTCCGTGCTACTACTGAGATATGTTCGATAAACGGAAAAAAACCCCAGCAATACTTCGCCCGGGAATCGAACCCGAGACCCCTTGTCCGGCAGTCGCACTTGTAACCACTCGGCCAACGAGGCAGTCAGTCAGAGTTTATTTTTATTTGTGACTTATACGATTTGTTGGAAACTAACTTAAAATACAATTTAGAATTAATGATAGCAATAAATAAATTCTAAGAAGTATATTAAATGTATTTACAAGTAATAAAATCTGCATTAGTGTGTGCATGCATTTTGTCGTATCGTTGCGACGCGAATTCGACAGTCGAACGTGAGATTTTTAGCAAAACATTTGGAATTTTCGGTATAACTGGCGTTTGGAATTAGGTGAGCCTATTGCTACTGAGTTAAATAATGCACTTATAGGCTCATTCCTTCTTCGAATGAGATAAATAATGTACTTATCTAGATAAAGAAAGGTGCTGTAACAACATCGTCGAATCGGAGGATTATCCAAATACAATTCAAAAGAAAACGATAGTTCTTCTGGTGGCAAGCAGCAATCAAAGCCACCAATGAAATATTTATTATACCAGTTTTTAAGGGAGAATGGGGGACTATAAAGAAAACAAACGAATGGAGTTTCTTGCTCGTATCCAATTGAAGCTACACTTTGGAACGAGCACCATGAATGCAAGTGTTTCAGTGTTTCACGCAAAATTTGTGTAAGGCACTGGTCCGAGTATCGATCGTTTGACTGCACGGTTGGCGCGGTGGTTGGGCAACTGGCTGCCGTGCAACGTGTCGCGGGTTCGATTCCCGCACGGAACAACTCTTTGTGTGATCCACAGATTGTTGTTCCGGGTCTGGGCGTGATGTGTATGTGAACTTGTATGTTTGTAAACGCATACACGATACTGGAGAAAACCCCAGCGAGGAGCAACGTTATTAAAAAAATCACCTTGGAGCACACACAATCACGATTTCACATTACATCATGCTTTCCCTAGAGACATAAAGTGATGTCATAATTACATTGACGTTGACAAGTCAGCTTGTTCTGCGAACGGTACACAAGCGTCATACCGTCCGGTGATAGGCACCGCGAACAAATGTATTTATTATGTTAATCACCGAACTTCAGCCGGGGCGGAAACTATCGACAGAATTATTAACCAAATATTGATCTTTTAATGTGCTATCTTTTATTTTTAATGTGTTTCTGTTTCTGTGAGACAATAGCCAAAGTGTTATTTATGATTTTATTATAAAACATACTAAACTAACTATTACATACAAGCCATGCTATATTATATTTATGAACAGTGTGTCGCGGAATGCTGCTCATGAATATGAGTCTCTAGCATGGCTTGAAACTAGTCGAGTTCCTCGTCAAACAGTTACGTGGGTAAGCCGATAACATAATAAATAATGCACCTTTTGACTTACCTACTGCAAAATAGGCCATTACAAGAACGCTTGCGTTAAGTTTCGTTGCGTGAGTGAGGTTACCGGAGGCCCAATTAAGTACCGACCCCTTTCCTAATCCTCGATTCCCCAATAACCGTTAAATTTCTAATCCCCCAAAGGGCCGGCAAATTGTAACGCCTATGATGTTTCGAGTGTCCATGGGCGGCGACGATTGCTTACCATTAGGCGATGCAACTGCACAAAGTTTTGGATTAATTACTCCCACAAATGCATTCACGTACGTCAACCACACATTATCAAATTCTATGAACATCCCAATACGTACCTCTACCGTCATCATGTAGTCTGACCTGATAATACATATAACATACAAAGCAAACAGCCAATATGTAGACCATGACGTCATAGCCTACAATCTGACGTCACCAGCCAACAATGATTGCAACGGAACGGTTCGAAACAATTGACATTCGCACCTAGTACGCAATTTGTGGCTATTATCATAATCATAATAGGAATAGAATAACTAAAAGTATAGACAGGCTCTGAGTTAGGCGCCTGACTCATAGCAGTCGTTTGATCACGAACATGTTCACATGTAAACAGCAGCTCATGTAGTGTAGATGTCCAGTCAACTAGGATGTAGTGTAGACTGTCCAGGCGATACGTACTTAGGTATCGTCATGAGATCCGCGGATATCGCACGATCTCCGGAGAGGCGGCTAACCTCCTTGCCGGACTACCGCCATGGGATTTGGAGGCGAAGGTGCTCGCGCGCGTCTTCAGTTTGCGCGACAACGCGCGTCGCTGGGGCGAAACTTCACTGCCGCGCCAGATTAGTGCGTGGCGGGATGAGTTCCGGCGCGATCTCATGGCGGAATGGCAGCAACGACTGTCTGTTTCGATCACTTTGGACAGGCTATCTAACTAGACCAACCAACTATACAGGAGCTGTTATAGTGCACAAGTATGTGCGCAAACTCAGATGCACTCTCTGTTAGTCGTTGTCTCCTTGCTCTCTAAACTCAATGGGACGGCAGACCGTCACGGCACGACAAGAGTGGTCAGGCGCAGAACCAACGGCTTTACGTGCTTTCCGAGGCACGGTGGTGAAACGCCACCGAACTTCCTGACTCCGGTCTAGTAACGCCCCCTTTACTCAGAAAATGCCATTAAATCACTTTTTTATTCTAACCCGTGACACGTTGTACCACTGCGCCAACTGTGCACTAATGCTCCACTAAAGATTCTCTGAAAGCGCGAACGCTAAGCCAAAGCCCCATGATTGGATCCTCATCGATCGTTAGTACCTAGCCACCCTTGTTACCACTCTGTCTACGCCACGGGGAAAAACATATTCAATGTTCCATTAAAACAATTAAATGTCGTCATTAATTAATATTAAAGTAATTGCAGCCATTGTTACAAATTGGTCACAGATCACAATGGCGTTTGGCGCGAAAATTCAAATATGGCCGCCAATTACGATTGTATTGCGCGCCAAATGTGTACGAATTCGATTGTATGCAAAATTGTATTGCAATGACGGTTGATTGATCAAATTCTATGTATGTCAAAGTTATTTGGCATCGCCTAATTGATTCCTAATGGCCGACATTTCGATTGATTCTTCCCAATTTAGGTTACAATGTAGATTCATTGATAAAGATCTTTGATCGTTTATTAGTAATCGCAGATAAAGATGAAAGAGTGGTCTGTATTACAATGGGACTATTATTGTATTTATTTTATTCTAATGCTTCATGAATAACACGTAGGTGTATAGGCGGGTATTGCGAAAACTACTCGGAGGACACGGTGGAGAATACGGTGGCGGTGTGTCCTGTATGGGCTGAGCACCGCCGTGTCCTTAAGGATATGATCGGTGACAGTGACCTTTTTTATGTTAAATGGGCCGACGCGACGTTTGGCCGCTATCTCGCCTGATGGTAAATGATGATGCGGCCTACGCTACCTAACTTTTTCTACCTCTCGCCATGCCAGGCCATGGTGTGGAGTAAGGGGAATGGCACGCCGTCTTCTCCTCCTGCGAAATAGTCATGCTCGCTAAGGAGCCTCCTCCTTAGCGAGCGCATGAGAGAACGATGCTTCTCACGCCTCAGCCTCCGCAGGAGACATTTTGGGCGTCGGAGACACGACGATCTCCGGTCACTCTAAGTACGGGTCTGCGGATGTCTAGCAAGGGTAAGTCGCCGCCCGACCAGAACCAGCCCGTACGGCGCGTTGCGGTTTGCGCACGCCTCTAAGAGTCATCAGAGGTCCAGTGGGATTCTCTGGGTCCCTTTCGGCTCACCCAAGGCGGGAGAAGTCATAGGATGATTTACCCCCTCAAAAAAGTGCATTGGCGACTTTAATTCCTGTTTTTTTTTATATATTTTACATTATGTTACCTACACATGTTTATAAATACAAATAAATTTATCTTTACCTTTGCTTTGACTTTCAAAAGTGCCTTCTCGGTCTATTTGGAAAAAATAATTTTGACTTTGACTTTGAGCATCCTGCCGTCAGTCTCTCTCTTTCAACTTCAATTAAACCACAAAAAAAAGGTTGACATCCACTGTCAACTCCCAAGAACCACAAGCATACAAACATCCCGATTATCGATTAGAAAATCGATTTTCGAGAATCGATTTTACGATATAAGGATATCGATTCTCTAATACTAGTTAATTAAATTATTAGATTCTTTTTATTGCAGTTTTTACGAAGCTCCCATTGTGTTGGTGTATTAATATTCTGTGGTAGTTTGCTCAAAGCAGACTGGGTGTGCATTGTTTCAGATTTAGCGCCATTTTTTTCCTCGTTGCGCGGTTGAACTCATTTGTAATGGCTGTGAGGTTATATTTAGATGTTGGGTGTATTTTTAACCGACTTAAAAAGGATATTCCTGTGTCCATATTGTCAAGTATGGGAGAGCAAAAGAGCAATTTCATGCCTCCCAATCTTCCCAATTCCCGATTCCACAACAACCCTAAATTCCTACAACCTACCTACTTCAACCTCCAAAAGGCTGGGCGGCGGCGATTGCTTACCATCAGCAGATCTCTCCGCTCGTTTACCATAAAAAAATCCTTTTTATGTTGTAACCATTCGTTTTTACGATTGATGGGTCGACGTTTAGCCGCTATCTCGCCTGATGGTAAGTGATGATGCGGCCTACGATGGAGCACGTCTGCCCATAAGCAACCTATTCACTCGAGCTATGAAGACACCCAGATCAGGAAACAAAGCATTGTACAACCATTCAAGAATAATGAGCACACATACATTTTTCAGATCCAATTTTTTCTAGCACCAGTCATCGTTAAAATTAATAGACAACGCACAGTTACGATATAAACCTCTTTACAGAAACCACAGACAAACAGGAACCGGGCGGCCATATTAGGTATCGTTCGCGCCAAAACTTGACAGACCGACACACTAGCTGTCAAATGTAGCCATTGCATCGGATTTTGTTGATTTATTAGCTATTCAGTAGAAACGAGGTGTTTTCTGTGATCCGAATGGTAATTGGTCATTAAATACCATTACCGACATACACATGCCTTTCGTTCTACGAAGGGGGAAATAAATTTGATAATTGTTTAAATGCAACGTTTATAAATACCTATAAAGACAGTCAAAGTCATAGTTTGGCCACCATTTTTTATACTTAATAGTATGAAGTCTAATCACTGTTCTTTTTTCGGTTTTTCGATCTCGCAAGGTGGTAAGCGACATGGCCAACGATGGAGCACGCCTACCTATGAGCAACCTCTTCACTTGGGACTTGATATGGTTCCCAAGGCAATTCCCAAAAATATTTTATTATGGAATTAAAGCACCTGATGGTAAGCGATCAGCACCGCCCATGGACTTCCGCAACACCGGAGGAGTTACAGGTGCATTGTCCGCTTTCTCAGAAAAATTATGCTCTTTTCTTGAAGGTTTGAAGGTCGTATCGGTTCGGAAATACCGCCGACGACTGCTCATTCCACAGTAATTTTGCTGTGCGAGGCAGATAGCTTGAAAGATGCATATTTGCTTAACCCTTCACAAAATAAAAGGCCAATGCACCACACATCGACACCGTAGACAGTTAGCAGTCAGTACTCTTTAACTTCCAAGTATAACAAACTATTAAACTTAAACTTTCAAGTTAAATCGACCAGTTAAACCATTACCAAGAACTAAAACAAGAATTATTATTCAAACCACAGACAATTCGGAAGCAATCATAGACTTTATGACTGCTAAACTCCAACCATAGACACCTGGCTGAGAATTAATATCGTTGTTTATGGTTTGCATAGTTTTATTGATGTCTTTATGGTCTATGGTGAGTCATAGAGTCGTAAAGTTTATAGTCTATGGCAGGAGAATGTTTGACGGATTAAGGTTTGAATGTTAATTGTTTTATAAGTTATTGTAATCTGTTTTATTCTGGTCATCAAAACCAGAATGTGGCTGTTTCGGTGGTCTATTGGTGATGAGTTTGATTGCTGTGCTTGTGGGTCTAGGTTCAAAGTCAAAAGCTGCGGACTACCTAGTGGGTTTACCGGGGCTCCGGCTCGAAAAGCAGGAGTAGGAACAGAGTGGTTTTTAGTCAGTAAGAGTCAAGGCGAGAGAAGTAATTGGATAATTTTACCCTCTTAAAAGACAAATTATTTGACGAATGCATGTAGTCCGCAGGGAAACTTACTGCCTAATCACGCTCACGCAACAGCATTAATGAACGGGACTCACGTCTGAAGCAGTCGGTAGAAGCAAGTAAAGTACACTATTACAACTTCTATGAAACTGATACAATAGTCTTATTCCTAGTAACTCACAGCAGACAATAGGATGTAATATGATACGCATTAATAGATAGTTATTAGACATACTGCCGCACTCAGAGTCATTTAATGATTATTTAACCCAATCCTTAGCAATTGTTTTCGATACAAAATCATTACTAAGGAATAGTTTAAGTAATCATTTATTGTCTCTAACTGCGGCAGATATTGACATTCACTTACGTTTTAGGCATCCGGAGCTGCGGACTACCTAGCGGGCTTACCGGGGCTCCGGCTCGAAAAGAAGAAGTAGGAATGGGGTGGTTTTTAGTCAGAAAGAGTCTGAGACTCCCTCTCCCCTCGCCCAAGGCGGGAGAAACTACTGAATTATTTTCCCCCTTATAAAAAGGCAGTAAAGGGTAAGCAGAGGTGCAAATTATGGCACGTCATGTCACTGTACAATGTACACCTTTTCACCATTTACGTTGTAAGTCCCATGTGAGCCTATTGCCATATACCGGGCACAATTCCAGACTCCGTGCTACTACTGAGAAATTTTCGAATACCGAAAAAAGCCCAGTAATACTTCGCCTGACCCGGGAATCGAACCTAAGACCCCTTACCCAGCAGTCGCACTTGCAATTGCAACCACTCGGCCAACGAGGCAGTCTTAAATATTTAGTGGTCGAAAATGGCAGTACGCCCATTTGAAATCCTATTATTTAAATACATAATTATAATATTTAAAGTAATAGATAATCTTGATGAGACACACCGGATGTGGCAAGTGTGAACAGATCAATTTCAAACGCTCAATGAGACTCGATGACTCGTGGAAAAAACGAAAACAATAGCCCATAGACAATCGCGCCAAAATTACCAAACAAACGTTCTTTGGGCGCGATATTATCTATGGGTTATTGGGCAAGCGTGAGACGTTGATTTTTTATGTAGGTTCTCCAGTTTTTATTTTATTTTCACCTCTTGGTTGATTTTGAAGGCTTTGGAACAAGCAAATAGCTTCACTAGAAGACTGTCTGACAGACAGACATTTTGTAATAACTATCGTGAGACATACTAATATAACTAAAAATCTCAGTTTACTCACGAAGAAAAGCTCTACTAGTTTCGAGTCACAGAGGGAGTCTTCATCATTTGCAGCGTGCGCAGGCCGGCGACGTCGTGACTTACTGAAACTAGTAGAGCTTTTCTCCATAATTTACGTGAGGAAACCGGGATTTTTAGCATTGGGGCAATGGTCGTCTTGTGGTTGATAATTGAGATAATAAAATGAACTTCAGGGGCGCCATTAGAATAATGTATACTATAAGCTTTACCTACTAGGCCGTTCGTTCTATTTTTTTATAGTATAAGCCGGTAAACGAGCATACGGATCACCTAATGGTAAGCAATCGCCGCTACCCATGTACACCCGAAACACCTCCGCCTCCGGTAACCTCACTCACACAACGCAAGCGTTGTTTCACGTTGGTTTTCTGTGAGGCCGTGGTATCACTCCACACACATTCGTTAGTCAGTAAGAGCCTGTCACTCCTTCTCGCCTTGCCCAAGGCGGGAGAAGACACTGGATGACTTTTCTCCCTTCCAAAAATGGCTCTCTCACACTTGTGTGTTTCTATTGTAAAACTAAAAAGATGGGACGTAGTACAAAGCGCAGATCTCCAAAACAACAGATGAAATAATAAGGCCGCGTGTGTAAAGTGACAGCACAATATGTAAATAACATTATTTAGCGGAGTGCAGCGTCATGCAACCAATTTGTCGGAGCCAGCGCCGCCATCTTACCTAGTATATTGATTGTTGCACAGCGCTTATTGTGGAGACGAAACTGTCTTTATATTTTTATATTTATTTCTTTTTTTTTTCATTTTTTTTTTGTGGGACACGCCCGCCACAACCTCCCATACCGCTGCAACTCTGAGACACTACAAACCCGGCAATGATTTTCCCTATTTTCCGGCTTTTCTCTTGAAATGTTCCTAAATTTTCTTTGGTATAAACCTCACGAAGCCCGAGACCTTTCCTACGAATGCAAATCCGTGGAAATCGGCTCGTGCGTTCTTGAATTATAGCGTCAGGAAGGAAAACCTAACTTATTTTTTATATTACTTAATAGATTTCTAAAAAAATATATTGCAAAAAAATGGACTGCCTCGTTGGTCGAGTGGTCGCAAGTGCGACTGCCGAACAAGGGGTATCGGATTCGATTCCCGGGTCGAGCAAAGTATTGCTGAATTTTTTACGGATTTTCGAAAATTTCACGGAGTCTGGAATTGTGTCCAGTATATGGCAATAGGCTCACCCCCTATTACTGGGACAAATGGTGAAAAGTGGGTGTACATTGTATAGCGACATTACGTGCCGTAATGTGCACCTCTGCCTACCCCTTCGGGGATAAAAGGCGCGACGTTATGTGTGTGTAAAAAAATATATAAACAAACAACCAACTCCACGCCTCTCACAGCGATCACCATAATATTGAAATTGGAACGCTCAACCCATAGACAATAACGATGGTATCGATGGCCGTTTAGCATACTACACCGTTTAGTTTGGCAAAGGCATCGCGCATACAGCCACTCGCCTTTTTTGTTTAACAATTAATAATAATTGTTTTCTTTAAAAGGAACGAATGGAGTTCAGTTAAATGGCGCCCTGGACGTTATTGGGTGTACTTCCGTTATTTTAAAATCATAATTATAATATACGTAGCAGTGGCGTAGCGTGAGTGTCGGCCGCCCGGGGCGGAAGACAATTTTGCCGCCCCCTTATTTAGGTATTTTAATTTAATGTATACTACACATTACACATTACATACATTCATAATAGAGAACTTTTCGGCGAGAACAGTCATGAATCAGAGCACTCCCCGTGGTATAGACGATATAATGTACAACGAAGCTACATCTCTACGCATTGCCAAAGTGTCAAGTCGGTTTTAAATTTCCTGCCACTCAACAATCCGATTCGCACGCCGCTGAACGCGGTCCAGAGGATGAACCTGGTACTGGGGTGCCCCCGCCCACAGATGAGACTAGTATTCCATATGGGGCCGAACCTGCGCCTTATATAGAAGCAGGCGATGGGCTGGAGTGAAATACTGCCTTAATCTGTTGAGCACACCAAGCTTTTTCGAGGATAATTTAGCCTTATCCTCTAGATGGCCACGGATATGGACGTCGCTCGAAATGTTGATGCCAAGTATCCCAATTCTAATACCGGGCTAAACACGCCGACCTGTGTCTTAGTAGGGTTAAACTGGAACAAATTAAGTTCACCCCAATCTGAGATTCTCCGCAAAGAAGTCTCGAATTCAGACACAAGTCTGTTTCGGTTCTCGATGACGTTTTCCCGAGAAATGTTAGCGCGGCCGGTATAATAGGCATCACCTGTACTGTCATCCGCATAACAATGAATGCTGCTGATTTGCAACATATCATTGATATGGAGGAGGAACAAGGTAGGTGATAGCACGCAGCCTTGAGGGACACCTGCGTTTACAGACAGAGAGTCGGAGCATTCCCCGTCGACAACAACCTTAATGCTTCTGTCTGCAAGGAAGCAGTAGACCCATTCGCACAATTTCTCGGGAAGACCATTCGAAGAAAGCTTCGAAAGAAGCGCTTTATGCCAAACCCGGTCAAAGGCTTTCGCCACGTCCAAGCTTCCCTCATAGATTCGATCGCCTGTGCCCAACGGTCACACGGTCACGGCCACGGTCAGGTAAACCAGAAGATCCCCAGCCCACCGACCTTTACGAAAACCGTATTGTTGGTCACTGAGTAGCTGGTGATCCTCTAGGTACCGCAAGAGCGGGCAGTTAATAATGGATTCCATTATTTTCGAGAAGAGGGAAGTTATGGCTATCGGTCTGTAGTTGGACGGATTTGTTCTATCGCCTTTTTAGGGTTCCGTAACCAAATGGCAAAAAACTGAACCCTTATAGATTCGTCATGTCTGTCTGTCTGTCTGTCCGTCCGTCCGTCCGTATGTCACAGCCATTTATTTCCGAAACTGTTGGGCCTACATAGTTGAAACTTTGAAGGTAGATTTCGGTAACCGCTATTCGAATTTTGAATAAAAATTAATAAATTTAAAAATTAAAAGGGGCACTCCATTACCGAACTGATTCAAAAAAAAAACTTTCACCTAACATATCCATAATGGGTGTCTATGGATAGGTCTTTAAAAAAGACATTAAGGTTCTTAAAACCATTTTTCGTCAAAATTAACCGTTTGAAAGTTAGACGCTTCTAAAGTGGAAAAATGAGTGTGTGTCCCCCCCTCTAACTTTTAAAATAGGAGAAGGAGAAAACAAAAATAAATATATGCTGTAGATTTCAATAGAAACTAACAACGAAAATTGGTTTGAACCAGATATCATTATTAGTTTTTAAGAAATAAAACATTTTCAAAAACCGCAAATATTACTTTGTCGTTCATACAAACACTATGTAAAACCAAGTTATTTTACAACTTTTATATTATGTCATCTACTTGCTGTTACGGAATCCTTCATGGGCGAGTCCGACTCACACTTGGCCGGTTTTTGTTTAGGGATCGGATGGACCAAGGCCGTCTTCCATGATTTCGGGACTACGCCTAAAGAGTAAGCTCATTTTATTCGGTCCAAATTTGTACAGTCGACTCTATCTAAAGGTTCCCTCTAGGGGCAGGACCACTCGTTAAAGGTTCCATCCCCACTATCACTACTTTCTCCGATCTCTAGTTGCGAAAAAATATAAAATGGTTGAAATATTTACAAAATATTTTTATTATTTATTGTTTAAAATTTGCCGCCCCCTAAAAAGTGCCGCCCGGGGCGGGCCGCCCCTGCCGCCCCCACTACGCTACGCCACTGATACGTAGCAATTTAAAGCTTCGTATTCATTATAAACTTTTTGCTTAGCAACAGTTGATCAACGTTGTTGATAAATAGCGAGAATGCTGCTGGAAACTTTGTTTCAATTAATACAAACTGATGTTTTCGCTAGCCGGGCGTCAACTCTGCAGCACAAGTGTTGCCCGCAACATGTTTATGCAACCATGTTGCTAAACAAAATGTTTACCATGAATGCAAGGCTTTAGTTACACATATAAGCAACAACAACAACGTAACGTCTTTTATCCCTGAGGGCGTAGGCAGAAGTGTACATTACGGCACGTAATGCCGCTATACAATGTACACCCACTTTTCACCATTTATGTTATAAATAAGAAAAAGGCCCAGTAATACTTTGCCCGACCCGGGAATCGAACCCGAGAAGCAAGTGCGACTGCCGGACAAGGGCCGGCAGTCGCACTTGCGACCACTCGACCAACGATGCCTCGTTGGTCGAGTGGTCGCAAGTCCTTACTAGTCCTTATTATACATTATAAGGTGTTCTAAAAGTATCTGCCACGGCTTTAATGGGAGGTAGTGTTGTGCTTGAAGATTACAATAATTTTAAGTGTGGGAGAGCCATGCTTCGGCACGAATGGGCCGGCTCGACCGGAGTCACAGAAAACCGACGTGAAACAACGCTTGCGTTGTGATTCGTTGTGTGAGTGAGGTTACCGGAGGCCCAATTTACCCCTTCCCAATCCCCGATTCCCCAACAACCCTTAAATTCCTAACCCCCAAAATGCGGCAACGCACTTGTAACGCCTCTGGTGTTACAAGTGTCCATGGGCGGCGGCGATTGCTTACCATCAGGTGATACGTCTGCTCATTTACTGGCGTGTTCCATAAAAAAAATAGTGAAGAATTTTCGTACCCCGGACCAGTTAATTCAATTTGAGAACATAAAGAAGTTAAATAAACATTAACTCTACTCTGCATAAAGTGGTTCACAAATACGCACGATGCGTCGCTTCGTCAACGAAAACAATTGCTATCAAAGTGACAGAGACAGTGAAAGAGATAGCTCTTTCATAACAAACGTGCAAACTCATAGGTACAATACGTAGATTTTTTGTATGTAAAATAATACTTATTAACAATAATTTATATTCACTATTGTAATCTTCAAACACAACACTACCTCCCATTAAAGCCGTAGCAGATACTTTTAAAACAACTTAAATATTATAATTGAATTAATAATTGACTGTGTCATGGGTTAAGTGGTTGCAAGTGTAACTGTAAAGTTAGAAGTTCGATTCCCGAGTCGGTGATAGAGTAATTGCTGTATAAATATACGCCTCTACCTCCACCTTCCCGTTAAAAAACGCACGATGTTATCTTATTAGCGCAGTCTTTTTTTAGGAAGGAATATCATGCTTTTCGAGCCGGCGGAGCCCCGGTAAACCCGCAGCTCCGGATTTGTGCAGTCTAGCTGGGCAATTGGCTGCATCCTTGAAAGTCCTTAGAAAACAGTTTGCTATCTACATATTACCATCAAACGGATTGTAAGCTGCGAGCTTAGTACCTATATGCAACGTCACGCCTTTTATCCTCGAAGGATAGGCAGAGGTGCACATTACGGCACGTAATGCCGCTGTACAATGTACACTCACTTTTCACCATTTGTGTTATTATGTATGTACCTATAATATGTCCCATGTAATAGGAGGTAAGATTTACTACTTTGTACCTGTAAGAATATTTTTTATATTTTTTTTTTCCTTAGATGTATGCATATGACAAACACGTTTCGATTTCTTGATATTATTCCGAGGATCCAGTCGTTGTCGGGCAATAGAAGCTAGCGCCATCTAGTCCCGAATAGTTAGTACTAGTTTTTATTTATTTATTTTGCTTGTGTTATAAAGCTATTACTTATATAAAACGTTTTAAATTAAGCTGAATGTTGTAATGTTACATATTAAACACGTGGATTGACTTTACATTTTAATAACTATTCTAATTAACACTTAACAATAGTGGTTTCTGAAACACTGATCAACCCAAAGAACTTCCTAATATTATAAATAAGAAAGTTCTTGAGTTTATTGTATGTTTGTTACTCAATCATGGCGAAACGGCTAAAGGGATCAGATGAAATTTAAAACAAGGGTAGATTATAGTCTGGAATAACCCATAGGCTATAGGCTACCTCCGGAGCTGCGGACAACGTAAAAGGTTACCGGGGCTCCGGCTCAAAGCAGGAGAAGGAACGGGGTGGTTTTTAGTAAGTAAGAGTGTGACACTCCCTCCCGCCTCACCCAAGGCGGGAGAAGTCATTGGATGATTTTCCCCGCTCAAAAAAAACTATAGGCTAACTACCTACTTTTTATCTCATGGAAACGTGGGCGCAGCCGCGGGCTGAAACTAGTCAACTACAAGTAATTATTCAGCTGTTAAAATAATTATCAAGAGCCAATTAAATTCTTTCTTTTTCTTTCTTTTTTTTTTTAAACGTTGTCCTACAATTATTGAATGCCCACAGGATTTTCTCCTGTGTCGTGAATGCATTTACAAACGTGGTTTGTAGATCACACAAAGACTTGCTCGTGCGGGAATCTAACCCGCTACACGTCAAAATTATTTATTTCAAACTTCAAATTCAACGTAGTAATTTAAATAAAATTTCAAATTAATAATCTTAAAAGCTAAATCATCAATCATTAAATTGAACAACAAAAAAGGTTGCGTCGTTGGCTGCGACATACATATAACTACATAGGTATTAAACAAGTATCATTAGAAATTAAGACGGGATAACTGATCAGTATGATCACGGATGAACTGATCAGTTCGCCCATGATTCTGGAAACTCATAGACATAAAAAAACATGGCAAATATATTATCCCATCTTAAGTTCTAATGATAGTGTTAGTGGCCATGTCAGTTTAAAAATGTAGGTATATTAAACAAGTATATTTTAGTATATACTACCTAGGCACTACACACTACCTAAATCACTGAACATCTAACAAGCTGCCAATCAACGCCGCAGTGATCCGAATCTTTAATTAGAAAGCGAGTCAATTAATTTAAATGTAATCTTCAGAGGCCGACGTTTAGATTTACGATGCGGCAATTATAACTATTATAGTTTTGTTTCTTACATTGTACAATGTGTATAACTAGATACAATTAGCATATCAAAGAGATGAATAGAATTTATTGGAGGCCTATACTCATTATTTATTTAAAGTATGTTATATAGTATAACATTACAGTTGTTAAACTAAAGCATTATAGCGGATACATTTCATATATTTAAAGAAAATCTATGATATAATAAAATAAAAACTTAATTGACACATTATAAAGAAAAAAAGAACTTAAGAACTATATTATAATATACCATTTTTTGTTATCTGACACGGTCCTAGGATATTTAAATAAATATAGGCATAAATAAATATTGTGTAAGGTTGTTTACTTACTTGTAGCATCGCACAGCAGGGATATCGAGTATTTTTTTTATTGCATGGTTAGCACAATGTTCATTCACTCTTTGTGTGATTCGCAAATTGTTGTTTAAATAAAACAAAAACTTCGCTTCACTGAAGAAAATCGATAAAAAAGAATACTAAAATGGTTGTTTCTTATCATGGTAACCAACAGCGAGTGTCAGTACTCTGCTGGACTATAAACCGCCTCTGTATAGGTGGGGTTTGTCATAATTTCTAAGTTTGGCGGGCGAGTGGCATATTGCAGGTTCAAAAGGTTCAAGTTTGTCAGAATTCAAGCGAAAACTTTACTTCCATACCTACTTACCTACGACTTACCGTGAGGTTTCCGGAGGCCCAATTATCCCCCTTCCCAATCCCCGATTCCCCAACAACCCTTAAATTCCTAACCCCCAACAGGCCAACAACGCACTTGTAACGCCTCTGGTGTTTCGGGTGTCCACGGACAGCGGCGATTGCTTACCATCAGGTGATCCGTCTACTAATTCGCTAGATTGTACCTATAAAAAAATTAAGGACAAAACACATCAGTGGAAACCTATTTAAAAGTTGTTTATTTAATGCCAAACAGCTACAGTTTTGATACCAAAGAAAGTTAATATATGTATTAAATTGGCTAATAGTTTCAATCACGATTAATTAAAAATAAATTGCTTAGAATTGGGTTTAAATCTGCAGTAACGAATGTGTTACAGATATTATAGCGATTTTGTTCAATTTTCTTTTGAAAAAAGTATCTTTCATATCGATAAACACAATAAATAATACATTGGTACGTATAAATTATTCATATTTTATGTGATGAATATTATTAAATACCTACGGATGAGAGTACCTACTGGAAATAAATATGGCAATGCAATTTGTTCTAGTAGAATAGTCATTATTTCTGCAGCATAAAATAATATAGAGCCTATTAATTAATTTAAGTTTACATTAATCAATCCATATAAAATTTTCCCATACTTCCTAACAAAACATTTTTCGCGGAATTTCGTTACCGGACGCCATCTAGTATCGAGTAGCGGAACCAAAATCTATTTATAAAACATAACCTTGTCTATGGCACTTGGCACAAGTACCCGAGTGAAGTTCAGTTTTGACAGTTGTAATGTAACAGTGGTCATCCTAGTTTTTTATACCTCCTTGCATTTTGATACCAAAATATTAGATATTCGTAAAGTGGTATTACGTGAACAAGATGAAAATGAGAGCCCACGCACATCGGGAAAGGTGGAATGCGACCCGCTAGCGACGGTGAGTACGACACAAGCTCCTCGCTACACTACTAGTGCCTGTATTTTTAACTGATTAAAAAAAACCGTAGTCAATTGGCTGTTAACCTTTTAACTAAAAGCGGGAGACGCGTAATTCGACGCTATGCCGTGTATAATTTTATTACTATTCGCTCGACGGCGCATACATTAGCGGGAGGACGGTCGCCCACATTCATTTTCGCGTATAGTATTAAACGCCTAACTATACTGTAATCGTTACTTATCAAACGTAATTGTTTCTTTATCTATATTAGTACAAATTTCATATTTAAACCCTTGATTGGGTGTAAACTGCTTGATAATACATATTAACTGTATGCAAAGTTTTATTATCATTCAAATAGTAATCAGTGATTGTGGCTTCGGATTTATTTGTGAAAAAAAAATATTTGGCTGTACGCGAAATTCCTTTGCACATCTATGGTGCAAGAAATACTATGCAGGGCTCTTTATCAGGTGAGTCTTGTGTTTTATTTTGTTAAATATTTTTTTGAATAAAACTGATCAACAATAAATGCTAAATAAATATTATTATACTGATCATGTTATCAATATTCTTATAAGATTATGTTAAATCAGACTAAGTTTTATCTGTTATTATAAATAAAACAATACAGTAGACTAGAAGGCTCCATAAATGTCTCAAAGTTGTCCTTGTAAACAACTTGATATTTTTTATCTGCAAAACAAAATGGGGCCTAACTATTTATTTCTTTTGTTATAGAAAATTGATTGTTTTTATCTTAACTATTGTAGTTTAAAATTGAGGTGTAAATCATTAGCCTGCTTTAGTTACTAAACCAATTAATAATAATAATTATAACCATTTCAGCCTAAAAGATAACAAGAATACTTAATGTAATTTTAATGTTTTGTGTTTGCAAATTTTTAAACATTTATTTTTATTTATTATACTTGTTTAAGCCACTTTATTTTTTATACACATTTATAAATATATAATAGGACATTCCAAATGGTGTTTTAAGAAGTGATAAGCTAATTAAAATTGGTAAAAAGCTAGAATTTAATGTAAAACCTATGACTTTGTTCATTATGCAGTCTAATCTATGCTGTTGTTCTTAAAAAGCTAGGTATTATCCATAAACAGTCCTAATCTTATCATGGACACAAATTTTTATTGATTCTAGATTCTAGTGCACTGTTCGATGTATCTTTCAATTTTTAATTCGAATGATAATTTACTCGAAATATTTCTTGTATATTTGAGAATTTATTAATAACATAAATATTAAATTAATATAAATTTATTTACTATTTATTTTTTAAATATTATAAAGGTTGTTTTTTTAAAGACATTTTTTTTAGACCTACAACCAAAGACAATACTTCTTACTTTTTTGAAGTTGGTGAAAACGGCTTTTGTAGTAAGACAGTGTTTACAGAATTATTCTTGTTAAAAAGCTTACTTAGTGAATAATAACTCATTGATTTGTCAATCTATCATTGATAACAGCTTTTATCTTATATTAAAACAGTTAATTTTTAATCTAACCATGTAACAAAGATTGGAAATATTTTAAATAAAACATTTATCTTTTGAGATAGTTATCACATGTGTTATCTTTAGTTAAACTGTTTTTAAATGTAATAATCTATTGATTGTACATAGTTTATGTAATTTTTATAATCTGTTAAGGTTCCATATCTCTTACATTGGCTACTGATCGTTTGGTGCGCACGTACGACATATTTGTGACGAATTTTTTTTATGTAAATGCGTCAATTAAGATATAAGAAGTATGCATAAAATACGTTTAATCCCGGATGATATTAACATAGCTTTGAACAGCGGTTTTATCCGCATAGAATTGAGCTATTGAGGGTTTTTGATATTTATCAGTAGTAGCACAGAGACTGGAATTGTGCCCAGTAGGTATATGGCGATAGGCTCCCATGGGATTTATAACACAAATGATGAAAAATGGGTGTACATTGCACAGCGGCAGTACGCGCCGTAATGTACATCTCTGCTTAAACTTTCGGGGATAAAAGGCGAGACGATTAAGTGAATTGAGCTGACTGGCTACTGTGCAATGGGTCGCAGATCTGATCCCTTAGTATGAGTTTGCTTTACGTTGACGAACGAACTACGAAACGAACCGAGAGTGCAGTCGGCGCTCTGATTGGCCGGGGCGAATGAACCAACCAATCAGAGCGCCGAACGCGATCTCGTTTCGTTTTCGTTTAACGTAAAGTAAACTCGTACTAAGAGAACTGTGATCCATGAATTGTTCTTCCGGGTTTGGGCGTAAAAAGTATGTATTTATAAACGCACACACGACACAAAGAAATCCTAGTGTGAGACAACATTAAAAAAAAGATATCTCCCTGTACCTCGGACACCTAAATGTTGTGTTTATCAAACGTGATAATGTAATTAAATCACGACGATCGATCTAATTCTATCAGATAGTCCACTGTCCAGGCGACACGCGTACTTAGGTATCGTCATGAGCCAATGTTCACATGTAAACAGCAGCTCATGTAGTGCAGAGATTGTCCAGTCAACAAGCATGTAGCGTAGACTGTCCCGGCGACACACGTACTTAGGTATCGCCACGAGCTAATGTTCACATGTAAACAGCAGCTCATGTAGTGCAGAGAGTGTCCAGTCAACAAGCATGTAGCGTAGACTGTCCAGGCGACACACGTACTTAGGTATCGTCATGAGCTAATGTTCACATGTAAACAGCAGCTCATGTAGTGCAGAGATTGTCCAGTCAACATGGATGTAGCGTAGACTGTCCAGGCGACACACGTACTTAGGTATCGTCATGAGCTAATGTTCACATGTAAACAGCAGCTCATGTAGTGCAGAGAATGACCAGTCAACAAGCATGTAGCGTAGACTGTCCAGGCGACACACGTACTTAGGTATCGTCATGAGCTAATGTTCACATGTAAACAGCAGCTCATGTAGTGCAGAGATTGTCCAGTCAACAAGCATGTAGCGTAGACTGTCCAGGCGACACACGTACTTAGGTATCGTCATGAGCTAATGTTCACATGTAAACAGCAGCTCATGTAGTGTAGATGTCCAGTCAACAAGGATGTAGCGTAGACTGTCCAGGCGACACACGTACTTAGGTATCGCCATGAGCTAATGTTCACATGTAAACAGCAGCTCATGTAGTGTAGATGTCCAGTCAACAAGGATGTAGCGTAGACTGTCCAGGCGACACACGTACTTAGGTATCGTCATGAGCTAATGCTCACATGTAAACAGCAGCTCGTGTAGTGCAGATATTGTCCAGTCAACAAGGATGTAGCGTAGACTGTCCAGGCGACACGTACTTAGGTATCGTCAGAGTATTTTATGGAAGACCCTCTAATGAGGAGCCTCATAGTCCAGAAGCTAATTCTTTCTCTCTTCACTCAATGACTAGAAAGAATATACGTAATTACGTGTCGTCATGAGCTAATAAGCATAAGCAAAAAACCTGAAGCAGTTATAAAATACTGGATTTACGATTCTTTAAAAAAATCGTGATCACAAAACTTCAATTTCTGGTTTTTCAAATATCAAAATGTCAGCCAATAGTTCCGCCCCGTCGTAGACTCCGCCTCGAATGCAGTTCTACACGTGATGTCCACGTGAGAATGCAATTTGGGGAATATTCCCATTTGAGCCCCCTATTTTTGGGTTCCAATACGTTTCTTTCTTTATAAAACGTTGCCCCACACTAGGATTTTCTCCTGGGTCGTGGGTGCGTTTACAAACATACAAGTTCACATACACTTGACACCCAGACCCGAAACAACAATTTGTGGATCACACAAAGAGTAAAGTTGCTCCGTGCGGGAATCGTATCCGCTACACGTCGCACCAACCGTGCAGTCCTCATAATTTCATAACCCAGTCCTTAGCAATTGTTTTCTATTAAAAATCGTCACTAAGGAAAAGTTCAAAGTAATCATTAAATGTCTCTGAGTGCGACATTATAGGATGTTTAGTGCCGGAATACTCCTCCTTAATGTCGGAAATCAATTGGCATAACATGTGGTAGGATTATTGATTACCGGCCGAAACGAATTATCGATTCAATCCTGAATCTTCAGATAAGATCAATGACTATACTTAAATTAAATCGATCCTCGATTATGCAATAAGGCGTTTATTAATATCACCCATTTGAGACTATAAAGTTTCAAAGAAAGAAAGGATCATCTGATGGTAAGCAATCGCCGCCGCCCATGGACACCCGAAACACCAGAGGCGTTAAAAGTTCGTTGCCGGCCTTTTGGGGTTAGGAATTTAAGGGTTGTTGGGAAATCGGGGATTGGGAACACACAACGCAAGCGTTGTTTCACGTCAGTTTTCAGTTAGGCCGTGGTATCACTCCGGTCGAGCCGGCCCATTCGTGCCGAAGCATGGCTCTCCCAAACTTAAATTATACAGTCGACTTAAGCATATTAAAATATCTAAGTACTTAATAACTAGGTATTACTGGCATTTTTGACTGTAAACTATTTTATCACAATATTAAGTTGCAATCATTTGATAACGCATTGTTAAGGTGACGTCGGCATATTTCAATATATTGAGTAATCTAGCAATACTATATCAATATAATATTTAAATGTAATTTAAAAATCTTCCGTTAATCGTCGCTGAAGTCAAAGTCAAAGTCAAAATTTATTTATTTCAAATAACTAGATCCGGAAGGCACTTTTGAACGTCAAAGCAAATATAATAATATTAATAACGTCTGTCTGTCGGTCAGTCCTCTAGTGAAGCTATTTGCTCGTTCCAAAGTGTAGATTCATATGGAGAAGAACGAGCAAGAAACTCCATAGATTACTCTTTTTCAATCAGATTCACAATACAATTCTTGGTTACATTGTTTCGATTGCTTCAACTATGTGAGAACAATGTAAAACTAATTGGTGCTAGGAATTTAAGGGTTTTTGGGGAATCAGGGATTAGGAAAATTAGGGAGCGAGGTAATTGGGCCTACGGTAACCTCACTTACACAACGAAACACAACAACCGTTGCTTCACGTCGGTTATCTGTGAGGCCGTGGTATCACTCCGGTCGAGCCGGCCCATTCGTGCCGAAGCATGGCTCACGTCTAGTAGCAAAACAGTTTCGCAGCCCGCACATGATCCCGCGACCCCTACATTAGCAGTTAGCGTTGTAACTCAGCAGCTATTGAGGTTGACTGCCGCGCTAATTGAACCAGATTGTCGGAGCTTCGCACCACATCATGACGTAATGTTATACTGTGACTGTCTCTTTGGTCGAGTGGTCGCAAGTGCGACTGCCTGTCAAAACGTTTCGGGCTTGATTCCCGGCTCAGGCAGCTTTTTTCGGTTTTTTCGAAAATTTCTCAATGGTAGCACGGAGTATGGAATTGTGCCCAGTATATGGCAATAGGCTCACCCCCTATTACTTGGGACTTATAACACAATCCATGACACGCATAACGCATCCACAGCAACATAAGATAGCACATCTCTGGTAGATCAACTACCAGACTATAATCTACTTCAGCCGTTTTGACGTTATTGAGTAACAAATATACACACAGACTCACAGACTCGCAGACTAAAAATAAATGTTATTAAAATTAAGTTATATTCAAGTTTTTATCATTCCATCGCAAATAACTACTCATATAAATAGATTTTGTAGGCATTTATTTAGATTAATGTTTTTTTCTAGTTCTATTTTAATATACATTTAGCATTTTGAAACTGGCCTACGTTCTGTCGTTTAGATAACATAATTATTATAGGATTTATCTTAAGTCTGTTATGTCGTATTTTTTTAATTTGTTAATTATTATATTTTTAAGTGTTTATATTTCGGTTTTTTTTAAACGTTGCCCCACATATAAGATTTTTTCCTATGTCGTCGGTGCGTTTACAAACATACAAGTTCATATGCACATGACGTCCAGACCCGTAACAATAAATAATTTGTGGATCACACAAAGAGTTACTACGTGCGTTGCGCGACAATCAATTGCCCAGCCAACGCACCAACCGTGCAGTCATTGTGTTTGAACAAGTCTCTTGTGATCTAGTTATGAGAAATTATTATTGAATCAATACTTTGTAGATACAGGTTGTCCCTTTTTTACCTGGGGTCGAAAATGACCGCTTATAAAAGTCAATTGATCACACAATTGCAATAATATTGAAAAAACCACAACCACCAGCAATACCAAAGGCAACGTCACGCCTTTTGTCCCGGAAGGGGTAGGCAGAGGTGCACGTTACGGCATGTAATGCGGCTATACAATGTATCCAATGTACCCACTTTTCACCATTTGTGCTATACCGATACGTCCCATGTAAAAGTGGGTGAGCCTATTTATTGCCATATACTAGGCACAATTTCAGACTCAGTGCTACTACTGAGAAATTTTCGGAATACCGAAAATAGCCCAGTAATACTTTACCAGACCCGGGAATCGAACCCGAGAATCCTTATCCGGCAGTCGCACTTGACCAACGAGGCAGTCAATTATTTTAAAATATGTTTTACATACAACATCATCATCCCAAATCCAAGAAAATATTGGTCGCCAGAATTCGCAGCCCTGGGTGCGCCTTGGGTGAGGCGAGAGGGAGTGTCAGACTCTTACTGACTAAAAACCACCCCGATCCTACTGCTGCTTTTCGAGCCGGAGCCCCGGTAAACCCACTAGGTAGTCCGCAGCTCCGGATCAGGCATCTGCCCTACTGGGCCCCATCTGTGGTGGTCTGATGGCTTCTTGAGGCGCGCGCGGAATGCGACGCGCCGTACGCACGGGTCTGGATCTGGTCGGGCGGCGAGCTACCCTTGCTCGCCGTCCGCAGACCCGCACTTACGGTGGCCGGAGATCGTCGCGCGAACCTTGACTGACCCTAGGGTCATTCAATTAGAAATAACTAGACAACACTAGGAAGTATTTTATTCGAACACTAGATAAAGTATTTCGGACGTCATCAGTTTTCAATGATTTATTATATTCTTATATATATACTATATGCACACTTCCTATTAAGTCGTTTAATTAATATATGCATCAAATTTTGATTTCCCAGCGTTTTTTTTTTTTATATGATTTTTATCCACAAATATCTATTTCAACTGTGAATCTGTTTGAGGTTATTATGGATTAAGCGTTATTATCTGGGCAAGTGTCTTTAAGATTCGTATACTAATGGTTCAGTATATTTTTATAATATAAAGTTTTATTTTTAAATAAATCATGACGACTAATATTCCTTGGCCCTGGGACGCGCCGGACTTCAATGTTCCGGTGTTTGCATGGTTGTATCTACTGTAGATCCTGGTGCACAGGAGTTTCAGCGGTACTAAGGGTCGTTGCTTGTCTTGGCTTGTCCCAAAAAATCCTTTCAACAAAATATAACATCGCTTACTACCTCGATTTCCTTTTTTTTTCGATTTTTCTTAACTATCCGTGGTTCTTAAGTGAGAATAAGCCTATTCTCATAATATACTAATACCATTCCAGAATCTGTCTTTATCTATAATTTAACCACAGCCTATATCACTAACTCACAATTATATCTCTAGCCATCAAATATATCCGGAGCTGCGAACTACCTATCGGGTGTTTACCAGGGCTCTGCCTCGAAGGGCAAAAGTAGGAACGGGGTGGTTTTTAGTCAGTAAGAGTCTGACACTCCTTCTCGCCTCGCCCAAGGCGGGAGAGATCAGTGGATGATTTCCCCCTTAAATAAAAAAAATAATAATCATAAAATGACCTCATTTCTCCAAGCAAATATAAATGGATACCCCACCAAAAATTCTTAAGACAAAAACAAAAATGTAAAAGGCTACAGTTTTACCAAACAGCCCGCGGATCGCTGAAAAGCATTTAAAAGTTAAAATAACTGTCGACACGTGTATTGTTTTACCTTGAATGTCAAGGAGGCGAGATCTTAATAATTTTTAAACCTTATTAAATATTTAACACTAGATTATATCGTTTTGTTCCTCGTGTATATAATATTTGAATATAATTAATTATTTGCACTTTGTGACTAATTGAGGGACGGTACAGTGCAGCGGGTGCAGCAGCATTGCACTTTATCTATCGCGTTGCAGTTCTGTTCGCGCGTTGAGCTTTTAACTAACCAGAGTTTTTTTGACTGGAGTAAGTTATTTCTTTCTTTATTGACGTTTCTTTTTTGATCTTTAAAAGTGCGACACGAAAGGGTAAGCAACGATGTGATAATACTTTTTACTACTTTATGGATAGTCTTTAACAATAATATATCGTCAGCGGTATTTCCGAACCGATACGACCTTCAAGAAAAGAACATACTCCTTTTTAAAAGGCCGGCAAAGCACCTGTGACTCTTCTGGTGTTGCGGGTGTCCATGGGCAGCACTGATCGCTTACTATCAGGTGACTCGTTTGCTCGTTTGCCAACTATTCCATTAAAACAATATATATGTATAATACGGTATAATCCAATAAGTAGTACTCAGAAAGTATTTTTCAACACTGTTCCCAAATTAGGGACTGTTACTAAAAATTTCTATATAGATAGATTAATCTTTATTGTACACCATTAATAATAAAATAATACAAAAACAGAAACTATAAATAATTAAATAAATGGGCACAAAGACGGTCTTATCACTGATAGTGGAACACTTTGCCAGAGTCTGTTTCCTGATGGGTATAACCTGGGTGTCTTCAAGGCCCGAGTGAATACGTTGCTTATGGGCAGACGTACTCTATCGTAGACCGCATCGTCGCTTATCAGGCGAGATAGCGGCCAAACAACGACCCATTAAATGCAAGTAATTTCTTCCAAACAATCTTTGGGTTGGCCATTGCAAAGAAATATTTAGAGCATATAGGAAATACCATGACCTACCTACTTGGCCTGATCCGGATTGAATTGATTCGCACTTACAACTTACGGCCACTCGACCAAGGCCATGTCTTGCATATTTTAAAATTATATTCCGGCTGGAATCTATCGATCGACATCGACCAATCCATTCCACCATCGATCGATGGTATCTATCGGCTATCGATCGATTGGTGTGGTAGAAACTATCGATCGACGTCGACTAATCCATTCTACCATCGGTCGATGGTATCAATCGACCATCGCTCGGTTGGTGTGGTAAACACCTATAGGATGATTTCCCCACCTCAAAAACAAAAATTAGTTTATAATGCTATCCTACGTAAATTTTTTCGCTCTTTCGAATGCGCTTACTCTCATGGCTCTACGGCCTCTACGATGACATTTTTGGCGTTTATAACCTAGCAAAAAAAAACCTAGTATTCTTCCTGAACATTTCATTGTTGTCGCTTATACCCTATTTCCTTTTAACCGTCAACATGTAGTCTTCGATAGGATCTGAGAAGGATAGTGACGTTTTGTCATTCATGTAATAATCGAGCCTCTTTTGCTTAACTTGACACAGTTAGGTAGAAACAAAGTAATTAATATATTGCCTAACCTTGGGCTCAAAACCTCGAACCTGCAATAGGTTAACCAGCAGTATATTAGCTTAATACGCCAATAAGCCATTAAGCAGTGTGGACGGAATCCAAAATCTATTTCCTTAATTTTAAGGACATTTGCAATTTACATAATATGAAATCTCTTTAGTTAAGGAGATCGTGAACTAGATTACTATAGGAAGTTTTGATAACCGGATCGCAAGTTTAAGTGTGGGAGAACTATGGGCCGGTTCGACCGGAGTGATACCACGGCCTCACAGAAAACCAACGTGAAACAACGCTTGCGTTGTGTGAGTGAGGATACTGGAGGCCCAATTACCCTCGTTCTCAATCCCCGATTCCCTAACAAGCCTTAAATTCCTAACCCTCAAAAGGCCGGCAAAGTTTGTAACGCTTCTGGTGTTTCGTGTGTCCATGAGCGGCGGAAATTGCTTACCATCAGGTTCGTTTACCATAAAAAAAAAGAATTATCGTATAGCTTTCAAATGTGCCCGGTATCCCATATAACCCCATTTGTTACATATTGTTTATATAACATTAAATTGCCACGTCTGTCCACTCCTTCGGGAAATACGAAAATGACAATAAAATATCAAAATTATCCAAACGACCCCCAAACCCAAATCACCCCCTTAAAAAATCAAACACGCTGTATATAACACGTGTAAAACAGTTAGGACAAGGTAACAGCGCCGAAATGTTTCTATTTAAACGTCGCTAACCATTTAAATGAACGAGCTATGCGATATTATGTAATTAGACACGCAAATTCTATGTAAATTTTATTTATGTTATTCGGTAAACTGATTATTTATTTATTTATTTGCATTGAGTTGCACGTGGCGTCGCCTGCCGGCCGGAGGTTAAACGAATGGATCTCTCGAGGATATTTCTTTGATAACCTTGTTTAGTTAAGTTAGTTAATTCCGTAGTTTAATATTCGCCGGTTCTTTTTTACTGGCTTTCGTAACAGTAAAGAAGTGTCCGGTTTTTTTGTTTTTGTTTTGTTTTGTCCGGGTTTTTAACTGACTTCCCTGAAAAGATGGGTTCTGAAGTGTTCTCGATTCAGCCGGTATGTTTTTTTTTTCTTATATGTCATACACCGATTACGGCGATGTTTATTCGCTTAAAATTTGGTCCCATAAAAATTTGTCTCAGATTGTCTTGTTGGTCGAGTGGTCGCAAGTGCGACTGCCGGACAAAGGGGTCTTGGGTTCGATTCCCGGGTCGGGCAAAGGATTACTGGGCTTTTTCGGCTTTTCGAAAATTTCTCACTAGTAGCACGGAATCTGGAATTGTGCCCAGTATATATAATGTAATTTTTATTTTATTATAAGTACTTGAACGATGTAATTATCACGATAGTTCGTAGATTTGTCTATTACTCGGTTTGTTACGATGTTTTGGCATTGTGATTGGTGTCCACTGTGTAACAACAATAATATTATAATTAATTTCACTCATAACATAACTGGTGGGAAGTGGGTTACATTGAATAATATTATGTGTATTTGGCAAATTAATTTTGTGTTTATATGATTTTAATTCAAAAGCTTTATGTGATATGACCGTTTAATTGGGAAGAGGTTAATTTATGATCCATTGAGGGCTTATTACGAGTCTGTTTAACGTTTAACCAGATCGAAACCTTACCAAGGCACGAGGAGTCATTGGATAATTTTCCGTGGTAAAAAAAATAAGCTAAAACTCTTTTTTTTTTGAGGAGGAATATCTTCCAATGGCTTCTCTCCTTGGGCGAGGTTAAATATCGAGAGGGAGTGTCAGACTCTTACTGACTAAAAACCACCCCGTTCCTTCTCCTGCTTTTCGAGCCGGAGCCCCGGTAAACCCGCTAGGTAGTCCGCAGCTCCGGATAACCTAAGACTGGTAACGCATTTGTAACTCCTCTGATGTAGCGGGTGTCCATGGCCGATTGCTTGCCGGTGATACGCCAGCTTGTTTACCAATCTATCCCAAAACAAAATACGTACACATCTGCCGACTCCTTCACGTAATAAAAAGGCGTAATATACCAACGGAGCTAGTTTGAACATTAACAATTATCATGGAATGCGCAGATCGCATATTTTCAATGCCAATTGTACTCAATTTCATAGCTTCAGTTGTCGCGGCTCGCGTGTCGCCGACTCGAGTTACGTTATACTCGTTTCAAACTATTGTTTATATTTATATGCAAGCTCTTATGTATTTACTAACGACCCGTCCTAGCTCCGCATGGGTGCAATGGTAACATGTTATGCATGTATTATACATATATAACACTTCCTCTTGAATCACTATATCTATTAAAAAATCTGTTGTGTTGTTTTAAAAAAGCATACAAAGGGACATAGGGACAGAGAAACAAAGCATACAACATGATAGGTTTTTAACATATTTTAACATTGTACGGTGTAGCCTTATTTGGAAGCTGCCACGGCTTGCTTTAAACAAAAAGCAGTACCTATATTAGAATAAGGGGTTTAGTTATCTAAAAAAAAAAGAAAAAAAAAGTAATTTAGTTTTTTATGTTTTGTTTGGGACAGACTGCTTTTGTGAAAAAACGTCCCCACACTAGGATTTTCTCCTGTGTCGTGGGTGCGTTTACAAACATACAAGTTCACACACACATGACACCCAAACTCAAAGAGTTGTTCCGTGCGGGAATCGAAACCGCTGCACGTTACGCGGCCGGTTGCCCAGCCACTGCATCTTTCGTGCACACTAAAGCTTCAGTGTTTCTCCTCTCATAACTTATACCAAATCAGATTAACCTCGGATTACAATCTAAGTCTTGTAATTAACTTAAAACAAGATTCTAGTCTTATACATTCGACAAATCGTTTGATTGAAATAAATACAAAAAGTTCTCTGTCATACATGTACAGGTTGTTGTCTTTTAAATATCTTTTTCACGCGTTATATGAGTTAAAAACTTTCTTCAAAAACTTCAACTTTCTGCCTCGCGCAACAAAACTGTGGAATGAGCTGTCTTCGGCGGTATTTCCGAACCGATACGACCTTCAAACCTTCAAGAAAAGAGCATACTCCTTTTTAAAAGGCCAGCAACGCACCTGTGACTCCTCTGGTGTTGCGGATGTCCATGGGCGACGCTGATCGCTTACCATCAGTTGACAGGTATACTCGTTTGCCACTTATGCCATAAAAAAATAGGTAAAATCGTCTCGTTTACCAACAACCGAGTGCAATGACGATAGTTAAGTATCGATTTTCGTCTATATAACTACATAGTATGTATAAAACAAAGTCGCTTTCTCTGTCCCTATGTCCCTTTGTAAGCTTAAATCTTTAAAACTACGTAACGGATTTTGATGTGGTTTTTTTAATAGATAGAGTGATTCAAGAGGTAGGTTTATATGTATAATACATGCATAATATATCACCATTGCATCCAAGCGAAGCTGGGGCGGTCGCTAGTTAAAAATAAACGATAACTAATAAATTTTATTTTATGATAACTATCGTAAGACATATTAAATTAACTAAAAATCACGGTTTACTCACTCACGGCGACGTCTCGCAGCCTACTGCCTACAGTAAAACCGCGTCTGCGCACGCTACTCATGATAAAGAGTCCCTCTGTGACTCGAAACTAGTAGAGCTATTCTCCATTACACGTGAGTAAACCGTGAGTTTTAGTTAATTAACTTTACTTCAAAAAAAGCTAGCAAACTTCTCCAAGGTCTTTTAAATTCTATTTTAATTATCCTATAACCAGAAGTATTTATATAAATCAAATTAACCGAAAATAGAATCAGTTTTTAACAGTTTATCTTAAAAATAGTTATCTGTCTATATTTAAAGTTAAACACGCAAGTTTTTACAAAAGGTCATGAGAATCCATATAAAATGTGAATTTTAAATCTTGAATAACAATGAAAACATAAAAAAAAAGATAACCGGACTACCAAATTTAACCTTTAGAAACTAACGGTACTAAGGACGTGGTGTAAAATTTTGTTTATTACTTTATGTCAATGCGAAAAATTTGATTTATGTCGTTTACTCCTAAATTGCTGTACGAATTTGGATGAAATTTTGGCACAGACAGTTCAGTATACCGGCCGGACCGGAGTGATACCACGGCTTTACAGAAAACCGACGTGAAATAACGCTTGCGTTGCGTGAGTGAGGTTACCGGAGGCCCAATTACCCACTTTCCCAATCTGAAACCCTAAACTCCTAACCCCCAAAAGACATCGCATTTGTAACGCCACTGGTGTTTCGGGTGTCCGTGATGGTCATGATGTATATGATGTTGGTCATACATTTGTCTTATAACTATCGTGAGATATACTTAATTTCTTCAAATTGACGACAAACTACTAAACTAGACATTTCATGATTACTTAAACTATTACTTAGCAACGATTTTGTTCTGAAAACAATTGCTTAGGTCTAGGTTAAGTAATCAATAAATAACTGAGTAAGGTACGACGGTTAATCACTTGAACTAATTGAGAAAAGCTCTACTAGTTTCAAGTCTTAACGGGACTCTAATTCACGAGAAATGTGCGTAGACGCGACGATGTGCTCAACAGAGGTTACATATTTATGTCTACTGCGGGGGAAAGTATATAAAAATGAAAACCCTAGGAATACAAATTTCCGGAGCTGCGGACTACCTAGAGAAAAGTAGGAACGGGGTGATTTTTAGTCAGTAAGTGGTTGACACTCCCTCCCGCCTTGCCCAAGAGTGATTGGACGATTTTCCACCCTCAAAAAAAAAAAAAGAAAGGAGTACAAATTTCCACGCAAACACAGACATCAGCTAACCAATATTAAAATTCATATTTATTTAAATCATTTCACAAAATCAATAATTCATAAATTGAATTGCTAAACTGAACAAGAAAAAAAAAGATTTGATAAATTTCTCAACAGCCTGTATCTAACACGTGGATCGGTTGAACTTGATATTAAAAAAATCTAGAACTCTGTTATTCATTTAACCTTAGAGTTTTATGATGTTAGTCAAATTATTTGCATTGTGGGCAAGTTAGATATGTATTATACAATATACATAAATTATATACTGTTGCATGCAATATAAGTGTGGGAGAACTGTGTTTCGGCATGGGCCGGATCGACCGGAGTTATACCACGGTATTACAGAAAACCGACGTGAAATAACGCTTGCGTTGTATGAGTGAGGTTACCGGAGGCCCAATCACACCCCTTTCCAATCTTGTCAATCGCCTATTCCCCAAAAACCCTTAAATTCCTAACCCACAAAAGGCCGGCAACGCACTTGTATCACCTTCGGTGTTTCGGGTATCCATGCTTATACCATAAAAAAATACTAGCTTCTGCCAGCAACTTTGTACGCACAAATATCCACCATTCCAGATAGATATTACATATCCCGTCCGAGGACGAATAAGGGACTAAACGTTTGACAGACACCGAGCAGCAACGCTTACCTTTTTTTGAGGGGGAAACATCATCCTATTAGTTCTCTCGCCTTGGGCGAGGCGAACTGTCAGACTCTTACTGCACTAAATATCCACCCCGTTCCTACCTGCCTCGATACACCCACTTTGCCTAACGTGGGAAAATGGTTTATGGAACAGAGAGTAACCTTACCTAAGAAAACTAGGATACTACCGACCCGACCCTACTTGTCACTTGTACCGCCACAATGGTAAAGGTTGATATGATATTAGGAAGGGAGTAAAATTCCAATTACTATAATTCAAATGACCAATAATCCAAACAAATAAACGGGGCAACCTAAATAAAACCATTTAATATATGAAAGTAAATGCGAAAGTTTGTCAGTTTGTGTGAATGTTTGTAACTCAATTCCTTTACCAGCTTTGCATTTTTGATCCCCATCAATTGGGAAATACGTAATAAGTAAGTAATAAATATAATAATTCGAACAGGTGTGAAAATTAAATGACTTTTATCGATAAAATTAATATTAATTTCTATGAAACTACTGACGTAGTTGTGTTTAGTTTTAATTTAAGGCAATTTACTGGAATTTGCAATTACATAAAGGTCATAGAAGCATGTTTTAAAAAAAAGTAAAGTTGAAATGCCGAGTGAGAGAGAGAGAAAGACTGCCTCGTTGGTCGGGTGAAGTAATGCAATAAATTTTGCAGTGGTAGCACGGAGTCTGGAAATGTGCCCAGTATATGGCAATAGGCTCACCACCTATTACATGGGACTTACAACATAAATTGTGAAAAGTGGTTGTACATTGTACAGTGGCATTACGTGCCATAATGTGCACCTCTGCCTTCCCCTTCGGGGATAAAAGGCGTGATAAAGATGGAGATTTTTGCTCGTTCTTCTATCAAATCTATAGAACAAGAAAGTAGCTTCACAGACGACCATCATTTTTTATACAACCTTCCTTCGGAAACACACTATCTATTTATGGAAACCGTACCAAAATAAATCTAGTAATTTTTAAGAATATTGCGTTTATACAAACGAGACGCGAAAGCTTCTTTTTTTTTCTTTATAAGGATCTTGTGACGTCAATATAGCTTAGTGTTATTTCAAGTTTAGCATACTGATTTATAGGCCAGTATTACAGGTTCCTGATTAAATTATCTATCAGGTTGCTGGCCGGTTTCTCAAAATATCGAAGCTTATTTTTCGTTGTGATAGGTTGGCGGAATTTTCGCTAGATATCAATTATAAGTTTTTAAACTGACATGGTCACTAACACTTTTTTTTAGGGGGTAAAATCATCCAGTGACTTCTCCCGCCTTGGGCGAGGCGAGAGAGAGTGTCAGACTCTTACTGACTAACAACCACCCCGTTCCTACTCCTGCTTTTCGAGCCGGAGCCCCGGTAAACCCGCTAGGTAGTCCGCAGCTCCGGATATAGTCACTAACACTAATATTAGAACTTGAGACGGGATATTTACCATGTTTATTTATGTCTATGAGTTTCCGATATTTTGCTGACACCGCTACCACTGTCACTTGTAACTCGATTCAGTTCATCCGTGATCATGGCGCTTGCAACAGTGCCGAAATATCGGAAACTCATAGACATTAATAAACATGGTAAATATCCCGTCTTAAGTTCTAATATTAGTTATCAATTGCCTGTATAGTAATAGGCAAGCTTATACTTCTTTTCATACGTTACTACAAACTTGGGTTTTTACGCTGTGTCGTTCACATGCATATGACATCCAAACCCGAAACAACATTTTGTGGATCATACAAACAGTTTCTCCGAGCGGGAATCTCCGCTACACGTTGCACGATAGCCAATTTAAAAATTCCCAAAACATAAATCAAATCTTCAAAATTCCCAATCTTTCCAATACCTAATTCCAAAAAGACAACTAACAACTCGTTAAATTCCTAACCCCAAAATACGCCTCTGGTGTTTCAAATGTCCATGGGCGGTAGGGATTGCTTACCATCAGGTGATCCGTCTGCTCGTTTACCGGCTTATACCATGAAAAAATCCTCTCTCAGTGTTACCCATGCATGTGACAACACAAGCTGCAGACAATGGCTGTTTACCGGGACTCCGACTTGAAAAGCAAGAGTAGAAAGGGTATGGTGTTTAGTCAGTAAGAGTCTGATACTCCCTCTCGCCTTACCTATGACGAGAGAAATCATTGAATGATTTTCACCCCTAAAAAATAGTAACACAGCTTTCTACAACTTGCACTTACATCTGTGTAGTCTATCAAATCTTTCACTAAATAACGGAATATTTATGAATAAATATATGGTATTATTATTGAATTTAATATATCACATTATTATTGTAATTCGGTAAACCTCGAGATAGAACCCCACCATGACAGTGAGTGGTAGTCCAAGGATATATCGAACTCTCACTGTTTAGTCGATTTTTTCAAGCTAGTGTTGCGACTAGTGCATCGGTGATAGTATCGAAACGAAATAACCTTTTTAGTGCGTTTAGAAATGGGACTGAGAAGGTTGCAATTGCAAACCTCTTTTGTGATAGCTTTTTTTAACGGATTTTTCTGAATTTTTTTTTTTTTTTTTTTTTGAAGTGAGTGAGTGTTTTATAAAACTTTTTTTAAATGGACATCTGTGTTTTTATTTTAAGAGTAAGAAGAAAACTTTCACTTGAAAATATCGTAATAAAAATTGGTGTAAAAATAATTCGCGAAAACTAATAATGGATTTTTGTAAAACAAAAACTTAATTTGTAACGTATCTTGTTACTAATATTAAATAATAATAAACACCCATAAAGCTAGCAATGCGGTATTTAAAACAAGTGCTATAAAACCACAATCACATTGACGTAAGAAGCTAAATAGTGAGAAATGGAGCTGCGACCGGGGACCTGTTCCTGTATGCATCACAGTGCCGCATCCGTTCATCCTCATACATCCATGCATCATATGCGATATTGTTATTACGTGAGTGAATCTATGTTGGTTTTTTTTTCTTTTTTATTGGCTACTAGTGACTATTAGACCCGCCCCGACTTCACTCGGGTCCGATTTCTCGATGTTCCTGTTGAATGTATCGATTTTTTTCTTACATAGGTAGAGTAAATGATAAATGATATTTATTTTGCAAATAGGTTACAATGTAACTCTTTTACACGTCAATCTCTTAAATAACTAGATGAGGCCGGCATTTCCTATCGGACTACTCTGAGAAGAAATGTCGAAACAAACTTAGAGGTCATAGTCTCTTTTAAAAACCTTGTCCTAAATACAGCAAATAAGGAATAGGGTAGATGAGTATTTTTTATTTTAATGTCCGTCTTGTAGATTGTTTTAAAACATTAGATACGTATTTTTTATTTTCTTTCGGAAACAAATACTTTCGAAGATATATCGGTTTGAAATATCGCGTGACGTCATTTCTAGGTACGTTTTATACGTAGAAATGACGTATTTGCTTCCTAAACTTTGATTCGTTTTATCTAAGTATTGTTATCTTATATACGTGTTTAATATTTTTTCATTACCTAACTGACGGACTAAATAGATTTTTAATTTTCATACCCCGTCATCATCCCTATTATCCAATTTGGTCGAGTAATTCATGAGTTATGCACATACACACATTTTAGTTACAAATTTTTATTTTAAAAGTAGACTAACAACTTTTATACTAATCTTGCTACCCAGACAAATGACATTTAGACGCTTGTCCAATTAGTGAATGGAAAACTAATGTTTAGCGAGAATGGAAAATTAACAAATGAATTCTCTCGCATTCGGTGGAACAGGAGTGTCAGACTCTCACTACATGTCACCTCAGGCTCTTACAAAGAGCCATCAGACTACTACAGATGGGGACAAGTAGGGCTGATGCCGATCCGGAGCTGCGGACTGCCTAGCGGGTTACCGGGGCTCCGGCTCGAAAAGCAGGAGTAGGAACGGGGTGGTTGTTAGTCAGTAAGAGTCTGACACTCCCTCTCGCCTCGCCCGAGGCGGAATTTTACCTAGAATTTTCTTTATATTTTTCTGATAACAGTTGGAACCTTGCCGATCTGGCCCCTATTGGACGTCGACTTCAGGGACACCCTGTATATCTTAAACTATAAAATTGACTGTCCCATTCTGAAAGTAGTCTATTATGTAAGGACAAAAAAACATAAGCCTTCATTTAAAAAAAAGATGAATTATTATTTGCGTAGTAATTGCATTAAACACAGCTTTTTTGAGCGGGGAAAATCATCCAATGACTTCTCTCGCCTTGGGTGAGGCGAGAGGGAATGTCAGACTCTTACTGACTGAAAACCACCCCGTTCCTTCTCCTGCTTTGAGCCGGAGCCCCGGTTACCTGTTACGTAGCTCCGTAACATTAAATACACCTAATTTCACATTCTGCCACTTATGTCTGTGGCTATGGTATAAAAAAAATCAAAAACAAGATCAACGACTTCCTAAACCAAAAAAAAAACAAAAACAAGAAAAATAATAAAAATTGGTTCAACATTATATTTTTTTTTTTTCTCAAAATACGCATAATATGGCCGGTTTATAAATCGGTTTTACTGGTTTTTTACACCGTTAACTAATAATTATTGAGTTAGCAAACTGCTGTTATGTCATTCACGTGAATAGTTTAGAAATTAACGTTTGTGTTTTTTTTTTTTAAAATAACTGAATATTAAATGTATCCGATGCATAAATGAGTCCGGAAATTGTTTGACATTTTGTCCCATATTTTTTTTTCTTGGCACAACAAATTCTTCGAATTCCGATACGGTAGTTGGTTGTTGAATTGATGCGGTCATTAAACATTTGATTTTTTTATCCTTTTTTAAGAAAAATTCTATGTTCAAGGAGTCTGGAATTGTGGCCAATTTATGGCAATAGGCTCATCCTCTATTACATGGGACTTATAACACGAATGGTGAAAAGTAGATTTACTATTGTATAGCGGCATTACGTGATGTTATGCGCACCTCTGTCTACCCCTTCGGTGTTAAAAGGCGTGAGAGTGTAGATAGAATAAAAATTCTATTATCGCAAGCTGTATATAATTAATAATTATATAACTAATGCCGTGAGACTGATTTTGTTTATAGGTAATAAAATATTCACTTATCAGTTTACTATTTTTAGATATATTATAAACAGTTTTTTGTTATTAACTAAATATTCAATTGGTTTTTATCGTGTGTCTTCAAAAATGTAAAATCATATTTCTGTATTTGTACCAACCACCAATGTATGGGTGAATAAATATTTATTAGTGTTGAAGTTAGTGTGATTTTCTACCAGAGATGAGCCATGCGGCTTTGCTATGAAGATGTAATAGCTAAGCTGTAAAACTATGTGACTGTTTCCACCGATACTAAGCTATGTAGCTGTGCGAGGAAGATGTGCAGTACGAGTATGCGATGTAGCGAAGCCATCCATAGCACGCATCTTTCCATATAAAAAACAAAGCTTAACTGAGTCCGTTTCCACCAGTGCTAAGCCATGTGTACTGTGAATATGATTGGTGGAAGCCAAACGCATCCACAGCAACGTAACATAGCACATCTTTCGCGAAACAGCACCATGAATCTGTCACATATCCCTTAAAAAAAACTAATTCAAACAATTCAGGAAACAATTGCAAATGAAGAATTCTTCTTTAAGGTCAAATGACGAGCACCTAACAAAAATTATGTATGCTAATTGTTAGAACTTGTAGGTATGTAAAGTATATAAAAACTATTGATAACCTATAAAATCTATTTCTGTATCTGCGTATACAATAAGAATAAGAGTTTTCGTCATTAAACAAGCAAAAATTGTAAGCAGCTTGTCAGTCCAGTGGTATTTAATATTTTTTGTGCGTCCAATCTAATTTCTATATCTCATTCAAAGCGTTTGTTCAGGTCGAGTTTTGGTGACATTTTTCCGTTTTGAAAATCTCATTTAAATGCAATAAATGCATTTTTTTGCAATTTTTCTCAAAGTCGAAGTCATTTATTTCAAGTAGACCAGTCAGGCACTTTTGAACGTCAAAGCAAATATAATAATATTAAAAAAGTTTGTCTGTCGGTCAGTCCTCTAGTTGCTCTATTTGCTCGTCCCAAAGTGTAGATTCCTATGGAGAAGAACGAGCAAGAAACTCCATAGGTTACTCTTTTCCAATCAGATTCACAATTCAATTATTGGTTACATTGTTTCGATTGCTTCAACTATGTGAGAACAATGTAACACTACTGAATATTAGTGTCAAAAAGATAGAAAAAGAAAATAACCTAACACGAAGAAGATTTGAACATTAATCACCTCGCTTGCTCAATGCGGGTTGGCGATTTCAGACTTATAATAAAATTATAAATAATAAGCCCAGGTTTCCTCTCGATGTTTTCCTTTATCATTTATCAGGGGTGTCTAAATAATCTTAGAAAGTACATATAACTCGGAAAATGTCACATTGGTACTTACCGTTGGTAGGTTTCGAACTCGCATCCTCATGCATGAGAAACGGGCGTCTTAAATCATAATGAATACGCTTCTAATGAAACAAAATTAAACATAATTCAGTAGTGGAAAGTTCTAGACGCATTATATCAACGAAAAAATTATATAAAAATAAATAGAACAAATATATGTTCAAGATTTCGACGAAATATAAATTTTTACATATTATACATAGGTGTTATAATCTGGTTGGGGTACTTTCAAAGCTAGCTTGTTCTAATAATAATACATCGTATTCAATTCCGGTATCGGCACTAAAAACCTCAACCTGTATATATTATTAAATTTAAGTGTGGGAGAGCCATACTTCGGCACGAATGGGCCGGCTCGACCGGAGTGATACCACGGCCTCACAGAAAACCGACGTGAAACAACGCTTGCGTTGTGTTTCGTTATATAAATGCGTTTACCGGAGGTCCAATATTTCCAGTCCCCGATTACCCAACAACCCTTAAATTCCTTAAACCCCCAAAAGGCAACGCACTTGTAACGCTTCTGGTGTTTCAAGTGTCCATGGGCGGCGGCAATTGCTTACCATCAGGTGATACGTCTGTTCGTTTATGTATCGAAAGTTGGCAAGCCAGCCAGCACGCATCTTTCTTTATTAAAAAAACATATCTTAGCTGAATCCGTTTCCACCAGTGCTAGGCTATGTGTACAAATAATATATAGCAACGTAGCATAACACATCTCTGGTGGAAAAAAGTCTTATAGTAACTTTTCACTTATTTTTGCTACAAAACCTTTCATGATTGATTTCAACATATACTTAAGGAATTACGTAGCCAATTTTTAGAGGTATTCCACATTGGGCACCCGTTTAAATGGCACCCAAGCTAATGGCACCGATGATGTTCCACATTGGGCACCCATAGGTATTTTTCGTGGGTGCCATTTGTGGAATAATTTTATATTTTATTCCACATATGGCACCTGCGCATAAGTAGATACTAGTGTTGGGAAGTTTACGTTTCTCAGCACGTTAAATAATATCGAATATGATCCGTAGAGTTTTTAATATATCATTCATCAAGTGAAACCTATAGCATAGAGCAGTTGTGTGTTTTGAAGTACTAGGGTATCATAAGCAAGTTGGAGTTTGACATCATGTACACTGTACAGCATAGAGCAGCAGAATACCTCAATTTTTATGGCAGCAAAATATCAAATAGCTTATATTAAAATTAATTTTTTATTTCACGTAGAATTGATTTTTTTTTTCATCATAAAAAAAGTGGAAAAGAAGTTTTATACCTATCTCAACTGGTTTTATCTATGTCTCAAATTCGAGTCTGCCAAGTCTTACATACTAACCTATTTTTTTTTTATGAAAACATGTATAAAATACCGCAGATGTATAAAATGTGGTAAAGCTTTTTTGAGGGGGAAAATCATCCAATGACTTCTCCCGCCTTGGGTGAGGCGAGAGTGTCAAACTCTTACTGACTAAAACCACTCTGTTCCTACTCCTGCTTCGAGCCGGAGCCCTGATAGATAGTCGTCCACAACTCCTGGTATGGTGAACATTAAGAATCCAATGTAAAAAAAAAAGGTTAATGCATGTTTGTCGGTCTTATCACCCTTAAATTCCTAACTCTCAACGCAACGCAACGCACTTGTCCATGGGCGGCGGCGATTGCTTACCATCAGGTCTGTTTGTTTACTGGCGTGTTCCATAAAAAAAGGAAAAAATATCATGTTGAAACTACTGAATGGATTTTGATGAAATTTTGTATACAGACAGGGTATGAGCTGACTTGAGTGACAGGATACTTTTTATCCCACAGAAACGCAAACGTGTCTGCTGGCAGAAGCCAGTAACATATGAGTTTGAAATCGCCAATCTTTACAAGTGTGGTGATTAACCCGTCGTATGCTGGAGCGCAGATCTGTGCGAGACACAATGTGTATTCTATTGTTGTCTCATATACCCGCAGACGAAAGGTTAATCCTCGTTTCTTCTCCATTTCAGATGAGGTCCTTATCCCATAGAAGTACAGTTCCCACACACAATTATGTCATGTCGTTATAGCAAAGAGCACGTGTTTGCCCAATCGTACTAAAACCGGTCTATACACGTGCATATTGTAGCTATTTCTGTACCATTGTGTGCCATAATTATCATTATGTTGTCCAAATTACTTGTCACATATGCTATTTAAGTAAATTAATTACATTTATAGTAATAAAGACTAGATTCTGCCCGCCGTCGCAAGAGACTCTCCGGCCATCGCAAGTTCAAGGGGCCTACTCTAATTCAACGAACGAACGAAAAAACTTCGCAGATTGCATACTACAATTCTATTTATTGCGAACTTTTACGTTTAATTTTAATTTCATATCATCATCATCAGCCGAGAGACGTCCACTGCTGAACAAAGGCCTCCCCCTTAGTCCTCCACGTAGAACGACAAGCCGCCACCTGCATCCATATCAATTTCATATCAAAATCTGTTTATTTATCTTCATTTAATTCGTTCATTTCTGTTCACGGATGTTCGCAATTAATAGAATTGTAGTATGCAATCTGCAAAGTTTTTTCGTTCGTTCATTCGTTCGTTGAATTAGAGTAGGCCCCCAGGTCTGCGGATGGTAAGCGAGAGTAGCTCGTCGCCCGACCAGAACCAGACCCATGCCTGCAGTTCATCACGTTTTAAAGAGCCATCAGACCATCACAGATGGAGCCCAGTAGGGCTGATGCCGACCCGGAGCTGCGGACTACCTAACGGGTTACCGGGGCTCCGGCTCGAAAAGCAAATCAAATCAAATCACTTTAATGCATCCATAGTGTACAGTGTGGTCTACAATTTCAATACAGTAATATGTCCCAACTATAGGCCCTTTTGGGCACCGCAAAAGTACTTCATCTACTTACATAATATTGATAGCAGGAGTAGGAACGGGGTGGTTTCTCCCCTCGCCCAAGGCGGAAGAAGTCATTGAATAATTTTGTCCCCGCAAAAAAGAAGCTGCCCGAGTCTTAAAAACTAAACAAGTTATTTTAGTTCTGTGTACTTTGAAATCATGATTTTTCCATAAAATTGTAATTTGTCTATAAATAAACTATACAAGTTCTTAGTATTTTTATTAAATTCCTAACGAATTACAAAGCAAAGTCGCCGCCGTGTCTGTCTGTTTGCGATAAAGTTAAAAACTACTCTAAAGTGATTTTGATCAGGTTTCTACAGTTACATAGAGTGATTAAAGAATCTAACTCACTAGCGGCCATTTTCAATAACCTATCTTTCTGTAGATTTGCCTACTAGAGATAGTATTCTGACATAAGCTCCATACAAAATTTGACAAAATACTATCTCTAGTAGGCAAATCTACAAATAGATAGGTTATTGAAACTGGCCGTAAGTTTGGTGACTAAGCGACAGTGAATTGAACATAGTTATAACTACTGCTCCTAACAATCTGTATGATTATTGAAAAACTAAGTGCTTATTTACTTATATTTTAAGTGTCATAATAGTGGCTAAAATATGTATATGCTTCTGTCACCGGCTTCGCCCGCATTCCTGTAGCAAAAAAGTATCCAAAAGTATAACAAGGAAAAAAGGGGTGAGCACCACTTTTTAACCCTTTCGAGGATTTAACATGTTGTCGTTATAATAATTATGTAAGTTCATACAAATAAATATCACAAACATATCAACAGATTGTTTACACATCATGCTAATTCGTAGTTGGATAGGTAAGATTATGAAATCTGATAAGATCTTAACGAGTCCAAATATCAAGATTAAAAAGTGACCCAACCGATGTTATTTTGATATTGTAAAATAAACTAACCGAGTTCGAAGATGTTTTGCTAATATTATAGTTATAAGTTTTTAAACTGACATGGTCACTAACACTAAAATTGGAACTTAAAACGGGATATTTACCATGTTTTTCATTTTTAATGAGTTTCCGATAATTCGGCACTGTTGCAAGCGCCATGATTACGGATAAACTGGAGTAACACTGAGAGGAGGTAACACTCGAGGTAGCGGTGTCAGCAAAAAACGAATTAGAAAGGGGGTAGACCGATTTGTCTGCTTCAGCACTGCTGGGCCGGCTCAACCGGAGTAATACCTACCACGACCTCACAGAAAACTAACGTTAAACAACGCTTGTGTTGTGTGAGGGAGGTCCCCGGATTTCCAATTTTGGTCCAAGATAGAGATTTCCAGTCTTCTTCATCCTCGATTCCCCAACAACCCTTAAATTCCTAACCCCAAAAGGCCGGCAACGCACTTGTAACGCCTCTAAGAGTTTCAAGTGTCCATGGGCGATGGCGATAAAAAATAGGAACTCTTTTACCCAAGTAAGGTTGCTTTTCCACCAGATATGTACTATGTAGTTATGCTGCGAAGATGTAATGGTTAAGCTGTGAAACTATATGACCGTTTCCACTGATACTAAGCTATGTAGCTGTGCGAGGAAGATACACAGCTCGAGTATGCGAAGCCATCCATAGCACGCATCTTTCCATAAAAAACATAGCTTAGCTGAGTCCGTTTCTACCAGTGCTAAGCTATGTGTACCAATGAATATGATTGGTGGAACCCAAACGCATCCACAGCAACGTAGCATAGCACATCTCTAGTGGAAAAGAACTTAAATGTGCAAGTGTCAATGGCCGTGAGAATATTTAATAAAAAACTAATTAATAATAAATAATATCGTGGCTGTCAAATAGAAATTAGTCAGCGGTCGGTCGATAACGCGTGGAATGTCAATGTTTTTGCTTTTGCTAAATACATTACAATATATTAAAACTATATCATATTACTAGCTTTTTCCAGTGCCTTCGCTTGCATTCCCGTGAGATAAAAAGTAATCCCTGTTCCAAATTTCATTCCGAACTCTTAAGCCGTTTTGACGTGATTGAGTAACAAACATACATACAAACTCACAAACGCTTTCGCTTTTATAATATTAGTCAGATAGTCGGTCTAAGAAGGTGTAGGTCCTAGGATTTAGGGGTGCTTTTCCACAAGGGATGTAATATTTATGTTTATTTAAAAAGCAAAGAAGCTCATAATAGCTGAGCTATGAAACTATGTGACCGTTTCCACTGATACTAAGCTATTTAGATGTGCGAGAAGATGCGCAGATTGAGTATGCGATTTCTCGATAGTACCCTACTATCGATACTTCGCATCAAAGCCATAAGACGCATCTTTCCATATAAAAACATAGCTTAGCTGAATCCGTTTCCACCAGTACTAAGTATGTGTACCAATGAATATGATTGGTGGAAACCAAACGCATCCACAGCATCGTAGCATAGCACATCTCTGGTGGAAATGCATCCTAAGTATGGAGTTTCTGTCAATAAACGGAAATCTTTTTAAGGGTGGAAAATCATCCAATCTCTTCTCCCGCCTTGGGCTAGGCGAAAGGGAGTTTCAGACTCTTACTGACTAAAAACCATCCCGTTCCTAGTCCTGCTTTTCGAGCCGGAGCCCCGGTAAACCCGCTAGGTAGTCCGCAGCTCCGGATCAGGCATGAGCCCTACTGGCAAATACGGAGATTGGGTAATTAATTTCGATCACTAGTCAATAGTCATACATCACCTACGACATGCGGAAGAGAAGAGATTCATTATACAAAAATGTATTCTACTCTGCGGTCACTCGGCAACTTACACTTGGGAGCGAAAAAACGGAGCCATACTGGCGGTTATTTTTTGCTTTTAAAGAACCTTTTAAAAAAGAAAATTAGTTTTACAACAAAACACTCTCATTTTATTTGCGAGTGGTCTGTCTGCAGGGCAAGGGGTCTCCGGTTCGATTCCTGGGCCGGGCAAGGTATTATTGGGTTTTTTCGATATTTCGAAAATTTCTTAGTGGTAACATGGAGTCTGGAAAAGTGTATGGTACTATTGTAGCACGGGGTCTGGCTATTGCTATATGCTCACCCTTATTATTTGGCACTTTTAACACAAATGGCAAAAACTGGGTGTGCTTTTATACAGTAGCATTATGTACCGTAATGTGCTCCTCTCCTACCCCTTCGGGATAAAAGGCGTGTACGTATTGTAATACACTATACTCTCATTTTAAATGTAATTAAATTGTCTTACGGCTTAAACCTACATTACCAATTCATAAAATACGCGTATCAGAAAAATATTATGATACTTAAATATTTTGGTTCCGTTTCTTTGCACCCAAGTGTAATACATAGATTGTGTAGAAACTAGTGGTATATGTGTACAAGGTTTTTTTTTATATTAAATGCAAGTATGGCTTACACGTGCCACTAAAGTTTCGCACTGACCTGAATATAGTCACACACTGTTTACGATTAGTCCAAATGTCTACGCTGTACGACCTTCGAATCGGAATTTTGATTGTGAAGCGGATCAATTGTGTTCTAACGGTGCCTTGTGGGACTTTTTTTGGCTTTCGGAGATGTGTTTTGCAAGTATGGACCCTTTTTTTTCGGAGATAGTTGGTTTTGGGAGATATGGGGTTTTTTTTTGGGAGGTGGGAAAATGTTCCAATGAGTTCTCACGTCTTGGGTGAAGGGAGAGGGAGTGTCAGACTCTTACTAACTAAAAACCACTCTGTTCCTAATGCTTTTTAAGCTGGTAACCCGCTAGGTAGTCCGCATCTCCGAGTCGCCATCAGCTCTATTGGTATCTGTCTGTGGTCTGATGGCTCTTTGAGACGCACGCGGAACGCGACGCGCCATACGCACGGTTGCGAAATAGTATCTTGAAAGCAACTTATGACATATTCATTTTTGAATCGGCTATTTTCTGTTTGGAACAACTTTGGCTGTCTTAACCAACCACCCACTAAAACGTCACACACACACTAACCCACTAACAATCTCTTAACTAAAAAATACTTAGCCTGACGTAGCACCTAAACTTGTACTGATAGGTGTCACTTATAGGTTCTCACCGAACCAAAATGTCATTAAATGACACCTACCTTTTTATGTTATAAGCCGGTAAACGAGCAGATGGATCACCTGATGGTAAACAATCACCGCCGCGCATGGACACCCGAAACACCAGAGGCGTTTCAAGTGCGTTGCCGACCTTTTGGGGGCTAGGAATTTAAGGGTTATTAGGAAATCACAACGTGGAAAATAGAGGCTTCGTAATGTAACGCGCTCCTTGTTAAGTGTCATGCGTTACGAGTATGATAAAGGGAAATCCAGTCATGACATCTCTTCCTTGCACTTACTTCATAGTATCTGTTAAAATATAAAATAGACCAACTAAAATAAAGGTATATGCAACCAAATGACATTTTGGCTGGTCACAAAATTTTCCAAATACTCGACCATAAACCGTTCGTTGATTTGCAATATTAAATTCTTTTGTTAATTAATAATAGAGTTGATTATTAATCGCAGTGATTCATCGAGCTACGACCTTGAAGGATTTTATTTAACGGATCTATTTAAACATTAAATATAATAATGATAAGTTATCGATTTTTTAATCCTATTACGTTCACTAATTGGGGTGAACCTATTAACTTAAATCGGACACAACTCTAGACAGACCTCTTGAATTTTTGTAGACTTCATTTAGCCTTTCGATGATTTTTTATAGTATAAGCCGGTAAACGAGCATACAGATCACCTGATGATAAGCAATCGCCGCCGCCCATGGTCACCCGAAACATCAGAGGCGTAACAAGTGCGTTGCCGGCCTTTTGGGGGTTTGGAATTTAAGGGTTGTTTGGGAATCGGGGATTGGGAAGATTGGGAAGGGAGGTAATTGGGCCTCCGGTAACCTCACTCACATAACGAAACACAACGCAAGCGTTGATTCGATTAGTAAATAATCGAAAAGAGAATATATCCTTATGAGGATCTCTGTCTACTCCTTTGACTAACTAAAAGGGCCAATTTTAGTTAGTAACACTGAACTATAGGCTTCATTATCCCTTATCACTTACTAGATAGTAGCCATTGGCCAAAGCCAAAAGTCGCGTGCACCGGCTCATTGCTAATTACACCCAAAAAATACGAACATACATAAAAAGCTTTCATTCAAGAAAAGAGAGATACTCCTTTTTAAAATGCTGGCAACACACCTGTAACTCCTCTAGTGTTGCGGGTATCCATGGCAGGTGCTGATGGCTTACCATCAGGTGACAGGTCTGCTCGTTTGCCCCGTAGTGTCTCTGCCCACCCCAAAAGGAGGCAGGCGTGACTATGTTTGTGTATGTATGTATGTTAGGTTATGTAAATGATCCATAATCACATTACAATCATAATGAGAAACTACTAACCTTTATAAGTTGAAGCATCTTATGTACAAAGTTATCGTTTATTTATTTTAATTTTAATACATAAGACGGCATTCCTATTAATCCTTAACTCCCCCTGCCTCAGTAGGCACAGGTATAGTAAAAATGTTAAGTGGTACAATTTTTTTTCCACCCGTTTTCCCAATGCGGCCTTAGCCCGCGTTTTGCAATCATTCAGATCAAACTCAAAATCTTTATTTGCATGTTAAGGTTATTGCTTTATTACATAGGTTATAATTTAAATATTTTTAACAACTTAACGACTTTTTTAAGGCGTCGAAAATTTGAGTACTATCTCTAACTTAAACCGTAACCGTAAACTACATGTACTTAACCTAGGACTTAGTATAAACTTTTAGTAGTATGTATTTCTTATATGTATATCTATGTATTATATGTATTCTTATATATAGATCTTAATATTCCACTGCTACGAACGACCTTACGGGTTACCGGGGCTCCCGCTCGAAGCAAGTGTAGGAACGGGGTGGTTTTTAGTCAGTAAGCGAGTGAGATATCGGATGATTTGCCCCCTCAAAAAATAAGAGTATCTATCTCTCTTCCTCCGTCAAAACTGTCAACTTGTAACTCTACGAGTATCCATAACTGGCGCTGATCGCTTACCATCACGTGATCCGTGTGCTCGTTTGCATACCAAAAAAATATAATGTAATCCTCGTATTTCTACGTATAAATATTTAAACACAACAAGTTACAAGTTGAAGATATAAAACTATTAGAAATCACAAAAACTGGTTGAACGAGGCCCAATTTCTAGCTGATCCATTAAAATACGACCAGCCTACGGCAGGGCTGTCTCGAATCAATGTTTAATAGTAAAAAAAATGTTCTATGTACTAAACGCTTTATACCTAACTTTAACTTATATACACGTAACCAGGAGTGGTAAGGGCTAATGCCCGATCCGGAGCTGCGGACTACTTTATTTTTAAGGGAAGGAATTCCTCCAATGACTTGCGGCTTACCGGGACTCCGGCTTCAAAAGCAGGAATAGGAGCGGGGTGGTTTTTAGTCAGTAAGAGTCTGACACTCCCTCACTCAAAGCGAGAGAGAAGTTATTGGATGATTACCCCCCCCCCCCACCCCACCCCGTCAAAAAAGGCCCACTCTCACAAAATAATGTTATTTATCAACAGTCAGAAGTCGTCCACTGCAGAACAAACCTTAATGTCCCTTTAGTCTTTGTGGAACAACAGCTAGCCACCTGCATCCACTGGCTTCCCTCGTCTCTGGCTATGTCGTCTGTCCACCTTACATTCATCCAACCGCATGGGTTGGACGAATGTAAGCCGGAGCATGGCCGGCACTCGAGTATTTTGTACCAAAAAATAAAATTAATAACCGAATATCCTTTTGTAACTGTCAACCCTAACACAAAAGTTAAGTAGATTCCTAAACATCGATCGTGTTTATCTTATTTGTTAAGTATTTGAAATATTTGCAGAAGTACAGTTAGCGTGATAAATAATTATAATATTAATATTAAATTACATTTTTGTCATTCCAAGTTATTTTTTTTTTTTTTTTTGAAAAATCGTGTATAAAATCAAAGTCAAATCTTTTATTCCAATTAAACCATAAATACTTAGGCACTTAACGTCAAATCAGAAAGAAAACAATAGTCTGTCAGTCGGTCTGTGAAGTTAGGTGCTATTTAAAACAAACTATTCGTGTCGAGTTTGGTACCGTGATGTTTTTATATCTTCTGATTTATTTCGTTGCGGGATCCAAGACAGTCATTCATGTCCCTGGGACGCGCCGGACTTCAGTGTTCCGGTGTTTGCATGGTTGTATCTACTGTAGATCCTGGTGCACAGGAGTTGCAAATTAATAGTCTTCTTTGATGAATGAATTATTCAACTATATTTTAATAAATATATTTTTTATATTTCATACAGTAGCAAGCAACGTCACGCCTTTTATCCCCGAAGGGGTAGGTAGAGATGCACATTACGGCACGTAATACCGCTATACAATGTACACCCGCTTTTCACCATTTGTGTTATAAGTCCCAAGTAGGAGGTGATACAGCAGTTACGGAGATAAGCGAATTCCAAACATATAAACAAACTCTTCAGCTTTTATATTATTCTTTTATTTTAATCATATTATTATTCTTGTTAAATGAACATGTCCTGGTGTTATAGGCGGCTAGTCACGCGAGTAACTGGTCATTTTAATGGGTGTCAAACACAAATTTATTGTTATTTATTCATACTGGTTTATGTAGATATTTGGAAAAATATAACTGGATATGTTTAGTTTTTGTTATGCTTTCAATCTTTGTAAGTATGTTAATAACTATATGTTTTATAATAAACTATCGTGAGATATACTAAAATAACTAAATATCACGGTTTACTCACGTAGGCTGCGCGACGTCGCCGCGTCTACGCACGCTGCTCATGATGAAGAGTCCCTCTGCGACTCGAAACTAGTAGAGCTTTTCTCCATATATTTATTGCTTTTGTGTTGTGTGAGTGAGTTTACCGGAGACCCGATTACCCCTCCCAATCTTTCCAATCCCCGATTCCCCAACAACCCTTAAATTCCTAACCCCCAAAAAGCAACGCACTTGTAACGCCTCTGGTGTCATTGAAGCAGTCGGGACCCACTATAGAAAGCATCCCGACTGCTTAAATTTTACGATGACTTTCTTGTTTTAGGATTTTTTCATTTTCATGTTATAAAGAAACGCAGTCGGGTTTTTTAGTTTTTTAAATTACCTTTTTTTTATTTTATAATCATATCAACTATTCCACTCTTCGACCATAATTTTATCAATAGGTATCTATATCAATGGCTATACTATAAATTTTGCAGTTAACTGTACCTACTTAACCGGCCATTAAAGGTAACTGTATCAGATAAAGTATAATTTATATTTATTTACTTTCTTAATGGAAACTGTTTTAACTTAATGGTGTAGGTATTTACATGTGAATTTTTAATAACCGTTCCGATTCACATGCGGTAAGGAGATCAGATCACGAATTGGCAATATTTAGTTAAAACTTTCCTCTGTGTAATGCTTGATCAGGTAAAAAGTAACTATTTTCGGGACTGTTGAGTGTTGTTGACTACCTTAGACAATAATTTTAAATGTCGGAGAGTCATGCTTCGTCACGAATAGGCCGGCTTTTAGTGATACTACGGCCTCACAGAAAACGGACGTGAAACAACTCTTGCGTTGTGTTTCGTTACTGGCTGGTTTATTAGTAATTAACCCCCTTCCCAATCCCTGATTCCCCAACAACAATAAAAATCCTAACCCCCAAAAGTCGAGCAACACACTTGTAACACCTCTGGTGTTTTGAGTGTCCGTGATATTACTTTGAAAAACGTATGAAAAAATGTAAACAAACCTTACGGTTTTTAACACTTTAAGCGCCCCGGGAGTCACCAGTGACCGACGTTAGCGGAGGATTTGCCTTCAACAGTTTTCTATTGGCAGCCAAACACTTAACTAAGTCATTATCTCATGTATAAAACAACTTTATCCAACACCAATTCAAAGTCTAATTCTCATTGTTCACAGAGTGATATGTCAACACGTAACACGGCCACATCGTTCCGCGCTCGCCGCGGCCACAAGGAGCGGTCCAAGAACTTCACGGAGCTGGAGAAGCGGACAGTCCTCGAGCTGATCGCCCACCACAGGGACGTGCTGCGACAGGGCCGCTCCAACAACGCTACTAACAGGAGCAAACAGGTACACATTATTCACCCAAACAACGCTACTAACAGGAGCAAACAGGTACACATTATTCACCCAAACAACGCTACTAACAGGAGCAAACAGGTACACATTATTCACCCAAACAACGCTACCAACAGGAGCAAACAGGTACACATTATTCACCCAACCTGGGTCCATAATTCGCCCACCACAGGGACGTGCTGCGACAGGGCCGCTCCAACAACGCTACTAACAGGAGCAAACAGGTACACATTATTCACCCAAACAACGCTACTAACAGGAGCAAACAGGTACACATTATTCACCCAAACAACGCTACTAACAGGAGCAAACAGGTACACATTATTCACCCAACCTGGGTCCATAATTCGCCCACCACAGGGACGTGCTGCGACAGGGCCGCTCCAACAACGCTACTAACAGGAGCAAACAGGTACACATTATTCACCCAAACAACGCTACTAACAGGAGCAAACAGGTACACATTATTCACCCAAACAACGCTACTAACAGGAGCAAACAGGTACACATTATTCACCCAACCTGGGTCCATAATTCGCCCACCACAGGGACGTGCTGCGACAGGGCCGCTCCAACAACGCTACTAACAGGAGCAAACAGGTACACATTATTCACCCAAACAACGCTACTAACAGGAGCAAACAGGTACACATTATTCACCCAACCTGGGTCCATAATTCGCCCACCACAGGGACGTGCTGCGACAGGGCCGCTCCAACAACGCTACTAACAGGAGCAAACAGGTACACATTATTCACCCAACCAACGCTACTAACAGGAGCAAACAGGTACACATTATTCACCCAACCTGGGTCCATAATTCGCCCACCACAGGGACGTGCTGCGACAGGGCCGCTCCAACAACGCTACTAACAGGAGCAAACAGGTACACATTATTCACCCCAACAACGCTACTAACAGGAGCAAACAGGTACACATTATTCACCCAACCTGGGTCCATAATTCGCCCACCACAGGGACGTGCTGCGACAGGGCCGCTCCAACAACGCTACTAACAGGAGCAAACAGGTACACATTATTCACCCAAACAACGCTACTAACAGGAGCAAACAGGTACACATTATTCACCCAACCTGGGTCCATAATTCGCCCACCACAGGGACGTGCTGCGACAGGGCCGCTCCAACAACGCTACTAACAGGAGCAAACAGGTACACATTATTCACCCAAACAACGCTACTAACAGGAGCAAACAGGTACACATTATTCACCCAAACAACGCTACTAACAGGAGCAAACAGGTACACATTATTCACTCCAACAACGCTACTAACAGGAGCAAACAGGTACACATTATTCACCCAACCTGGGTCCATAATTCGCCCACCACAGGGCCGCTCCAACAACGCTACTAACAGGAGCAAACAGGTACACATTATTCACCCAACCTGGGTCCATAATTCGCCCACCACAGGGCCGCTCCAACAACGCTACTAACAGGAGCAAACAGGTACACATTATCAACCCAAACTGGGTCCATAATTCGCCCACCACAGGGACGTGCTGCGACAGGGCCGCTCCAACAACGCTACTAACAGGAGCAAACAGGTACACATTATCAACCCAACCTGGGTCCATAATTCGCCCACCACAGGGCCGCTCCAACAACGCTACTAACAGGAGCAAACAGGTACACATTATCAACCCAACCTGGGTCCATAATTCGCCCACCACAGGGACGTGCTGCGACAGGGCCGCTCCAACAACGCTACTAACAGGAGCAAACAGGTACACATTATCAACCCAACCTGGGTCCATAATTCGCCCACCACAGGGCCGCTCCAACAACGCTACTAACAGGAGCAAACAGGTACACATTATTCACCCAACCTGGGTCCATAATTCGCCCACCACAGGGCCGCTCCAACAACGCTACTAACAGGAGCAAACAGGTACATATTATTCACCCAACCTGGGTCCATAATTGTTACTTTTACCTGTAAGACTAGAACATCTACATATTTTATATACATACATTGTGGAAAGCAAATAAATGAATATAAATATGTGTGCATATGCATGTGCAATTGTATGTTTGTAAACGCACCCACGACACAGGAGAAAATCCTAATGTGGGGCAACGTTTTAAAAAAAATGTATGAACCTTTTAAGCCGCCTTTTACCGCGACAAATCGAAAAAGTTATATCTTAACTAAATAAGGAGGAGCAATCGTGTGAATAGAACGAAAAAATATATATAAGTATATTAAAAGTGTGGGAGAGCCATGAATGGGCCGGCTCAACAGAATAACTCGCTTTTACAGAAAACCAGCGATTTACCGTGTCAATGATACCTGACGCTGAATTCCCCCTCCCCAACCTCTCAAATTCCTAACTCCCAAATGGTCGGCTACCATGGGCCAATGCCCATACTGATTCTGATCATGTGATACAAAGCTATAGTGCTGCCAACGGATATGAAACATAAGGCAGCTTTTTTAATGGGACAAACCCGCCACAACCTCCCATACCGCTGCAACTTCTGTAAGCCAGGATTTACAGTAAATACAACCATGAAAACACCGGAACACTGAAGTCCGGCGCGTCTCAGGGACATGAATGACTATATTAAATCCCGCAACCAAATAAATCGGAAGACATTATTAGAAAAAAGCTATCGTCACTACGATAGCTTACCATTAGGCCCGTCTGGTCACTAGCCTATCCTAAAAATATCTCCAATTTTAAACTAGACTCTTCTGTAGCAAAGTTTTCAAAACCCCTCCCGTTTTCATCTACAATTACATCCACACCTTTCCGGTAAAACAAATAAAAATTCCAAGTTAACTGCCTACACTTTCTGACCTTAAAAACCGATATCGCAGTAATATCTTAACTACTGTCCGAACTAATTAAATTCCACACAAACTTATCAATCTTGTTATAGATACGATAATATGATAACACAATCATATCACACACGTTACGTAACGTAATCGTTATCACAAAGTTACTGGTTAACAAAATATCAAAGTATTATCTCTGTGTTTTGCTTCCGTAGTGGTTCAACTGTTAATCGACATATTATAAAATTCTAAATATATAGCAACTCATGTAGATTATTGTCCAGTCAACAAGGGTTATTTTTTATGGAATAAGCCGGTAAACGAGCAGACGGATCACCTGATTGTAAGCAATCGCCGCCACCCATGGACACTTGAAACACCAGAGGCGTTACAAGTGCGTTGCTGGCCTTTTGGGGGTTAGTAATTTAAAGAAAGAAAGAAAGGAAGCCAGTTTATTTGCAAAGGTAAAGGTTATTGGAAAATCGGGGATTGGGAAGATTGGGAAGGGGGGTAATTGGGCCACTGGTAACCTCACCCACGCACTATGGAAAATATAGGTCGGTATCGGATCAAAAATCTGTAACTTCATGAATTTTTGTCGTATCGTGATGAAATTTGGCACAAATATGCAGTAAGGTTTGGAGATTCGAATGATGTATAGTTTATATTGTTTTCTTGTATATCTATGTAAGTTTTTTTGCATAGAATGAAAGAAATGGGAAAAAATCACGACTAAAAAGATTAAACCATAGTTAATTACAAACAAGCAAAGTAAACATATATATATTATATGTTTTCATATATGAAAATATATGAAAACAATTTACTAAATTAAAATCATATTACTAATAGGTACATCCTATACTCTGGCTTCAGGAAATGATGAAGCTAGGTACAAATATAAGTAATAACTAAATACATATAAATATTATTTTTAACTTATACCACTTCAGGATCAGGGTTAGTAAATGTGGGTTCACTTTCAGGTTCCACGTTTAAAAGACTTAGTGCCTCTTCTTCAAGTTCTTTTACATTTCTTACGTACGGTTTTCTCAAACTTGTTATATATGGATCTGACGTGTATAAAAGCGTTTTAAAGACATCTTCATTTGTAGCAGATCGGGAACATTTTCTGGCATGATGAAGTCGTATGTTTCTGTAGTCTTTGTTGCGAGACTCTTGTGCGTCTTCCGATAGCTGTCCAATAGGAAGCACCGCAAAATGTTTGATAATGATAACGTTTTCCCCGTGTATGAGTATTTTATGAACGGATATAATACCAATCGTAATTACTTACATAGATTCTTGCAGTTTCTATTGCATATTCCCCAAATTTTCCCCAGGGTCGATCATCATTCCAGAAGAAAGAACTTGCAAGATAATGTATAGACGTTTAATCAATGCCTCATCTACACCTGTTATTTCCGATGAGCAAGTGCTATTATAGAAGAATTTTCGTGCGGTATTGCCACCGTTCGTATTCCCGCTAACTTGCCGAGGTTTGTCGACGATTAATCCCAACTCCTCCCTGAAACGTTTTTGAACAAGTTCTTTCTTTTCTTTTTTTAATCTCTTATTTTCCTCAGTTGAAGCATGGTTGAAGCAGACCAAGTCTTAAACGAAAGATTATAGGAAATATGCAATATTATTTCCATGCAGCGAATCCAGGCGTGTAAGGTGGACAATCCGTATTGAGTGTCAGCGTTTCTTAATTCTTCGACAAGATGAGCTTCTGTGTACTCAAGTAAAGCCCGTAGTCCCTGCACATAGGCGTTTTTATATGCTCGAAGCCATATTCTTGGAGTAGAAGAGTGTTTTTCCTCTTCTTCCCCATAAGCCACGCATGTTCTTCCTTGTTGGCCAGATGTTGATGGCGTAGAATATTGTTCACAATCCGGCAAATTTAACGAATACCCTGAGTCCAACCAAGTACAATTCTTCTTTAAAAATGTTTCTTTTTTCCGAGATGCCAGGGCCCAGCGCTTGTTGAAAATAGGAAGAATGTGCCTTTGTATGTCACTAATTATAAAACACAAATTGTTTTCAGAAACATTGAGCTTTTCCACTAAAACTTTGGATAATGATTCGATGGTCTTGTCGCCCTCGATATAGGGGATTATGAAGTCTCGTTTGGTACAGCTGAAGGAAGACATTTTAACACTTCACAATCTGCAGAAATAATAGGCGCAGATGAGATTTGCTTCACTTGAAGTTACACTGATGTAGATGGTTCGAATAGTTTTTGCTTCTCTTTATATACTCATTTTACAATATCGAATTGGTACCTACATCATTATTATCTTGTAATTTCACACACAAACCGAGTGCAAATTTGATAAGGTCCCTTTGTTATCATGAAATAATGAAGAAAATATCCAAAAAGTTCCATATTGTTCATGTGAAGTGGTAAACCGCAAAAGATACCAATTTTCGGGTTCTGACTTTTATCAGTATTTTTCTCATATCTTCTAAAACCGCAAATATCCGCAGCTGATTTTTTTTGCATTCTATTTATGAATAGTTAGACTACTAGTCAACACAAAAAGTAGCGCTTGGGCAAACGTGGGTAACACTGAAAACCTTATAAACGAAAAATAAAATAAGTGAAAAATAAGGTCTGTCACTTTTTAAGTAATTACTGAAATATTTTTCTTTACTTTTAAAATCATTAAGCTCTATCGCAAAATGGATAAAATAACCTTTCTAAAATGTATAATACTGCATATCTGTACCAAGTATTTTTTTCACAATATGGTATTGAAACATGTATACGCAAAGACTTGAGTTTGGCACTTCTGTCTTCTATGTATTTCTATCTATGAAAAAAAAAATTCGCGTATTAAGTGAAAAAATCTTAATGAATATTATAATTTGACTATTAGAGAACCTAATAAAATAGCCATATTAGCCAAATTATGATATTCGTAAAAAGCATTTTTGATATGCGCTTGTTCTACCATTTTCCATAGTGCGACGCAACGAAACACAACGCAAGCGTTGTTTCACGTCGCTTTTCTATGAGGCCGTGGTATAACTCCGGTCGAGCCGGCCCATTCGTGGCGAAGCATGGCTCTCCCACACTTAAAAGGTATAAAATTACAAACAAGTAGCTGTTGTCAAAGAAACTACAAATATGCCTGCTATAAAAACTCAAATCACGTACTGGTAAACCGGGGTTACTTTGATTCACGGGGTGACTTTGATCGAAACTTTCATTTCATATAAAATGGCGAATTGCGTAAAACGAAACGCGTATGGTAGTTTTTTTTTTCTAGGTTAGCAAAATTGAAGAACTGTCAAATCCTTTTCTGAGAACACGCTGGGCATCTACCCGCAAATTTAATTAAAAAAGGTAAATACATTGTTCTTCTCTATTAATAGCTAAATAATTTTGCTGCAAAACTTCATTTGTATTTAAACACACGATGGTGTAATGAAATTTCTAGATAAACTCCATTATGTGCCTATGATCGATTAATCAATACAGAGATTATTGATATTCTAACCTCAAAAAGAATGCAATGAATTGAGTTTGCTTAATGCGGGGTGTCATTGATAGGGTATATGGTGTGAGATTGATCAAAGTTATGAGATTTGTTTTAGTGAAGTTTTGGTCACAACGAGGCAAGAAAACTTACAGATATGTTTGTCGCATTATCGATCTAGACCCACTGGCTGTCGAAGATTTCAAATCCTTGGGAAATAAAAAAGAATTCAAAGTGGTTCGTGATGATATATTTCAAATTGAGAAAAGTGACATATTAGCCTACCTGCCAAAACCAAAGCCTTTTGCAAGTCATCATAGTAATGTTGAATGTGTCCAATTTTTTTTTTTGATATTGATATCGCGGAATTGTTAGCATAGGTTTTATATTGTTGATTTTATGAAGACTAATTATTTTATAGGTTTTAACTTTGATGATTGTATGAAGACTTTATTTCTAAGTTCCTGTTTAGTTTTAATGAAAATAAATAAATAAGACCTGATTTTAAGCTAGAATTGTGTTACCAACATGTTTAATAAAGAAATGTTAAATTTCTCTGATGACTTTTATTTGATCAAAGTTACCCCATAAGACAAAAATGTGAATATTTATTTTTCCCGTTGGTAGATTTTGATTTTTTTAACTTATTGGAATTATAATTGGAGTTACTTTGTCGTTACGCAATAAAAAATGGGGGTATCAAAGTAACCCCATCCTACGTATAACTTTGATCAGACAGTTTTTTAATTTTTTCTCAATATCACGACACAATTTTTTTACTTATTATTACAGGAATCGAGAGTACTAAAAATACCGATTAATAGACGTTTTTTGTTTTTTTTTTACACCCGCAAATATAAATGTTACGGACCTTCAAAGTTCAATATTGATCAAAGTAACCCCGGTTTACGGTACTAATCTTTGTAAAATCTTCACTGATAGATATCGCATCAATCAAGGTTGTCCGTTATCTTATAATCATTGTTAATTATTATTTTTACGTTGGTCCACCTCGTTGGTCGAGTGGCCGCAAGTGCGACTGCCCGACAAGTGGTCTCGGGTTCGATTCTCAGGTCAGGCAAAGAATTACTGGACTTTTTTCGAAAAAATTCTCATTATTAGCACGGAGTCTGGAACTATGCCCAATATATGGCAATAGACTCACCCCCTATTAAATGGGACTTATAACACAAATGGTCTTGACTGCACGGTTGGCACAGTGGCTGGGCTGTCGTGCAATGTGTGGCGGGTTCGATTCCTGCACGGAGCAACTCTGTGTGATCCACAAATTGTTGTTTCGGGTCTGGGTGTCATGTGCATATGAACTTGTATGTTTGTAAACGCACCCACGACATAGGAGAAAATCCTAAAGTGGGGTACATTTTTAATAAAAAGAAAAAAATGGTGAAAAGTGGGTATACATTGTATAGCGGCATTACGTGCCGTAACATGCACCTCTGCCTACCCCTTCGGGGATAAAAGTTGTGACGTTCGTTATTATTTTAATAAACATTGTAACGACACGAGGCGTTCTGTCAAGTCAGCGGTAACTATAGACAAGAAGTGTTTAGTTACCGACATGTGTATGATTGCTTGCGTTGCACAAAATCACATAGCTTGCATATAGTAATGCGCAGTTTGATTTACTAGCTCAATAGCGCAGATTTGCTTGTTTATTTTAAATGGGTTATATTTAGATTTGGATGGATAAGCAAAGAATGGAATGGACAGACGTGCTCCATCGTAGGCCGCATCATCACTTACCATCAGGTGAGATAGCGGCCAAACGTCGACCCATCAAATGTAAAAAAAAAGAAAAGATGAATAGATTATCTAAGGAATTATATGGAAAAGAAAGGAGTTTGTGATAGGAAGACGCGTATTCTTTTTCTTCTCCTCTAATAATATCTTCTGATTTGTTTCGTTGCGGGATCCAAGACAGTCATTCATGTCCCTGGGACGTTGGACTTCAGTGTTCCGGTGTTTTCATGGTTGTATCTACTGTAGATCCTGATGCACAGGAGTTGCAGCGGTTTTGGGAGGTTGTGGCGTCAAATAAAAGGATGATGCAAGCATCATCCTTTTCAAATAAAAGGATGATGCAAGCATCATCCTTTTATTTGATGGGACAAACAAAATGGGATAATGTAAAAGAGTACGTGAGAAAATACATTATGTCTCAAAATAGGACAAAAAGATGATGATATGAGGTTTCAAATTATGTATATCACGAATTGTTTATTTATGGAAAGATCCCTATATCTTACTGCCCATTTCAATAACCGATCTCACTCGAAATGTTATTAGATTAAGATCGATTTTTGACATTAGTTCTATAGAGTTTCTGTCAAAAATGAAGATCGAATTAAGTGTTAGTTAAAGGACTCAGATATGGCTAGGTCAATAACCATTGAATTAAGATCGGTTATTGACCTAGCCATATCTGAGTCCTTTACTAGGAAATAAATGGCGATATCTATAAAATTAATAACTAAAACTAATAAGCCAGTGTGCAGTCCAATAAAACTAGTATACTTATATTAGTTTGTCTGTTGGATCAGTAAATTAGGTTGTATATTATTATTATGAGCTTACGAATATTTCCATTATAAGAAATAAGAAAAGTAACGACATATATTTCTTTATCTAAGACCAGTTTTGTTACGAATTTTATATTATAGCATACCTACAGACCAACTATCTAATATTTATTTATATTTAGAATGGAATTTTAATTTCACTGCACACTACAATAATATTAATTTTGCAATATAATACTTTAAGCATAAACAATGGTAATAAAACTCCTTTCGTGCTTAGGCTGTATAACGTGCTACCTTTGCCTTCATTCCGTCGCTATTAAAAACTCGAACTGTCAAAATTAGGCGGCAAAAGTAAATTAAAGAAATCGTCTAGTTTCGATGTTATTTCGCTAATGTCGGATATTAAATGCGAATAAAATAAGAACATGGATCCGCAAAACCAGTTGTATAATTACGTGAGTTCCTTTTTGTTATGTTAAAACAGTTTTCGTGTATGTAATCTTAATTTATTAGTGTGTATCGCTCTAAATTTGCAATCTAAAGAGCCATGCTTTGGCACAGAAAACCGTCGTGATTGTTTCACATGGCGTTTTGTTTGGTCGTGTGAGTGAGGTAACCGAAAACCCAAATTTTCCCCTCCCAATATCCTCGATCCCCAAAACACCAATCCTCAAACTATAACCCCCGAAAGGTCGGTAACGCACCGGTAATGGACAAAGCGGAAGAAGTCATTTGATGATTTTACGCCCACAAAAATAAAGGTGTTCTGGGTGGGTCCCTAGGGATGTGCTGTGTGCTCCGGGTCGAAAAGCAGGAGAAGGAATAGGGGTGGTTTTTAGTCAGTAAGTCTGACACTCCCTCTCGCCTTACCCAAGGCGGGAGAAGTCAATGGATGATTTTCCCCCTCAAAAAAAAAAAAAAAAAAAAAAAGGGATATGCTGTGTGTAAAGGTCTAATTAGAGGACTCGGTGCTGAAGGTTATCGGTGCTGAAGGTGGCCACTGGATTTTAGTGAAGTAATAATTCCACACTTCCTAGTCTTTCTCACCAAAAAGCTAGGCGCCTTTTAAAGGTTTCATCCCATCATCAAAAAAAAGTGTTTGGGTGTCTGGGTGGTGATGTGTTTATGAAATTGTACGTTTATAAAGGTACCCACGACCCATATAGAATAAAATGGTAGTCGTAGTCGTACCTTATTTAACATATTAAATGCCATGGGGGACAAAAATGACCGACGCTAGCGGAGGAATTGCTTTCAACAGATTTTTATTGGCAGTCATAGTATTAATGATAACATTAATATCTTTTACTTAGTTTATTTAAATAATATTTCCAGTTGGTGTGGTCGACAATATGCGAGGAGGTGAACAAACGGTGCGGAGGCGACCGTCCCCGCACTCCCGCGCAGGTCAAGATGTGGTACGAGAACTATAAGAAGAAGTGTAAAATGCGCGCACATGACACACAGGTCGGTAACAACCATTACATCACATCACTACATAATACAAAACAAAGTCGCTTCCTCTGTCCCTATGTGCCTTTGTATGCTTACATCTTTAAAACTATCACATCACTACATAGTATAAAACAAAGTCACTTTCTCTGTCCCTATGTCCCTTTGTACGCTTAAATCATTAAAACTACACATCACTATATAGTAGTATAAAACAAAGTCGCTTTCTTATTTTATTTTATTTTACACTTTCGGAAAAGCTAACGACTTAAGATAATTAAAAAACAATAACTTAATGATGGCCAATAAATTATATAATAATCAGCTCATACCTGGATATTATGGTATAATTCACATTTTGGTGGTTAAACTTTATGTCGAAATATTTGAAAATAAATGCATTTACTTAATGCTTTATGATATCTATACATATCCTATTATTATTTAAATCGGGTAGTACTTCTGACCCCACTAACTTTAGACCTATTTCAGTACTACCTACATTCAGTAAAATTTTTGAAAAAATTATTCTATATCAGTTGCAAAGATTCTTTAATAGAAATAAATTATTACATGGAAACCAGTTTGGTTTCACAAGGGGTCGTTCAACAACTGATGCCGGTGTTGAACTTCTTAATAACATTTATGATGCATGGGAGGACTCGGCCGACGCATTGGGTATTTTTGTGACTTATCCAAGGCGTTCGATTGTGTCTCTCATGAAACACTGATCAGGAAGCTATCCCATTATGGAATACGGGGCAGCTCTCTGGATCTTCTTATTTCATACTTGAGTGATAGGATTCAGAGAGTCGACATTAACGGAAAAGTTTCCTCCGGGTCTATTGTTAGGATGGGTGTTCCGCAGGGGTCAATTCTCGGCCCGTTTCTCTTTCTTATTTATATTAATGATTTACCTTACCTTGTGAAGGATAACCATGGGATAGTACTGTTTGCTGATGATACATCTTTATTGTTTAAACTCAAACGTGGACAATTAGTCAGTGATCATGTAAATAGTGCTCTCTCAAAAATAGTACGCTGGTTTAGTGCCAATAATTTATTACTTAATGAATCAAAAACTAAATGCATTAAATTCACAACACCAAATGTTAGACATGTGAAAACCAGCGTGCTAATCAAGGGCGAGGAGTTGGACCCTGTAGATTCAACTGTCTTTTTAGGTATAACTCTGGACGCTAAGCTACAGTGGGCTCCACACGTAGATAAGTTGTCGAAAAGACTCAGCTCTGCAGCATATGCCGTTAAAAAAATTAGAAATTTGACCGATGTAAATACAGCGCGATTAGTATACTTTAGTTATTTTCATAGTATCATGTCATATGGTATCCTCCTGTGTCAGAAAAGAGCCATTCGATCAATTTATAATCTTAGTCCGAGGCACTCTCTTAGGGAACTATTTAAAGAAATTAATATATTGACTGTTCCTTCTCAATACATTTATGAAAATGTAGTGTATGCTCACAAAAACATTAATTTATTCAAAAAGTATTGTGATATACATAATATAAACACTAGAAGTAAAAACAAATATATTGTTCCCACTACTAGACTTAAGAAAATAAGTGGTTCGTTCAGATGTCAATGCATACGCTTTTACAATAAAATTCCCAGCGATATTCAAAGTTTGAGCCTGAATAAATTTAAAAATGTTATTAAAGAAAAACTGTATAGTAAAGCTTTTTATAAAATTAAAGACTACTTAGATGATAGTCAGGCTTGGGAGTGAGCCGCTATAATGTCCACACAGGTCATGTTGACATGTTTGTAACACAAGTTACATTTTTATACAATTTGACATGATATACATATATTAATATCATTCGATATTTTTTTGTTTTCACATATTATTTTTAAAATTGTTAGTTTGAGGACCGTGCGAGAGTTTGCCTAGTCATTTCACCTTTAGTTAATTATATTCTGACAGTGTGAGCATTTGTGTGGCCTACCCAAATGTTCTTTTGGTAGGTATTGTTCGTCGGATCATTCAGCAACAGCCGTCAGCTGAGCTCATTGTAAACTGACACATGCGTGCTGCCATCTGAACAGGTCCGCTCATACTGCTGTGGTTCTTTCCTCAAAAGACCACTACAGAATAAACTTGCACGGTTCTCCGACATCTTTAATTGATTTTGTCTGGACTTTAAAAGAGACTATGACCTCTGAGTTTGTTTCGGCATTTCTTCTCAGAGTAGTCGGATAGGAAATGCCGGCCTCATCTAGCTATTTGAAATATTGACGTGTAAAAGTGTTATTTTATAATCTATTTACAGAAATAAATATCATTTATCATTTTATCCTATTATTTCAATTTTTAAATAGATTACTACTTATACTCCTTGCACCCGCTGGTTATTTTGTCTGCACCAACCAAGGGTCAGACAGGCAGAAATTCAGAAAATGCCACCGGAATTATGTCCACCTATTTATTTATGGGCATAAAGCTTTAAAATAAATAAATATATTTTTTATTCGATATAAACTAATGCTTGACTACAATCCCACCTGATGGTAAGTAGTGATGTAATCGTTGATGGTGAGGCGCACTAGTTTATTAAGAGCCTATTCACTCTAGACTTGAAGAAATATATCTTAGATCCATTTTCACGTACATGAAAATACTTCAACCTGTTTGTATGTTTGTTCCAGCAATCGCAGTCGGAACCGCCGGGCCTGCTGGACGGCATGCTCTGGCAGAACATACACCCTCTAGACGTAAAAGGTATTTATTTATCTATTATATAAAAATAAGTCGGGTATTCCTTCCTGACGCTATAACTCCAGAACGCACGAACCGATTTCCATGGTTTTGCATTCGTTGGAAAGGTCTCGGGCTCCGTGAGGTTTATAGCAAAGAAATATCAGGAAAAAATCAAGATGGTGGCGAAACGGAGTTCGCCAGGTTTGCTAGTTTCATATAAATAAATTATATAAATTCGACTGCAAGGTGTAACTGGCTTCTGGAGTTGCGAAAAACGTAAAAAGTTACCGGGGCTCCGACTCGAAAAGCGAAGGCACGAGGTGGTTTTTAGTCAGTAAGAGTCTGACACTTCCTTTTGCCTGACCCAAGGCGGGAGAGGTCATTGGATGATACTCCTCACAAAAAAAAATGGTGTAACTGGCTGCCGTGCAACGAATCGCGTTTTCGATTCCCGCACGGAACAATTCTTTGTGTGATCCACAAATGTGCATCCAATAGGAACATAGCCAGTGTCACACCATTGGATGTTCTATTTGACAACTGCAGTGATTGAACAAATTATCCTCTTGTTTTATTGTATTGTTAGTGTAGCATGGATTTCTGCAAAGTGACACCTGATTCTTATTTTTATGCCCCAAGAGGTACTACTTGGCATGCTCACTCCACCCCACTTTTCACCATTTGTTTTTTTTTATTCGATATAAACTAATGCTTGACTACAATCCCACCTGATGGTAAGTAGTGATGTAATCGTTGATGGTGAGGCGCACTAGTTTTATAAGTCCCTGATTCTATTCTATATATAACAACACAACGTCACGACTTTGTATCCCCGAAGGGGTAGGCAGAAGTGCACATAATACCACGTAATACCGCTATACAATGTACACACACTTTTTTATCTTTTTACCATTTGTGTTATAAGTCCTTGATTATATTCTATATATTATTAAATTGTTATTACCTTGTACTCCAGACGAGGACGGCGAGCCGACTACGAGCGCGGACGGTGGCCACAGCGTGAAGGATGACGACTGCGTGCCGGTCAACGTGAGTCCCGCACACTATGTATACCGTCACTCACTTACTTACTTACTCGTACTAACTTATTACTTACCCGTGCTTACCTATGTTTAGTCTTGCTTACCTTTGCTTATCTGTGTTTACCCGTTCTTACCTATGTTTACCCTTACTTACCTATGTGTATATTAGAACTGAAGCGGGATATTTACCATGTTTATTTGTCTCTGAGTTTCCGATATAAATCAAATAGACACAAATAAATATCCCGTTTCAGGTTCTAATTAGTGTTAGTGACTATGTCAGTTTAGAAACTTATATTACTTATGTTGACCCTGGCTTACCTATGTTTACCCTGGCTTACCTACGTTTACCCTTTCTTAACTATTTTTACCCTTGCTTACCTATGTTACCTGATGGTAAGCAATGGCTGCTGCCAATTAACACCCGAAACACCAGAGCCATTACTCAATGTACTAAATGGTTTTGAGTTTGCCTTTACATTCCATACTTTGAATACTACTTTAACAGCTACGATTGACTAAATTATGAGTTTAAACATCTCACTCAAATTATAGCAACAACACGCCTTTTATCCCCGAAGTGGTAGGCAGATGTAAACATTACGCCACCTAATGCTCATATACAATGTACACCCACTTTTCACCATTTGTGTTATAAGTCCCATGTAATAGTGAGTGAGCCTATTGCCATATACTGGACACAATTCCAGACTCCGTGCTACTACTGAGAGAAATTATCGAAAATCCGAAAAAAGCCCAGTAATACTTTACCCGACCCGGGAATTGAACCCGAGACTCCTTGTCCGACAGTCACTCACTCAAACTAACAAACAAAAATAAACTCTATTCCAGATGTCAAACGGTCGACTATCAAGTACGAACGAAAGCGAAGATACGATGCCGAACGTCCTCGAGCCCCAAGTACAAATTATCCCCCAATCCTCGCCCACCCCACCCCCGCACAAACCGCTCCCCCTCACACCGCTCCCCATCCCCCCAATCCCCATCCTCACGAACCCCCTTCAAGCAATAGAACAAGCGAGAATACAACAGAATTTCTTACAAAAATTAAACGAACTATCAAATACGCCATTGAATTTGAGTAATTTAGATGATATGAAGAGAAAAAATGGTCATGAAAGACAGGAGAAATCGGAAGATCAGATGAAACACGATTGTGGTACAGCTACGGAGGAGGAGAGGTTATATTTCACGGCCAAAAGACAACATGCGATATGGGAGCATGAAGCTAAAATGAAAATACTGAACATGGAGCTAAGACAGAAAGAAGAAATTTTTTCGTTGCAAAAACAACTGTTTCTCATCGAGTTACGGTTGAAAATGGATTTCCTTGAGAAGGCCGGCGCTAAATGATGGGGTGAGTAGCTTTGACAAGGTTTATTTAACTTGTAAGGTATGTGTGTGTGTGTGTGTGTGTGTGGGTGTGTGAGTGAGTGAGTGAGTCAGTGAGCGATTGAGTGAGTGAGCGAGTGAGTGAGTGGGAGAGTGAGTGAGTGAGTGTGTGTGTGTGTGTGTGTGTGTGTGGTGCTCAATTTAAATCTGAGGTTTAGGTATATCTAAATATAATATCCTATTTATTGGCATTATTATAACTGCCTTAACCGTATGGTGACAGACAGAGTAGTACACATTTTCCACCACTCCTACTCTCGCCGCGGGTGTCATATACCCGACTAAGGGACTACACATTAGACAGAGACCGGGCAGCAGCGCTCTCTGATAAACCTGAACCTTTTATACTGCGATCTCCGTGAAGTCTATAGCAGTCTCCCTTTTATAGAGGGGGCACATAGTCCAGCAGTGAACACTAGTTATGTTATGAGTCCCACGCAACCTATAAACTTATCGGAGACAATTTTTCAAATGTCCATTTTGCAATTCTCAGAAAGCGCCGCCAAAGGAAACGTCGTCGAACCGTTTGTTTTTTTAATTAAAAAAAAAACAACGAGCAAAGGAAATGAGCCGCACATCCGAGTGTAATCTAGTTTTAAAAAGTGCCATCTACCGTGTAGTTACCGAATTAATTCCTTTCATTTTCAGTTTTGAGTAGTCAAACTACTAAAACGATCCATTAAAAAATTATATAAAATAATGTTATTTTTTAATAAAAAAAAGGAGTTTGCAATAATACTTAATACAGGGTAAAGGTACCAATAGCTGTCCCATACTGTTGGCCGGCTATTGGTCCGTTTACCTTATTGTGCACTGTGACGTTTGAAGGCCAATCAGTCACGTTTGAGGCCATAGGCCAGAGTCTAGGTCAATAACAACGAGATATAAGCAATATTAAGATAGATGCCGCCTTAAGGCCTTAACTCTTAGTATTTAATATAAAAAGTGGCCTTGTTTGGCCTTCTTTAAATTGAAATTACTCTAATGTTAAGGCCAAATTATAGACAATTAGTCAACAGAGATGTGTGGGCCTGGTACTAGGCCTATTGGTCTAGCATAGACTCTAATCTATGGACTCAAAAGGCCAAGTTTCAATGTGATTACGAAGTTATTTTTGTATTCGTTATACATTTGTCTATAGCTTATTTTTTATGTTTTTTTTTTTTCGTTAGAATAAGAAAAGTGCTTAAGTTCGTAAAACGCTGCGATTTTTATAGTATTATCTGTGGCAGCTCATTGTTAAGCTGAATGTGTCAAATGTTGGTGTCTATTATCCCAATTTAATATGCGAACATTATTTTTATTAAATAATATAAAGTCCCAGGTACGCATTCCGTATGACGTCATCAGTACGCATCGCATGTAGGCATTGCCGATGATGCGGTCCGTACGATGCGGATCAGTGGACGCAGTTGTATGAGTTTCTATACAAGACAAACTAAAATCCGTTGCGTGCGATACATCCGATGCGGGCCTGTGGACGGCTTACCTTAAATGGTAGGCAATGAGCAATAATATATTAATAAAATATAGGACAATAAACATTTTTACCTCCATATTCGAACTGTAAAATTGAAAAAAAAAACGCGCGGAACATCAATATTTGATACATGACAGCTTGTTTATTAAAACAAAATACTGCCAAAATGGAGTTTCGCAAAAGGTCTATGAGAGTAGTACTTAGGGGCCGCAAGTCTGTCATTATTATTCGTCAGGGGCAGCAATTATATTCACGACATATTTTCAACATTTTAACGGGATATTTACCATGTTTATTTATGTCTATGAGTTTCCGATATTTCGGCACTGTTGCAAGCGCCATGATCACGGATGAACTGTATTTAAACATGGTAAATATCCCGTCTCAAGTTCTAATGATAGTGTTAGTGAGCATGTCAGTTTAAAAATCTTATAATTTTAACGAGAATTACATACTTTAGTCGAGTTTTAAAAAAATCGACTAAATGGAGCTTGGGTGTGTTTTTAAAAGTATTTCGTGAATGTAGTTGTGTTTCGAAGACGATTCAAACATCGTATCAGTTAATAACGGTGGCCGTGTCGTTTACAAACGTTGTTGAATTATTTTTTACGCGTAGTGTTGTACTCATATCGATAAGGATTCGATTTTTATCGATACTTTTCACACATGCTGAAAACAGCTGGATTTGGTTTCAACGTGCTCAATGCTTTTTAGCGGCGTTTGTGAACGATACGAAGGTATTTAACCTAGTCTTAAAATTGTATTTTCTGTGTGGAATAGTTATTGTACCAAAGAGATTCGAACTTTATCAGTATTTTAACAATCTATGTATTATTTAAAGAAAAAAATATTTTAAAAAAGACATCTAAGTGTTGCCAATTTCGGAATTCATAAATTCTTGCCATCCTTCAAGTATTATTTATTGTTTTATCTAAATTCTTAGTTCGAACTCTTTGGTAGTACCGCATCTTATACGGTCAAGTTAAGGTTTGTGATATTTATTATGGCTGCGGATCGGTGATATTTGAAAACGGGCGTTAGTGTCTATATCTTAAGATATAAATTCCTTTAACGCCGCGGAAGCACCGTAGTCGATGCGGCTCTAACTAGTCCACACATCATTTCGAGTCAATGACGTGCCAATAATCGAAAACCATTGTTAATAATAATAATTAATAGTTATTACATATATAAGATATTGTTATAATAGATATTTAGATACGTAATGGAAATTAGACAAACAATTATTATTGGACAGTATGATGATATTATTAATATTAATAACTTAGACAGGAAATATAAATACAGTACAAAGACTTCGGTACGAAGTCGTTACCTCAGTGCAGTGTATTGTAAATAAATAAATACTAGGCTTAGATGTAAAATATAAAGTTTTAGAAATTTTTTATACGAGGGCGACTTACACCTTCAAATTTTCATGATTTTCGCAAACAAACTACCTTGCCAGATCTAAATTTTATTATTAACACCCTCTATCTGGCAATACTAAAGTTTCAAACGTGTAAATATATTTTTTATTTGATTTTAGTTAGATTTCCGATCGATATGGCAATAATAGGTGTAAGCACCTCAAAAACATGGCAATACTTTTTAAAATATTTTAAAATGGCAATGTAACATTGTGATGTATTTTACGATCTCAATACAGATTAAAAAAGATATTTTTTTTACCTCCGACAAAACTGTAAAAATTTTAGAAAGGAAACTTGCAATTGTATGAAATACATTCTTTTTTATTCGAAGCGACTACGTTAATCTGATAAAATTGGATATTATTAAAATAAAGAATTTATTTTCTGTTCCGATGTTTTTTATTCACAAACCAAACTCCTATATAAGTACTAAAAAGAGAAAATACTCTGAGGGTGCGTTTCCACCTGAGATGTGCTATGTAGCTATGCTACGAAGATGTAATAGCTTATGGTCCGAGATCCCAGAGCTGTCAGACATATCTTATTTTTACAAGCATTTAACCTTTGGCTTACAGTAGTCTTGTATATACTTTTTAATGCCTGAATGTTTGTAAAGCTTGCCGAGTGACACCTGCGCAGGTACCAGGTGAGAAAGGTAACTAAAAATTAGACTCACTTAACGTAAATTTTTATGTCTGATTTTTATATATGTTTTGTAGAATATAATTACTTTGAAATCATATTAAAAAAATCAGACACTTTCCATGGACCAAAACTTTTATCAGACGGCTTAAAGCTCTAAAAAATAGTGCGCCTTACAAAATTGTAATAACAATATATGGTGCCGCTGTAATGCAAAACAGTAGTACAAATCATCATAGTTTTACCAGATAATTTGCACGAACGTGATTACCATCGTGAATGTTACAAATGTGCTACTGCTTTGCCGAAAAGATATTTCTCTCCAACCTCACATATATTGCTATTACAATTTTGTAAGGCGCACTATTTTTTAGAGCTTTAAAGCGTCTGATAAAAGTTTTGGTCCATGGAAAATGTCTGATTTTTTTAATATGATTTCAGAGTAATATTCTACAAAACATATATAAAAATCAGACATAAAAAATTAAGTTAAGTGAGTCTAATTTTTAGTTACCTTTCTCACCTGGTACCTGCGCAGGTGTCACTCGGCAAGCTTTACAAACATTAAGGCATTAAAAAGTATATACAAGACTACTGTAAGCCGAAGGTTAAATGCTTGTAAAAATAAGATATGTCTGACAGCTCTGGGATCTCGCTCTATTAGCTGTGAAACTATGTGACCGTTTCCACTGATACTAAGCTATGTAACTGTGCAAGTAAGATGCGCAGCTCGAGTATGCGATGTATCTTCACATATAAAAAACACGCATCAATCCATATAAAAAACTTAGCTCAGCTGAGTCCGTTTCCACCAGTGCTAAGCTATGTGTCCTAATAAATATGCTTGATGGAAAACAAATGCATCTACAGCAACGTAGCAAATCACATCTCTGGCGGAAAAACACCATTACAGAACCACTGGCCTCTGGAGCAGGTCAAACAGAATGCGGTAACTTTTCGATCTCGTTAAACGTGAAACATACTCTTATTAAGCTCTCAGACAATGTATTAACCTTTTGAACGCCAATGGCATGTATAGATGTCATGCGCAAGCGTGCCCTGTGCGCCACCGACATCTATAGATGCCAAGAAACAGATCACAGAGAAAAACAAAATAAACACATTAAATCATTACTTTCACGTGTTTTATTGATGTATCTTAAGAACTGAATACCCAGTTATTACATAATTGTACACAGTGAACAAAATTGCAATATAGTTATTCTAATATTTGATTGATAAAAACAACTTAAATATCGGCTAAAAAAGAATGTTCTCTCGCGCCAATGGCATGTATACATGCCTACTAGTGATGTAGTGTAATTCAAGTAATATTAAAACTTCAGGTAAATGACTCGCTTATTTTTTGTAATAACTATTAAAAAGTATATATATAACCTTAGTCTCTGAGATAAAAGGTAAATATACTATATTTTAAACTGAAAAATTCTTGGGTATAATAGCATATTTACTATATTTTCAATATTATCGACATTCCCTTTTCGCCAATCATGCGCATCCCTAGCATACTACCGATATGCAATCCCTTCTGCGCCATTGACATGTATAGATGTCGGACTCGTGACGTCGTAAGCGCGTGCCGTGTTTTTAAATGCGGGGAAGTTGCAAAAAATATTTTATCGAGTACCTACATTATAATTGCTATTTATTTATTAAATTTTTGTTATTGATAATAATTATAGATAATATACAATTTAGTTTTAAATTTTACGATTCCAAGACTGTTAGTGAGCATAATGTTTTATAGGTACAATTGTTGATTTTTATATATTTTTAAGTTTCACGTAACCTTTTTCAATTACAAGGCTGTTAATTTATTTATTTTTTTATTTATTTATTATAATAGGTTCACCAACAATTGTTTACACAATTTCAATTATAAAACACATGCTTAATGATAATATTACAGTGTAACAATCACTTATAGGTGAACACCACATGCTTAAATTAATATCTAACCATAAGTGAAGCTAAGTTACCTAGTCATTAGCACATACTTTGATGATGATAATAGGTTCGATCGAGATAAAAACATTAATGAGCATAATAAATAAATACGATTGTTGATTTTTTATATTTTTAAGTTTCATGTGACATTTTACAAATACAAGGCAACTATTTTAAGAATATGAAAGTGTATAAATAATATCACTAAAATCTGTACCTATTTAGCAGTTTTCAAATTTGATTACCTAATACATAAATGAACTCGATAAGTTACATTATTCAGCTACATCCCTAATCATAAACGAGAGATTAAAAAGTGTTTTTTCTTTGATTCCATGTATGTTCTTCATCAAAACATTGCTGGACTCATAAATAAATCGGATTTACTAAATATATATATTCAGGAATTGTTGAGTCAGCAGAAAATTATAGATATAATATGTATAACTGAACATTTCATAATGTCAGGTCAGGAACATTTACTACATATACCAAATTATAGACTGGCAGCATGTTATGCTCGACAGAACAGTAAACGCGGTGGTTCCTGTATCCTAGTTAAAGCTGGTCATGAATATAAAGAGCGACCTGACATAATGAAGTATTCGATATCAGGAATTGTAGAATGCTGTGCCATAGAACTCCCTGTACACAAAGTTATTGTTGTATGTGTCTATAGACCTCCTAAATTGTGTAACCTAAGTAAGTTTTATGAAAGTCTAGATCTTATATTAAAAAAAGTATGTATCAAACCCTTGCAAAAGGTAATTCTATGCGGAGACTTTAATATAGACACCTTGAATAGGAACAGAATTACATTCGAATTTGAATGCTTTCTCAGGAGCTTCAACCTCAAACTTGAAATTAATCAGCCGACTCGATTTACAAGTAACACTTGTTTAGATAATTTTGCTCATAATTTTAAACAAAACTGCCAACATGAAGTAAGGGACTATGGATTATCTGACCACACTGCTCAAATATTGAAAATAAAAATTAATAAAACTAGTCAAATTAAAACATGGAGATCATTAACACGAGATATAACCCAAGAAAATCTTATAAAATTTCGTACCCATCTCAAAAGCCTAACATTCCTTGATGTATATAATACTGAAAATACCAACGAAGCTTATGATAACTTTCTAGATATGTTTTCACTTTTACACGATCTCTGTTTCCCGCTTAAACTCGTCATAATCAAATCTGAAAAAAAAATTAAAATGGATCTCCCGTGGAATACGATTATGCAGCAAAAGGCAACGGCAATTATTATGGCAACAGCGACTAAAACCAACCTGTGAAAACAAAACGAAATTTAACGACTACTCAAAGAGATTTAAGAAAATCATCAAACTCACCCAAAAGGCTCAGAATAGTCATCTAATTAATAACTCAAAAAACAAATCCAAAACCGCTTGGCAAATTATAAATAATAATAAAACCGTAAAAGAACCAATTTCTCAAATAAAAATAGGCGACAAAATAATATCCAATCCAATCTCAATAGCTGAATCCTTTAATGACTTCTTTATCAATCAGATTACAGATATAACTAAACGTAATTCATGCAACTTAGTAAACCTAGATATAAATCCTCACTCAATATTTATGACCCCAGTTGTCCCTCAAGATGTCATTCGCATAATAAAAAATCTAAAAAACAAAAAGAGCGTTGGCTTTGATGGTATCTCAACTGCAGTTATAAAATTTGTGTCTGACTGTATAGCTGCACCTCTCGCTCATATTATAAACGCTAGCATATATTCCGGAGTATTTCCAGAAAACCTCAAAACCGTAATAGTTGTACCAGTATACAAAAAGAATGATAAAGATGAACTAGTAAACTATAGACCTATTGCACGTATTTCTATATTTTCAAAGATAATCGAAAAAATAATCTATGAATCTATTTATAACTTTTTAACAAAACACCACATACTGTGTAACGAGCAAAAAGGTTTTCGGAAGAATAAAAATATAAATATGGCCATTTTTGATTTTCTATGTGAAGTAATGCCGAAAGTTGACTCTAAAATACCGGTTTGTGCAATATATGCTGATATGTCGAAAGCTTTCGACTGTGTGGACCACGATACACTCTTAACTAAACTTGATGCATATGGTATTCGTGGCAATGCCTTAAATTTAATAAAAACATATTTGAAAGGTCGGAAACAATGTACGGAAATATCAAGCCTATGCATAAAATCTAGAAGGGAAATAAAAACCTTATCTTCTTTTAAACACATAAAATACGGTGTTCCGCAAGGAAGCGTCCTCGGACCCTTACTATTCTTACTTTATATCAATGACCTACCACGTAACATATCTAACCCCATGGTCTTATTTGCAGACGATAGCACCTCAATTGTATCATGTACCAATAAAGATTCATATGTAACGGATATTCATAATTCAATCAGCAGTTTAATAAAGTGGCTTGAGAATAATAACTTAGTAATTAATCTACAAAAAACTAAAACTATGCATTTTCACCAACGAACACCTACAGTAGACACAAATATCAACTATGATGGCCAAATAATTGAAAAAGTGAACAGTGCAAAATTCTTAGGAATCCTAATTGATAGCCAGTTAACGTGGAAGCCGCAAGCGGAAAATATATGTAAACGTTTAAGTACAGCCGCGTTCATGTTACATAACCTCTCAAAAAAAGTTGATACCCCAACAGTGTTATTGGCCTATCATGGTCTTGTAATGTCCGTTCTAAGATTTGGTTTAATATTTTGGGGAAATTGCAGTGAGCGAGAAAGCATTTTCAAAGCACAGAAACGATGTTTGAGAGCAATATTTGGGCTTAAAGTAACTGATAGCTGCGTACCTATATTCAAGTCTCAGAAACTATTAACCTTTCCTTGCCTTTATATCCTTGAATTAGCAATATTTGTAATAACCAATAAATGTTTATTTCCAACAGTAACTTCAACCAGAAAACGTGATACAGCTTTAAGATCTCAATATCAGAACCTATTATCGATAGGAGTATTCAAAACTAGTCTACTGAAAAAAAGTGTAATCTGTATGGCTCCTATTATCTATAACAAAATACCTAACCAAATTAAAAACTTACCGCTTCAGAAATTTAAGAAATGTTTCACAGAATTATTAGTAGACAAATGTTATTACTCTGTGCAGGACTTCCTAGACGACAACTTGTAATATTTTAGTTGTAAGCCTTATATTTGCACGCCAACAAGGCCGAATGTATATGGATCTCCCAAATGTAATTTACCACCCTATTCCTATGTACCTACATTCTAAGCAAATAAAAGATTTATTATTATTATTATTATTATTTCTTTAAAACTGTTATGTTTTCTCCCATCTTGTGGGGTTGTAAAAAGCACAGGCCAAAGCCAAGTGCTGTAAATGAAATATGTTTTTCTATGTATTTAAGAATTTTCGGGTTGACGACAAGTATTTAAAATTGCTGCATTTTGAAGAAGAAGGTTGGTTGTTGGACTGATATTTAATTCCTTAAGACTATGATGAAGGATTTTTGGGATTACTCCCGTGGTGGATAAAATAATTCGGACAGTTTTGGTGTGGGTAACATTTCACTGAGTTTTAATCTGTATTGATAATAAGTCTGTATATTTGGCTATTTTCCGAGTGTGTATTCATGAGATTGTGGGTGTTGCATATTGCTATATCTATAATGTAAACTAATTTCTTTTGTTTATCCAACATGGTTATATCTGGTCTATTGTTATATATTGTTTTATCCGTGATGATGGTTCTGTCCCAATATAGTTTAAAATTATTATTTTCTAATACGGTCTGTGGCTTATATTTATAATACGGTACTTTATCAGTGACTAATTTTGTTTGTATAGCTAGGGATTGGTGGATAATTGCGGCAACTTGATCATGACGGTGTTTATAATCTGTCTGGGCTATGGCTCTGCAGGCACCTGTGATGTGTTGGATAGTCTCTGAGGCACTGTGGCATCGTCTACAAGTGTCGTTATAGTTGGGTCTACGGATGATGAATTTTTGATAGTTTGCTGTGTCAATAACCTGATCTTGTATGGCAATCATAAATCCCTCCGTTTCAGGGAAGAGTTCGCCTCGCCGCAGCCACGCGTTCGATGCTTTCATATCGACATGAGGTTGCTGCAGGTCGAGGCGATGTCTTCCATGAAGGGATTTACGTTCCCAAGCTGCGATTTTGTCAGATTTGGTGGTTATACGCTCATTACGTTGTGGGTCAGAAGAGTGCAGGTTCAGTGGGGTGAAATTTTTATCAAGGCATGAAATGAGTTTGTGAAGGGGGATTGTTGGGCTTTATGGAAGAAAAACTTTCTCAAGTTGGCAATCTGCTGGTTATGTAGGTTTTCAATGTCTATAAGACCCCGTCCTCCATCTTCTCTCGGTAGCGTGAGTCTTTGCACACAGGATCGTGGGTGGTGCTTTCGGTTTATGGTCAAAGATGTATTGATGGTCCGTTGTAATTTGATTAAATCGGTTTTTGACCAGCTTACAATTCCAAAAGAGTATGTGAGTGTTGGGATGGCAAATGAGTTTATGGCTTTGAATAAATTACGGGATGTTAATTGGGATCTTATTAGCATATTAAGTCTGTGTTTATATTTAGTGGTTATCTTATTTTTAGTGATTTTTTTGTCTATTTGGTGTGTTTGTTCAAATCCTAAATATTTATAGTTACAATTTTGTGTCATTGATTCTATTATTTCACCAGATTCCAGAGTATACGGATTGTTTTCGATGTGTTGTCCTTGTAGGAGAGTGAATGTCTTGCATTTATCAATACCAAAAGTCATTTTGATGTCATCTGAAAAGGTTTGGGTGAGGTCTGCAAGTGAAGAAAGTCCTGATAGATTATTACTGTAGAGTTTTATGTCATCCATGAACATTAAGTGGGTTAAATTAAAGTTTTGTCCGGTGGTGGTATCTTTAAGGGTGAGACCGTAGTCAGAAGAGTTTAGGAGATTGGAAAGAGGGTTCAAAGCGAGGCAGAACCAAAGGGGACTCAGAGCATCGCCTTGGAAAATCCCCCGTCTAATGGGTATGCGATCCGTTTGCAGTACTTTACCTAATTTTATTTTAGTGGACCAATGTTTCATAGTTTCGGTTAAAAAAAATATTAAATCTGGGTGTATTTTATAATGGTCTAATATATATAGTAACCAGCTATGGGGGACTGAGTCAAAGGCCTTTTGGTAGTCAATATACATTGTGAAAATGTCGTTTTTTTGTTTAACATTATGTTTTAGGGCTATGAGGTCTATCGTCAACTGTTCTTTGCACCCCTGACTGTATTTACGGCATCCTTTCTGTTCTTCGGCTAGAATGTTGTTTTGTGATAAGTGTTTGTAAATTACTTCTGAAATGCATCCCGTGGTTAATTTATAGAAAGTTTGTAGGCAAGTTATGGGTCTGTATTTGGCTGGGTTCATGTAGTCAGAGTCTTTGGGAATCATATATGTTAGGCCTTGTGTAATAAAGTCTGGGATGTTGTAGGGGCTTTTTAAGAAGTCGTTAATATGCTTATAGATAGAGGGGTGTAGGGAAGTGAGTTTCTTGTAGTAGTAGTTATGAATGTGATCTGTGCCCGGAGACTTCCAATTGTGCGCTTTTTGGATGACACTAACAAACACCTCAAGTGGAATAGCATCAAATGACATTTGTGGTAACTGCTCTAATTTCTCTTTATCGTCTTGTATCCATCTGGCAGTTTGATTATGATTAGATGTTTTTGACCAAATATTCGACCAGTAACTGTGTAGTTGTTCAGAGTTAGGATGTGGTATTTCTGTTGCTTGTTGTCTGTTTTGTGTATGTGTAGTGTCGGTAGTTAATGTCCTATAAAAGTGCCTTTCATTGTTTGTGAACTGAGTGTTTTGGTCTTTTCGTTTAGTGCAGTAAAAGTACCTACGTCGCCTACTTGTTATAGCTGTAAGTTTCTGCTTTAGACTGTCCATGAACTGCTCATTCGTTGTGTTTGGTTCTTCATAGCTGGAGTGTGTTCTATATTTGTGTTTAATTTTTTCAATATGTGTAATTAGTCTTAAGTGTCTGTTGCCGTTGATATATTGATTCATTCTACCTATCTCTTTACGGATTATAAGTATTTTTTGGTCTAGTCGTCTCAACCAGTTTGGTCTCTTATCTGTTATGTTGCCGGTGTATTGTGTGGTAGATGATGTTTGATTGTGTTGTGTAGTAGATGATGTTTGGTTGTGTAGTGCAATAGATGATGTTTGGTTGTGTTGTGTAGAAGATGATGTTTGGTTGTGTTGTGCAGAAGATGATGTTTGGTTGTGTTGTGTAGTAGATGATGTTTGGTTGTGTTGAGTAACAGATGAAGTTTCGTTACGTTGTGTTTGTGTAGCCGATGATGTTTGGTTGTTACGTTCTTTGAATTTAGTGCCATTACATAGGGCGGCAGTGTGAGCCGCACAGTATACGATTGTGTGAGTTTTAAGAAAGTCGTCTTCTGTAGAGCAATATTTTGGTAAAACTGTGCTGTTTAGATAAGAGATTATGTGCGCGAATCTTTTTGACGTTTTTTGTTTGGGTATAAATGGTCTATGGGTAGGATCTGTAGATAAATATTTTTGGTAAACTTCTTCGAAGGTCTTTTCTATTTTCGTATCTAGTGTTTCATCAACTAGCATAGTAGTAGTTTCATCCTGCAATGTTGTTGTATCTGTGTTTGTATTATCTGATGTGCTATTTTGGAGGTCAATTTGATCATATTCACTAATAGGGTTTGAGGCGTTTACATTTGTACTGTTTGTTGATATGTTGTCGTGTTGAGTGTTTTGTGTTATCTGTATGCTAAGACTAAAACTATTTCTTACTTCTCTTTTTATTTCCTCTAATCTGTCGTCTGATATAAGTCTATTATTAATGATTACTCTGCGCTGGTCAGCAATACGCTGTTCGGAAACATGCGCTATGACAGGGAATTGTTGCGTTATGGTAGTATGTAGTTGTTTTCTGTAAGCGGTTCTGTTAGTTTCAATATGGGTTATTTTGTAGTATTCCTTAATAATGGCTTCATTAATATCCTCTGTCCATTTTAAACGTGTGTTTGAATTGGTTGGTTGTTGAGAGTCGGTTGTTGTAGAATGTGTGTAAATTATTGTGTTGTGATCGATGTTACTATTTTGGAGTTCAATCTGTACTTCGTTTTTTATTAACTCTAATGTGGCTTCAGGAAGCAATTTGTTTCGAAGAATGGCGCGTTTCTGATCACCGAGTCGCTGTTTGGAAACTTTCATTTCTGGGAATCTGTCAGTAAATTTAGCGTGAAGGGGGTCTAAATAACCGCGGATTTTTGTATCTAGATTTGTGACAAAAAGGTAGGTGCGCCAGATGAACTCATTCATCTCTCTCGTCCATCTCAATCGCGCGCGAACTTGACCAGTGGTGGGTGCAGGATTATTGGCTACTGCCTCCTGCACAACATCCATGGCTGCAGAATTGATAGAATTAGGTGAAGGGTTAGATGAGGGGTCAGTGTCGTGGTTTAGAAAGGAGAGGGGGAGGAAGGTAATGAGGGGAATAATGAGAAAGAGGATGATGGTCTGCTGTCGCATTGTTCGGGTGACCCGGTAGGAGCCCGCGGACTCAACTCACTACCACCGATGGTTCGTATGCTGGAACGCCCAGCATCGGCTCCAGGCGTGCCCCGGCGATCGCCCCCGGGAAGCGGTCCTATACGTAATCTTTTTTTAGCTCTCGTCTCCATTTCGTCGATGGGTTACTATTGCCACGTTAGCCGCCCAGTAATATTATTTGTGCGTTGCCCGCCCCCCACGTGATCTGGTGTTCGATCGGGACGTGTGGTTAGATTTCAGGGGGCTTATTATTATTATTATTAAAAAAAAAAAAATGGATAGTGGCCCGCGCCATTGGCATGTATACATGCCAATGGCGCGTAACTGATAGATAATAGTGCTGTAACTTGCTGCAATTTTATATGTATTTTTGTGTCTCAAAAGGTTGATATTTTATTGATAGTTGCTATTAATGTGGTCTTAAGTTTATTACAGTGGGAGATTAGGTTAAATAAATATTCTTTTTATGTTATAAGCAGTTTATTCAAAAAAAAAATCAGACGAAAATTATTACTCACTTTGGTTTATCGATAACATTTTGGAATCCCTAATATTTTCAAGGTTATTTCGTTGAATTTGTGGCTTGGCGTGGAGGGCACAGCGAAGCGTTTATGCTCTGGCGGTCAAAAGGTTAAAAGTAGTACGTGGAATAGAACCTGGCAAACGCGTGTTGTAATCTTTGGCATCAAATCCAAGTAAAAATCGCCCTATCCTACATTCCTTCTCCTGCTATTCGAGCCGGAGCCGCTAAGTAGTCTGCAGCTTCGGACCAGGCATCAACCATCTATGGTAGCTCTTTGAGGCGCACGCCCCTTAGCTTCCTTAGCTAGCATGACTGTTTCGCAGGCGGTATCCCAGACCCCCTCGCACCGCACGATGGCCTAAATCAATGCCCGACGCGAGAGGTCGCCGTCACCGACAACATCCCTGAGGACACGGCAGTGCTCAGCCCATGTAGGGCACACCGCTACCGTATGCTCCACCGTGTTTTCCGGGCGCCACCGTAGCCTTCGGACATCCAAGTGCTTGCTACGGTTGTGACTGAATAAGGGTGCATATCACAAACAAGTGGACCTACACACGACGATTTCAAACGGTCAATTTCCTTTTTACACAATCACAAGACCACAACGCGTAGTAGAACACAAAAATACTAAATCATAGGCTAATGTGATTCACACTGACTTAGTGCTAAAAGACATCAATGAGATATACATTAAGTATAGTAACGAGAGCGAGATTTATACGTAGATTCGAGATTTATCTAGTAAAAAAATATTTACTATTTATTTCACAAATTATACTGCTCAAGAATATTTCAATATAATTAGTCAGGAATACAGTATCACACACGTAGTAACGCTTTAATAATCGACTAAAACTGTAGTCGATTAGTAAAGCGTTACTCTAGTGAGTTAATTACAAATGACAGATTGACATTTTGGATCGCGTCATTTTCGGAGTTATTTGTTGTCCTTCGTCTATTTAACAAAAAGACGAAACAAATTATATTTTATTATAAAATTAATATGGAAATTAGTGTAGATACGTTTGATAGAATATGCCGTGTCTGTTTAGTGCAATGTGCCGACATGAAATCCCTGTTTACAAAAATAGACGGAGAAAAACGGAACTTGTTCGAAATTTTAGTATTTACTGCAAATATTAATGTGAAATACGAGGATCCTCTGCCGAAACTGGTTTGTAGTGAATGTGAGACGGTCATGTGCAAGGCGGATGCGTTTAAACGTCGTTGCCTTAACTCTGACACAATTTTAAATGAAATTTATCAAAATTCTTTGATCGCCGACGAAACTTCTATAAACGACAAGAAATACTCAATTAAAGATGAAAATGGGGATTTAGCTGAGAAATTAGGTTCGTACGTTCCCTTTGAAGTTCCAAACACTGCTAATTATGATACAGAAGATCATTTTGATAAGAAAAATGTTGTTGTACGTGATACTTCGATTTTCGCTGCTACTGATGGTAGCTTCTGTGAACAAACTGACACTCGAGTCTCAGTAAACTCTGAGCAATTGGTTAAAGAAGAGATGAACCTGAATTTTGATGAAGATATAGGATTTGCAGACCACTACGATGATGAAATGCCCTGTACCACATCACCAAATGAGTTCAAAGATAAAGCACCAGAGTATTCAATGTACAAATGCCATTGCGGCACAACATTTCACGAAAAAAACAAATGCGAGGGCCATATAAAGCAGAAATGTAAAAATAAGAAAGTTATAGTTAAGAAAAGTAAAGTAATAAGGAAAAATACTGAAATCAATTGCGGAGTTTGTAATTCTACGTTCAACAGTTTGAGCGCTTTAAAACAACATCAGCAAGTACATAGTAACGAAACGGACACTAAGCCGCAAGATTACATTTGTAAATTATGCTTAGTCCAATTCAAAACGAAGTCCGCATTAGTTAGCCATATAAAAAAGCATGAAAAAACCGTAAACACCAAGTCTGAAACGTACCAATGCTCGTTTTGTTTACGCAAGTTTAAAAATAAGTCTTCGTTGTCAGCTCATATGCAACGTCATGAACAAACGGACAGTATTAAACATATATGTAAAGTGTGTAAAAGAGAATTTAAGTACAAAGCTTATTTAGAGAATCATATTTCGACGATGCATTCGAGAAAGATTGGTATAAGTTGTGAAGTGTGTGCCCAGACTTTTCCGAACGAAGAGAGCTTGGAGTTGCATAAAGATAGTCATAAAAATGAGAAGAAACATCGCTGTACAGTTTGTAATAAAGGGTTCTTGATGTTGTGTACTCTAAAAGAACATATGAGGACACATACTGGTGAGAAACCGTTCTTGTGTTCGCAATGCGGTCGAGGGTTTAGTCAGAAGACTAATTTAGCGCAGCACATGAGGAGACATCAGGGTTTAAAGCCGTTTAAATGTGAAAATTGTGAGAAAAGGTATGTTTACTATAATATATTTTATTTATACATGGCCACTCTGCGCTTTCACACAGAAATCAAACTTCTTTCATTTAAAAACCCTCTATACTATTTTATTCTCAAACGTTTTTCTTAAAAGGTTCTATACTTTTCCTAAAAGGTTTCTTTCAGCCATAATCAGATACTTATATGTAACATCACGCCTTGTATCCTCGAAGGGGTAGGCAGAGATGCACATTACGGCACGTAATGCCGCTATACAACGTACACCCAGTTTTCACCATTTGTGTTATAAGTCCCATGTAATAGGGGGTGAGCATATTGCCATATACCGGGCACAGTTTCAGACTCCGTGTTACTATTTAGAAATTTTCGAAACACCGAAAAAAACCCAGAAATACTGTGCCCAACGCGGAAATCGAACCCTAGACCCATTATCCGGCAGTCGCACTTTAACCACTCGACCAACGATCCAGTCTACTCCATTCTCAACCAAACAAATTATTTACAGATTCGTATCCAAAGGAGAATTGGACGCCCACAACAGGAAGCATAGCGGTGCACACCCCTTTGTCTGTGATGACTGTGGCAACGGTTTCACCACATCAAGCGCTTTAGTCAAACATAGACGCATACACACTGGAGAGAAACCGTACCAGTGTGACCTCTGTCCCATGAGATTTGCGGCATCAGGTACCCTTAAGAACCACAGGCGAACTCATACAGGAGAAAGGCCCTTTCAATGCTCTTACTGTGAAAAAGCATTTGTGCAACGTAACGATTTGATATCTCATATCCGTTGTCATACGGGGGAGAAGCCCTATGTTTGTACGCAATGTGGACAGTCGTTTAGAAAGGCTTCAGGCTTGAAGAGCCATGTTAAGATGCATGTGAAAGAGCCTGTGTTGATGCCCGGTGTTAATGTTATGTTGAATGGTATGCATTGTGCTGAGCAATAAGTGGCGGTGTAATAACTTTTCACGAATCGGCCGGCTCGACCGGAGTGATACCACGGCTTCACAGAAAACCGACGTGAAACAACGCTTGCGTTGTGTGAGTGAGGTTACCGGAGGCCCAATTACCCCTCTTCCGAATCTTCCCAATTCCTAACCCCCAAAAGGCGGGTAAAGCACTTGTAACGCTTCTGGTATTTCGGGTAACCACAGACAGCGCCGATTGCTTACCATCAGGTGATCCGTCGGCTCGTTTACCGGCTTATACCATAAAAAAATATAACCTAACCTAACGCCAGACCCGTAATATCCCTAAGGCAAACTAGGCAAGTGCCTAGGGCGCTAGGTTACAGAGGGGAGGACGTGCCCAACTGCCCATAAAGTGCCAGTGGCAATAAAAACATTAGAGGCGCCTATACGGCAGGTTTTATCCGCCTCCGACCTACGTCACCACTTTACGCCGGTATTCTGTGACAGAGCTTGTCCAGTTGGACATTCAAGTTGCATAAAGCAGCTAAGCTTACAACCATACAATTTTATTGTAACTATAGTGAGACATACTAAATTAATTATTATGTTATCGGCTTACTCACGTAACTGTTTGACGAGGAACTCGACTAGTTTCAAGCCATACTAGAGAGTAGCAGCGCGACAATCGCCGCGTCGTGTCGCGGAATGCTGCTCATGAATATGAGCCTCTAGCATGGCTTGAAACTAGTCGAGTTCCTCGTCAAAGAATTACGTGAGTAAGCCGATAGCATAATAACTAATCATGAATTTATTTATGTACATTCACCCTTTGTTTAGACTAGCTAGTACCTAGCGCAAGAAATATTATATATTTCATAATACAGGTGCTCCGAATTGCAATTTTTATACAAAGAATACAATAAGTCCAGTAGATTCTTATATATTAATACTAATGAACTTCAAACCTTCAAGAAAAGAGCGTATTGCTTTTTAAAAGGCCGGCAACGCACCTGTGACTCCTCTGGTGTTGCAGGTGCTCATGGGCGGCGCTGATCGCTTACCATCAGGTGATCCGTCTGCTCGTTTGCTATCATGCCTCGTTTCCCCTATTCCATAAAAAAATGAATTGATAAAATAATTTAATAAGTCGTCGTTTCCCTTCCTTCATATGTTCCAAGCTGGTACTTGATATTTTAATTTATGAATAAATAAATGAAATAATCAATAATGCATTTACCGACCGTCCGAAACATGTCTTTTTTAACTTTAGTAAGTGCTAGCAAATATTTTAAACGAAATGAGTATGACATTTTATAATAATGAATCTGAATATTTCACATCAAATTATTTATGAAACTCTAGTATTAATAATGTGTGTTGTAATTGTAAATAAATAATTTTAAATGTATTAAAATAGGTATATTTTAAGTATGGGACCAATGTGATGATCGTATTGTATATTAATTAAATATTTTTTGTGTGTTAGCCATATTTATTTTTCTGGAAATTAAACCACATGTACCTAACATAGTAACATAGCAGCTCATATATACTTAGGTCGAGATCGACCATCGATTCGGGTTTAGAAATTGTCCAGTCTACAAGCATATAGCGTAGACTGTCCAGGCGACACACGTACTTAGGTATCGTCATGAGCTAATGTTCACATGTAAACAGCAGCTCATGTAGTGCAGATTGTCCAGTCAACAAAAATGTTTGAAAGGTACCTAATTTGTTAATAATATTTTGTACCTTGTGTATTATGAGTTAGTACATAATTTTATGTAAATCAAAGACAATGTATTGTGACAGCTCGAATAAAATTATACTTTTATGATAAAAACTAGTTTTTTTCATCAACAACCCTGGTACCTGTATTGTTATATTTGGCTCGGCTTCCACACAGGTGGTAGTGCCCTGTCCCTGTTGAAGCACCGACGCTAATCTCGGTGACCCCCCGTACTTTCCGCGGTACGAAGTATTTCACCCTCGTTAGTATGAAGTGAGCAAAGTCAAAGAATTTATTTCAATTAATCCTAAATTAGGCACTTTTGAAACGTCAAATTGAATTGTCCGTCAGTCTGTCTGTCAGTGAAGTTAGGTGGAGCCGAATCCGTACCACAACCATGCTCAGCCACTGCCGATGCTTGAATGTCCATCTTCTTCACGCTACGTACCTATATGTTCCTTTAGCCTGGTTGTGATATTGCGACGAATTTCCCCGATGTAACTCGAGCCACAGTCGCACGGTATAATGTACACTCCGGGCACAGCCAACGGATTCTTGTCCTTAGGCGAGCGCAGTAATTGTCTGAGCAGACCGGGTGAGAGGGCGGAAAATCGTCCTGATGCAGTATTTTCGGCGTAGCAGGGGTCTGATTCTGTCAGTTATTCTTTTCGCGGTTGCGGAATGGATCCCGCAACTGCCAGTCGCTTTTTATTCGAGCTGCTCGGTAGTCGAATGCATTGACGCTAGTTATATCAAGTACTTAACACATTGAACGCCGCGGTGGTCACCGGTGACCGACGTTAGCGGAGGATTTGCCTTCAACAGTTTTCTGTTGGCAGTCAAAGACTTAAATGGTGGAATTCAGCGTCAATGTACTGAGGTTCGCACTGATTCACATTATTAACGACTCGAAACCAGTAGAGCTATTCTCCATTAATGTACGTGAGTAAACAGTGATTTTTTTTAGTGTATTAATGTCTCACGTTAATTATGAAAAGATGTTTACTAAATATCAGATCGATCGGACGTCAGGAAGGGGTTAAATACCTATTACTTTTAACCCAAAGAAATACACTGATCAAGGTAATAAAAGCTGTTTAAAATTATATTATAAAAGCTAGAATTTGTGATTGGGCTAAAAGCGCTAATCTAAGCAATTATTGGTTTCAATTAATTAATTATTTTCTAATGTTAATGAGGAAGGCTGTAACACATCACAAACATACCAGCACGGACTTTTTGATGTGGTCCACACGGGAGCTGTTAAATCATATTTATTTCTGCAAGTAGGTTACAAAATAACACTTTTACACGTCAATATTTGAAATAACTAGATGAGGCCGGCATTTCATATCCGACTACTCTGAGAAGAATGCCGAGCAGAGAAGTAGCAAGTATGAAATAAAACGAATATGTTCAATAAATAAATAATAATTTATTTCTTAATCTGTAGGTCTGCGAGCTGCTTCTTGAGGTCCAGCAGCTTGGCTACCTCGGGCTGCCATACTGCCTTGTCCTTTGTCGAAGCTTTTAATTTCCGTACTTTGTCCGCCTGTAGACAAAATTAAAATAATTATGATAAACATAATTCATAGAGTACCCGGCGATAAATATTGCAAGATTTTGATTTGAACCAGTTCGACCAGAGTGGCAGCTTTAAAAAACCCTTAGTACGAGTTTGCTTCACGTTTAAAGTAATTGAAACGAGTGTGCGTTCGGCGCGAATGAACCAACCATACTAAGTGTACTGAAAACCGGCGCTAAGCGTAAAGAGCGCTTGCTTTACCTTTCGCTGTGAAAGTGAGGTTACAAGAGGCCCAATCGCCCAAAAGGTTGTTGTTTTTGTGTGAGTGAGGTTACCGAAGACCCATGTACCCCCCCCTCCCAATCCCCGATTCCTCCAACAACCCTTAAATACCTAACCGACAAAAGGCCGGGAAAGCACTTGTAATGCCTCTGGTGTTTCAAGTATCCATGGGCGGCGGCGGCGATTACTTACCATCAGGTGATCCGTCTACTCGTTTACCGACCTATACCCTGAAAACTGCACTGAACGGTTGGCGCGGTAGCTGGGCAACTGGCTGCCGTGCAACGTGTAGTGGGTTCGATTCCCGCACGGAGCAACTCTTTGTATGATCTACAAATTGTTGTTTCGGGTCTGGATGTCATGTGCATATGAACTTGTATGATTGTAAACGCACCTACGACACAGGAGAAAATCCTAGTGTGGGCCAACGTTTTTTTAAAAAAAGAAAATCCATTAAAATCTGCAACTCACTTGTTCAGCCACAGCTTTCTCCACAGCACTAGCGTCCACAGTCCCCCTAGCGAGTGTAGCTTGTAATGCAGCTTGGATCTTCGCGTCTGCAAGCTGCTTCTTCAGATCCAATAGCTTGGTTACCTCGGGCTGCCATACTGACTTGTCTTTTGTGGAGGCTTTTAATTGACGTACTTTCTCACCCTGGAATAAAAGAGTAGAATATTTGATTAACTCTACTCTTGTCGCGGGTGTCGTATACCCGAAAAAGGGAGTACACATTTGACAGAGACTGGGCAGTAGTGCTCTTTGATAAACCTGAACCTTTTATACTGTGATTTCTAACTCGTCTGTTACGTGTCAAGCCTCTTAGGAGCCGTCCATTAATAACGTGACATTTCTTACCCCTTCCCCCTTGATGATATGGGGGTGAGGTTTCAGATTAACCATCTACTCTTACGTGCAATTTTTTTAATACACAAAATACAAGCGGTTTACCATTTTTAGGTAGTAAAACTACCTATCTTAATATAGGCTACTTTCCTTTACTGATGGATAAACTGAAAGACTATCATTTATTTCTTTATTTGTCGACGTCTCAAAATTGCTTATTTATTTAAGGTTTAATTGGAATAAATGCTTTGACTTTGATGTTAACAACTTCTAAACCATAATCTACCCCTGTTTCAAATTTCATCCCGATCCCTTCAGCCGTCTTGAGGTGATTGAGTAAGAAATTCATAAACTTTCGCATTTATAATATTAGTAAGGGAAATATGTATAGGGACCCGCTTTATAGTCGAAGCCCCGCCCAGCGGGGCTCCTATTACTATGGATAAATCATAAGGAGAAAGGCCGCATCTAACATTTTTATCGAAATTGAGTTAAATATATATTCGGAATCAATGAAAAAAGACACATCTGCTGGTATCTTTAAACTTTTTTTGACGAAAATGTTAGATGCACCCTTTTTCCTTATGATGGCAGAAATAAGCAAGGTATACCTGATCGGCGATATCCTTCTCTAATTTCTCCACATTGGCGACAGCAGGGGGCGCTGCAGCCTGTGCCTTCGCTGCAGCCTCGAGCTGCTTCTTCAGCTCCAGCAGCTTGGTCACCTCGGGCTGCCAGACTGACTTGTCTTTTGTTGACGCTTTTAATTGGCGTACTTTCTCACCCTGGAAATTGTAGAAAGTATTTAAAAATCAATTATTTTTAGTTTAGAACTAAAATACATAAATAATTCATGTTTTAGACTACAGAATAAACTTTTTTATTTTAATAAACGTATTTTATTTTTTTGTAATAAGTATATGTATTTAATTATTATGACGAAACGAGACGACACTGTAGAGCTGTTGTATTTGTCCCATCAGATGAGATCGCGGTCAAAAGCCTGTCTAGTTTTAGATAAAAATAAAAAATATTTTGTTCTCCATACCTGTTGTTTCACAGCTTCCTCAAGCTCCGCAACGCTTCCTGCTGAACCGTTTTCCTGAAATCATAACGTAATATTAATAAAATACTAATCAACTTCATCAGTCTATAAGGACTAAGGACTATAAGTGGCCAGAAAAAAAATACGATACTACCTACTAGGGATTAGGCCGCGTTTCGGGAGGCCGCGTTTCCACTGACGCGGAGCGGGGCGGAGAGGAGCTTAGCGGTGCACGAATTGACCAATCACTATGCTCGAAATCTCCGCTCCGCTTCGATGGAAAAGATTTCGAGCCTCTCCGTCCCGCTCCGCGTCAGTGGAAACGCGGCCTTATACCACGGCTTCGCCGAAAACCGACATGAAACAACGCTTGCGTTGTGATTCGTTGTGTGAGTGAGGTTACCTGAGATCCAGTTACCCCCTTTTATTTTATTTTTTGAGGGGAAAAATCATCCAATGATTACTTCCCTCGCCTTGGGTGATACGATAAGGTTGTCCGACTCTTACTGACTAAATACAACCCCGTTCCTATTCCAGCATTGAGCCGGAGCCCCGGTAACCTTTTACGTTACCCAGTTACCCCTCCTTTCCCAAACTTTTCTCCGTATATTTACGTGAGTAAACCGTTGTTTTTAGTTAATTTAGTATGTCTCACGATAGTTATTATAAAAAAATCTATGTTTACTATTGAAAATTAACTTTTTAACTATTTTTTGTCTCACTCACCTTGTTAGCTCTCTCGCTCTGCGTCCCGGCGTACTTGGCTCGCAGCTTGTACAGTACCTCGGTGTCTATCTTCGTGAACAACGGCTCCGGTTTGCCGATCACATGCCCGGACGGCAAATACTGGAATAACGATGGATTCCTGTAGAAATAAAGTATATTTTATTAGTTAATCATGTCAATAACACGTCTGAGTCCACTGCTGGACTATGGACGTCTTGTATATAGAAGGGTATTTTCTTTTTAAATATGCGGTGGATCACGTTTTTTTTTTAAATTAACGTTGATAAGTCTGCATTTGACCACCAACCCGCTTACTGCCAGGACGGCGAAGCGAAGATGTGGCCGAGGATGGAGCACACAGACTTAGAAAGTACCTATTCACTCTGACCTTGAAAACACCCGAGTTGCATGTATAGAAAGTTAAAGTGTTTATACATGAGGCGTCAGGAATTTGTAACTAACTCCCTGATCACCAGTTTACTACACAAATAGGAACCACCCTATTATTATTTAAACCTATTAATATTTAAACCCAAGCGTAGGAGATATCGCCATGGTTGGCAGTTGTCTTAATAATTGCCGGCGAAGCATTGTAATAATTTCCATGCCTGGTAGTATCTTTAGGAATCATAGACACGGTATTGTCATAATCCCCACCCAATAGATAGGATGTTGCTCTAATAGGTCATTACCTTGGGGATTATAGCTAAAACTTTTTCATAATCCCCACACTTGTCAATTTGGTTGGTGATTAGAAAATAAATAGCCAAAAGTCTATGAATATAATATACTTACTCAGGATTGATCCTCAGTGCTTCTGGCTTCAGGTTGAGCTGTTCTCTGAGCTTCCTCGTAGTCTCGGGCAGGTAGGGGGTGAGCAGGGCGCATAGTAGCGCCACCAACTGACAGCATAGACCTATCGCTGTCGCTCCACATTTCCTGTAAATTTATAAAATAGGTATTTTAATGTGTCCCGGGTCGGGCGAAGTATTACTGGGCTTTTTTCGGTTTTTCGAAAATTTCTCAGTGTGGAAATGTGCCCGGTATATGACAATAGGCTCACCACCTGTTACATGAGACTTACAACATAAATAGTGAAAAGTGGGTGTACACAGTGGCACTACGTGTCATATGTATGTATGTATGTATTTTAATGAATGTCATAATCAAAATCATATATCATCAGGTTTATGTTATAATTAATTTCCCCCTAAGCTAAAATAGGTGACAATAGGGTAGATGACTAACTTTTATTTTAATGTCCATCTTGTAGATTATTAATAATAATAATAATAAGTTTGGTTGGGTTAGATAAATGCAGAACTATTCACATACTAAAAGGCAAAATACGCGCTGGAGATTACGTGATTGAAGACTCGGGGGACGAAAATCAGATTATCAAAGCGATGGAACCAAACGAAATGTATAAGTACCTGGGATACGAGCAAGCAAAAGGACTAGATCACAAAGATATTAAGAATAAACTAACTTTAGAGTACAAAAGAAGATTAAATAAAATTTGTAAGAGCCGATTAACAGGAAAAAATCTAATAAAAGCAATTAATACATACGCTATCCCAGTGCTGACATATTCGTTTGGGATCATCAAGTGGAGTCAAAGTAATATAAATTCTATAGAAAGAGCTACTCGTACAACTCTCACAAAATACAACCATCATCATCCAAAATCAGCAATAGAAAGACTTAATATTAAACGGCAAAATGGAGGTAGAGGTCTTATATATATTACTAATCTATGGAAAAAACAAATTAACTCATTACATAAATTCTTTAAGCAAAAATCTCTCACCAGTAACATCCATAAAGCAATAGTAACGAATGACAATAGCTACACACCTCTTAACTTACAGCAAACTTATGAAGAAAATACTCTAACGCCCAACCAACAAGAAACAGTTCTGAAAGAAGCATGGCAGAAAAAAGCCCTACACGGGCGACATTATAATGACCTCGAACAAACACCCATAGATAAAGAAGCATCAAATAAATGGCTTAAATTAGGTACCCTCTTTCCGGAAACAGAAGGTTTCATAATAGCTATCCAGGATCAAATAATTAACACTAGAAATTATAGAAAGTTCATAATCAAAGACCCTACACTTACGAATGACAAATGCAGAAAATGTCACATCCACTCTGAGACAATCCAGCACATCACTGGAGCTTGTCCTCATCTCACACAAACCGATTACACTCATCGTCACAACCAAGTCGCTAACATCATTCATCAGACACTCGCCATTCAACACAAACTCATAACAGACACACACACTCCATACTACAAATACACTCCTAGCACCATCCTAGAAAACTCCACTCACAAAATGTACTACGACCGCGCAATACTTACAGACAGAACCATCCACTACAACAGACCTGACATCACTCTACAAGATAAAATAAATAAAACCACTTACCTGATTGATATCGCCGTCCCCAACACGCACAATCTAACAAAAACAATAACTGAAAAAGTACACAAATATGCAGACCTCAAGGATGAAGTAACCAGAATCTGGAGACAGGATAAAGTGTATATTGTGCCAATTGTCCTGTCTACTACTGGAGTAATCCCAAAACACCTTTTCCACAGCTTAAAATTATTAAATATCAAAGAGACCACATACATTAAATTACAAAAAGCAGCTATACTAAATACGTGTCGTATAGTTAGAAAATTCATGCAGATAGACGAAAATGAAATTTCAGCACCACCACCACTACCCCAAACTACAGAACCGATAGATAACCACAGACCACCAACAGCTACCGAAACCAAATGATATTCTTCATATGTCCTTTACTTGGCGCGCGCCCGTAAAGGACATTAAAACCGGCCTTAGAGCCGAGAGCAAATAAGATTGCCAAAGAAATAATAATAATAATAAACTTTATTGTACACCTTTTACAATTCAGACAAATAAATATAGGTAGCGCTAAGTGGATGGTAGGGTACAAAGGCGGCCTTATCGCTTACAGCGATCTCTTCCAGGCAACCTTTGGGTGGACGGAGATGGTGAGTGTTAGTGGAGGTGGTTCTGGGTGTACTTACAACTTAAATATATGAATATACAATTACATACATACATATACATACACACATACCTACATACATACCTACATACATACATACATACATACATAGATACATACATACATACATACATACATACATACATATATACACAAGAAATAATAGTTATGTTACAAATGACAAGAAAATGTGATAGCAGAAAGAAAACGACTGCAAGGAAACAATGACGCTGTGTTACAGCCTTGAAAGATAGTGATCCTTCACGAGCACCTTGAAAGTAGCGAGCGACTGTGCCTGCCTCACCAAAAGCGGTAGCGCATTCCACAGCCGCACGGCTCGAACCGTAAAAGATTGGTCAAAGGCTCTGCTTTGATGTTGAGGCATCTCAAGCTTGAGCCTCTCCGATGACCGTACTGGTCTAGAATGTGTGTCATGACAGAACCTGAAACGTTCCTTGAGGTAATGGGGGGTAGCAGGATTAAACAGTATATTGTATAGAAGAGATAAGATATGAGTATTCCGGCGAAGGCGGATCGGCAGCCACTTGAGTTTCGTGCGATATTCGGAAATGTGGTCATATTTGCGTAATCCAAATATGAACCTTATACTAAAATTTTGGAGTCGCTCAAGTTTATCTAACTGCGCTTCGGTAAGATCCGGATAGCTGACATCGGCATAATCGAGAATGGGAAGGAGAAGTGATTGAGCTAGCGCAATTTTAGTAGCAGTTGGAAGAAAGTTACGAAGTCTGCACATAGACTTCGCAGATGCAAACATTTTTCGACTGACTTGTCCTAGTTGAGGTCCCCAGGAAAAGTCTTGGTCCAAAACAATACCCAAGTCCTTTACAGTATCGCTGTAAGGTATTGTAGTACCGTCGAAAACTATGGGTGGCATCTGTGTCCACGCGATCTTGCATCGTAAACGAGGGCTACCGACAACAATGACCTGGGTCTTCGTGGGATTCACCTTTAGGCCGTAGGCCGTACTCCATTCAGATATACGAGCCAAGTCAGTGTTGACCATCTTGACTGCTTCGGAAAATTCATCAGGAGGTGCTTGTGAGTAAATTTGCAGGTCGTCGGCATACAGGTGGTAGGAAGAGAGAAGTTCATTAGAGATAGAATTTATAAAAATTGCGAAGAGTAAAGGAGAAAGAACGCCCCCCTGCGGTACGCCAGCAGCCGTATCAGACCAGGAAGAGTATGAACCCTCAACGGCAACACGCTGCCGGCGGCCACACAGGTAACTACGAAAGAAATCAATCACAGTTGGAGATATGTTAAGAGAGCTCAGTATTCCAAGCAGTATGTCGAAATCAACGGTATTGAAGGCGTTGCTAAAATCTAGCAAGGTGAGGAGAGTTAAATTACCGTTTTCAATACCGGATCGTATGTCGTCGGTGATGTGGACTAGAGCCGTAGTGGTACTATGTCCCGGACGAAACCCGGATTGGTAGGGATTAAGGAGACGGTGTTTGGTAAGGAAAGCGCTAAGCTGGTTATAGATTAGACGTTCAAGGACTTTGGAAAGGAAAGGTAAAATAGAAATTGGACGGTAGTCGGAAAAGGATTCAGGATTTGGTTTTTTGGGTAGTGGTGTGATTTGCGCCTCCTTCCATGCAGAAGGAAAGACGCAACTGGATAAGGAATAGTTAAGGATATGGCAGATGACAGGAAGGATCTCGTCCAGGACAGGGAGTATCATCTTACGGCTGATACTGTCACTCCCCACTGCATTGGAACTGATGGATACAATGCTCTTTCTAACATCACAAGCTGTGACTTGACTAAAGAAGAATGGTGAGTAGTCGGGAGAGGGAAGAGAAGAAAGATAGTGTAAAGTCTTAGACTTTATAGACCCATTAATATAGGGTGAAGAGGAGAAGTGTTTATTTAAGGATTCGATATCTAGATTGTTGGTGATAGGAGTTTGACGCTGTTTGCCAACTCCCATCGACCTTAGAAATGCCCAAACCTTGGCTGGGTTACCATTTTCTACGGACTCATGAATATGGCGGCGTTGAGCATCCCTACACATCCTGTTGCTCCGATTACGAGCTGCAATGTACTCATTACGACTCAATGAATTCGGTTGACGTTTAAATTTGGCTTTCGCTGCTGCCTTTCTGCGAATCGCAACTCTGATCTCGTCTGTCAGCCACGGCGCTGGTACATGCTTCATTTTTACAGGTCGGATTGGGGCATGAACGTCATACAATTCATTGAGTTTTTTGCTAAACACCTTGATTTTGTCATCAATTCCCTCAGCAGCAAGGAGCTCAGACCAGTCAATGCTGCCGGCATCCTCACGAAGCCTGTCGTGGTCCATGCCACCAAAATTGCGCTGAAGGAGAGTTTTAGGTTTAAATTTAGGAGGAGAGAGTTTGTAGGAAAGGAAGATAAGGTCATGGTAGGAGAAGTTGTCAGCAGAACATTGTCCGTGCTTGACAACGTGCTGGTCTGACGAGACAAGGATAAGGTCAAGAAGAGAAGGTGAACAGTTAGGAAAGTGGTGAGTGGCACTTAGTGGAAGAAGAGACAAGTTGAAGGATTGAGCGATGGATTGAAGGGAAGAGGAGCGAGAATCCTGTTTCAGGAGACAGGTGTTAAAGTCACCCATAATTATGCTATGACTGTAAGAGGGAGTTAATTTTAGAAGTAAATTTTCGAATGAGGAGAAATAATCGACGCGTAAAGAAGGACAGTAATAGACACCGAGCAATACTCTGGTATGTCGCAGAGTTAGCTCCAGGAAAAGATGTTCGCCAGCGTTCTGCGGCGGGGGCTGCGGTGACATATCAATTATTTTAAAGGAAATGTTTGCTCGAAGGTATATGGCAACACCGCCGCCGCCGCAGCTCGTACGATCATTTCTTACTAACTGGTATCCAGGTAGAGAGTAGGAAGTAGAGGGAAGACAGGGTTTTAACCAGGATTCAGAAACTAGGATTGCATGGATACTCTTACAGTCAAGATTTGCCAGCATATCGTGGTAATGAGCCGGAATACTCTGTGCGTTTATATGGACTACATTTAGATTTTTCGGTACATCGGAGAAATGTGATTCAAGTGTGTCAGAAAGTGAAGGAAAACTGGTAAAGCTGTCTTGATCAGAATTTGCTGAAGCAAAACTATCATTATCACTCTGCGTGTCGTCCATTATAAAGTATAAATATAAAATAATAAAATATATAAAATGTATGCAATAAAAAAAAAAATAAAATAAAAAAATTAAAATAAAATAAAATAATAAGTTTTAAAGTGTGTTGTGTGAATACGCAGGTCCACCTGCCGGTTACGTGTCACAATTCAAAAAAATAAAAAATAAATAAAATGTAAGACTACCTCAAACAGTGCTGCGTTCGGGCAAAAATCCCAGAGTTTATAAATAGATAGGTGAAGAAATAGTAATCAGAAATCATATAAAAAATAATTGTGTACATATAAATAGTAATAAATAATATTTGATATCATCTGCACTGATATTGCCTATGGTTTCATAGACAATTCACGCCTCTGATACCAAACCTGGAACGCAACTGTTAACTTCACATTTGACAGGTGTCAAACGTCAGTAACAGCAAACATTCGTAAACAATAAAATAATGTTATTAAAGTGGGATTTGACAGTTTGTATTTAAATATAATAACGTTGAGTGGTAAAGATATAGAAAATAGTTAGAATATAGAAGGGTATAGGAATAAAATATAATATAATAATGATATGTTAAGATAGGTAGAAGCAATAAATACATCAAAAGTAATAAATATATTGTGAAGGTACTCGATTACTACCACAAGACAAAGGAAATAGGAAGTGAAATTGTTACCCGAACGAAGCAGGATTATCAAAGTCACTTTTTAGTGGCGCCGCGCTTCCCTCTCCGTGCCACCGCCGCAGGAGATCGCTCGGGGACTGCTGCAGGAGACTGCTCGGGAACTGCACCGGGCTCGCCAATCGCACGCAAGTCATTGAGACTCGCAATGCGGCGCCTGACGCCATCCGGTCCCAGGACGTAGATGTGGCCCGCTTTAGTCCAGCAGTTCGCCACACCGAACTTATTCCGCGCTGCCATGAAGACCTGGTGACGTGTCTTCGTCAGGAACTCCGATATTGTGATACCCGTGCCCTTTAGTTTGGTCTTATTGTACCAGACCTTGTCACGGGTATCTACATCCTGCATCTTGACCAGTATTGGTCTGGGTCTTGTCTTGCCGGCGAAGCTGCCCACCCGGTGACATCTACGGACGTCAGAGGTAGTGAAGCTATCCACTTTTAGCTTCTCCTGGACCATGCTTGCAACCACCATTGATGTGTTTTCGCTCTTGTTCTCAGGGACTCCGTGGATCAAGAGCATCTTTCTACGGCCTCTCATCTCCAACGCATCCAAGTCCCGGACAAAGAACTCCATCTGCCGCTGCAAACACTCAAGCGCATCTAAAATGAACCGCTTGAAGGCCCAGTAGTCCTGTGCCAAGCTTGAAGTGCTGCCAGATGCAAGTTTGGATGGCGTACCGCTATGCCCAGCTTCAAATTTCGCCATCCTTTCTTGGAATTCCGCCCTCATTGCAGCCAGTGTTCCATTCACAGCATCCACTGCCTCCATGTTGTTGGTGATGTTGTGAGTGTAGTTTTATATTCAGTGATAACAATGACACCAAACCAGCAGGTAGCGTGCCTTTCAATATGTACTTATTGTTTTAAATAATATTTATAATTTAAATTAAATAATTTATTTTTGGGGGAGACGCTTCCCTATGTGTTTCACTTTGTACACCTCGTGACCGAATGTTAATTATTTTAAAACAATAGACACGTATTTTTTATTTTCTCTCGGAAACAATAGTCCAGTCATTTGATAGATAAAAAGGGGTTACCTGGAAAGTTTTCCGGTAGTTTTGAAAATTGGTGAATTTATAGATTTGGGTATGCTCTTTTCGAATTTCAACTTTGCCACCTCGTACACCCGCCGCTCGAGCCGCCATATTGAAAAAATGGCGCCTAAAAACGGTTTTTTATTAATATCTCCGTTCCGACGTAGTTAGACTTGTACACGTGGTGGTGCAGATGAATAATACTTTGCGGCGCTCGTACGCCAAAAACTATTGATTTTATGAAAAAGTTATCAATACATAAATTGTAGGATTTTTTTTCTAGTTTAATTTTGTAAATAAATATTTTTTCGTAAAATGCGTCGGAACGGAGATATTAATAAAAAACCGTTTTTAGGCGCCATTTTTTCAATATGGCGGCGCGAGCGGCGGGTGTACGAGGTGGCAAAGTTGAAATTCGAAAAGAGCATACCCAAATCTATAAATTCACCAATTTTCAAAACTACCGGAAAACTTTCCAGGTAAAACTACCAAATGACTGGACTACAAATACTTTCGAAGATAATAATATATTGATTTGAAATATCGTGTGACTTGACACTTCTATGTACAGTGCTGTCAACGAGACCTGGCAGGTCTGAAGTTAGGCTTTGCGAACTTTCGCGCAGGTACATTCGTGTACAAAACTATTACTGCAATATTATTTTTTATAAACCTAATGTACTAATAAAATTCCCTAATCAGTGACGAAGTACAAATAAACCAAATATATTATTTTTTCATAAACTGCGTTAAATCATAAATGAATTTTTTTAGTCGCGCGCTACAATGACTTACTTGTCATCATCAGACCCCTTGAGCAGCACCCAGGGCTGCTGGAACTGCATGTGCTGGTTCCCGAGCCGCGAGATGGACAACACGTGGCGCAGCGCCTCGCGGAGACGACCCTTCTCCATGTGTTGCACGTACGCTGAGGAACAAATATTTTTTAAACATTAACCCATGGGTGGTTTTCCGAAAAAAATCACAAAATGTTAACGGCGTCATTATCCTCAACCAAAAGTTAACACAAAATTGAAACACAATATTTGCTTTCAATAAAATAAGCTGTGACACCGCTCTTAACCAATCCAATAAAAATAAGGATGATAATAAGCTACCACGATGCTTAATAACGCAGGAGATTAATGATTTGTTAAATAAAAGTTAAAGTTTTTCAGAAAACCACCCCCTTACACTAATATTTCTCCTGTGTCAAGGGTGCGTTTACAAACATACAAGTTCACACATACTTATGACACTCAGACCCAAAACAACAATTTGTAGATCACACAAAGAGTTGCTCCGTGCGGGAATCGAACTGACTACACGTTACACGGTAAACAGTTGCCCAGCTACCGCGCTAATAGAGCAGTCAAAATAATTATTAATTATTATGTTATCGGCTTACTCACGTAACTATTTGACGAGGAACTCGACTAGTTTCTAGTCATGCTAGAGGCTCATATTTATGAGCAGCATTCCGCGACACACGACGCGGCGATTGTCGCGCTGCTACTCTCAGTAGCAGAGCCTCTAGCATGGCTTGAAACTAGTCGGATTTCGTCAAACATTTACGTGAGTAAAAGTAAGCGTCCACAGACCCGCATCGTACGCATCGGACGGATGGTGAGGTTACTAGATGCCCAATTACCTCCCTCCCCATCTTCCCAATTCCCCAACAACCCTAAATTCCCAACCCCCAAAAAAGCCAACAACGCACTTGTAACGCCTCCGGTGTTTCAAGTGTCCATGGGCGGCGGTGATTGCTTACAATCAGGTGATCCGTCTGTTCGCTTACCGGCTTATACCATAGAAAAAAGAATCGTGAATCGAACCTAATATGTAATGAAATATAGTAAAATACGTACCAACAACTTCTCTGTTAACTAAGGCGATGAGTTCATAGTCCGCCTGCGTGAATGCCACGTCCGGGACTCGACCCTTGAACGTATTCGCGCAGAAACTCAGCGACCGATGGCAGAAGTTACCCAAGTTGTTTAGTAACTCCGAATTGTTCCTTTAACAAACAGATTAAACTAAGATATATATCACACTAATATTATAAATGTGAAAGTTTTGTTTGTTTGAATGTTTGTCCATCAATTACGCTGAAACTACTGAACAGATTTTGATGAAATCTGGTATACAGACAGGGTTTGCGCTGACTTTATATACCACTTTTAAACGAGACCGAAAACGAAACCGCTGGACTTAAGGACAATATTTTTAAGTTTAAAAACCTTACTTCAACCTGAATGTTTGATATCCACAATAGAGATAGTTGTGGAAAAAAATAGATTATATTGTTTGGTCATTAAAATTAAGAGTGTGTACCAAATATTAGATCGATCTGATGTCAGGAAGGGGGTTAACCTCTCATATATAAGACAAGAATAGAAAACATATTGTGTCTCGCATAGATCTGAGTTCCGGCACACGAAGGCTTAATTCCAATTACTAATGTCAACCCAAACAAACAAACACACGGGCCAACTAAATACATAATACCGTTTTAACACGTTAACCGCTATATCGGTCACCGGTGACGCTTAGCGGAGGATTTGCCTACAACAGTTTTCTTTCGGCAGTTAATGCTTTAAATATCTAGACTCACCTAGTGCCAAGTTCTATCCAGCTGAAACTTGAGTCTGAAGTCTCAGGTCGGATGCTAGCCAGGTAGAAACGCCACACGTCTGATGGTATACCTGTGTCCTGGAACCATAAAATAACATTTAACGTGAATAAGTAATAAGGTTACACTGAGAGACCATAAAAAGAACTGTGGCGACACCCTGACAAGTGACAGATGACAGAAGTTGCACATAGACTATCGACGAACAAATCAACGGATGACGTCATAAATATCCTGCATCGCACATATGAAGTTTACATGCGAATTAACACGGATAGAAAATCCCAACGAACAACAGTTGGGCAGAAAGCCCGCCAGGCACGATCACCTCGCCTGGTCGGAGGATCCTCCTTTTCTTAGGGAACTTTACTCTCTGTTCCCCCTGACTAAGACAGCAGAGCAAAGACAAAGATCAAAATAAATAATTAAATAAATCAAGTATTAAACTATGTATGAACAGCTCCATGTTCCTTGACCACAGACGTCAGCGTGTAATGTTGTAGATTGTCTAAATGTTACGGAATGCGGCGCGGCTGATAATGCCATTTGTGAAGAGTAATAAATTAGCTTAAAAATATCATCTAAATTGATTAAATTTGTTAATATCATCTAAATGCATAATTCATAATTATACTCTTTTTGGGCCAAGTTTAAAAACCCACACTATAATAGTTTTATTAGTTAAAAAAACTAACGTTTGTCCCGAACAAATAAATACACGTGACTTTTATGAACTTGCCGTCCTCGTAGTTGTATGTCTGGAAAGAGTAATATATTTTATTTGAAATCATAATTAAGAAAGTTCTGACAATGAGATAATTGGAAGATCCTGTAAAAAATAGTCTCGCACCACATCAGTTTTTTATGGTCAGAATTGTGAGAATGTAATACCGAGTGACTGGTAATAAAATTAGTGCCATCGCACGTATTTAAACACATGATTGTACTGATAATTACAAACAACGTCCCAAGTAATATTATTTTTGTATGGCCAAGTTTTATTTTTATCACACATTCTTTAGCATTAAGTTATATTCAATATTATATATGTTATATTATTACCTGTGCATCTGTCCCGAACACGCCCACACCTCTCGACTTTGAGAACTTGCCATCCTCGTAGTTCAGGTATTCTGGAAAAGTACATACATTATATTTGAAATACATACTTATTTAAGAAAGTTCAACGATGCGATTAAGATTGTAACTATCATTAATTCAAATACATTTAATTCAACAACATTTATAGTTATGCGTAAACTAAACGTATATATTGAGCTCAAATGGTTGAAGATATCTGATGCAGTAAAATTCAACTACTAATAATTACCTAATTTTACTAATATGACAATGTTCGATTAATCTTAAATCAGTGTGTTATGAACATGAATTCGTGGGAAAATTAATAATTATGTTATCGGCGTACGGAACTGGCTGACGAGGAACTCGATTAGTTTCAAGCCCATGCTAGAGGCTCATATTCATGAGTACATAATAATTACCGCGTACACAGTGGCTGACGCGGACGTGTCGCGCTGTAGTTCCTCGTCAAACAGTTACGTGAGTAAGCCGATACATAATAATTAATTTAGCATCAAGTCTCACCAACGTGTATAATGACTCCCATTAGCTGCTTCAACATGATGTTTCAACATACATAAAATTACCTGTAGCGTACAAGTGGCTGACAGGACGTGTCACACATGACATACATACATTGCAAGTTAAATAAAAGTTTGTTGTAATAAATGCTATACAGGGCTGTAAGCGGAACGCTCCCGAAAAACGCCACATGATTGTTTATGTTTTAATAATTTGTAATCGTACAAGTGGCTGACGATTACGTTCCTCGTATGACTCCCATCAGCGTGGCGGGGAACATGATGCAGTGGAACGTACATAATAATTACCTGTAGCGTACAAGTGGCTGACGAGGACGTGTCCCTCGTTGACGCCCATCAGCGTGGCGGGGAACATGATGCAGTGGAACATACATAATAATTACCTGTAGCGTACAAGTGGCTGACGAGGACGTGTCCCTCGTTGACTCCCATCAGCGTGGCGGGGAACATGATGCAGTGGAACATACATAATAATTACCTGTAGCGTACAAGTGGCTGACGAGGACGTGTCCCTCGTTGACGCCCATCAGCGTGGCGGGGAACATGATGCAGTGGAACGTACATAATAATTACCTGTAGCGTACAAGTGGCTGACGAGGACGTGTCCCTCGTTGACGCCCATCAGCGTGGCGGGGAACATGATGCAGTGGAACGTACATAATAATTACCTGTAGCGTACAAGTGGCTGACGAGGACGTGTCCCTCGTTGACGCCCATCAGCGTGGCGGGGAACATGATGCAGTGGAACATACATAATAATTACCTGTAGCGTACAAGTGGCTGACGAGGACGTGTCCCTCGTTGACTCCCATCAGCGTGGCGGGGAACATGATGCAGTGGAACATACATAATAATTACCTGTAGCGTACAAGTGGCTGACGAGGACGTGTCCCTCGTTGACTCCCATCAGCGTGGCGGGGAACATGATGCAGTGGAACATACATAATAATACATACCTGTAGCGTACAAGTGGCTGACGAGGACGTGTCCCTCGTTGACTCCCATCAGCGTGGCGGGGAACATGATGCAGTGGAACATACATAATAATTACCTGTAGCGTACAAGTGGCTGACGAGGACGTGTCCCTCGTTGACTCCCATCAGCGTGGCGGGGAACATGATGCAGTGGAACGGCACGTTGTCTTTGGCCATGAACTGATACAGTTTCACCTGCAAAGCGTAATAAGTTATATATTCATATTCATATTCATATTCATTTATTTGCTTTCCACAATGTATATACATAGATGTTCTTAAAGGTAAAAATAACAATTATGGACCCAGTTTGGGCACAGCAATTTTAAAGATATAAAATATAGATATATATATAAATATAATTTTTATATATAGCATTAATATTTGTTTTAAAAACGTATGTAAAATCAACATTTTTTTAATATTTCTCTCTCCTACGAATTTTATAATTTGCTGTGCTCGACAGGGTCCATAATTGTGACTAAATACTGTATTTTATAACATCTGCGTACATTATGGATGCAATAAATACTTGAATACTTGAATCTTACTAATGTCAATAAAATCTGAGAGAGCCATGCTTCGGAACGAATGGGCCAACTCGACCGGAGTAATATCACGGTCTCACAGAAAACCGACGTGAAACAACGCTTGCGTTGTGTTAGTGTAGTTACCGAAGGCTCAATTCCCCCTTCCCAAACTTCCCAATCCCCTACTCCCCAACAACCCTTAAATTCCTAACCCCCAAAAAGTTGGCAACGCACTTGTAACGCCTCTGGTGTTTCCAGTGTCCATAGGCGACGGGATCGCTTACCATCAGGTGATCCGTCTACTCGTTTACTGGCTTATACCATAAACACATAAATAAATACCTTCTGCAAGCGGTTCGGTTCGCTTTCCCAAGTCATCTGACATATTGGCCACTTTTTTACCCGACTGCGCCAGAAGGAGGGTAGTTTTTCGAGAGTATGTAATGTAATAATTGTTTGGCACGCCCTACAGCCTAAAAGCTTGTGGATTCTGACTTGAAATGTGTCGTTAGATGGGCGCGTCGATTTACACGTGGGATACACTGGACCATTACAAGGATAGCGAGCGATATTAAACGGGCAGAAGCTAGTATGTAATAAAGTAACTCACATTATACTCTTTATCCGGTTTCCACCATTTCTCGAATTCTTTAGTGGCGTTCTGCGTGATGCTGAGGTAGCCGATGGGCGCGTCGAACCACACGTAGAATACCTGCGAGCATTACAATAAAATTTTACTGTTAATAAGATCTAGTAAATAAATACAAATAATACATACATGTACACTTAAGACATGGTACAGGGGTTTAATTAAACCTTAATTATGTTTCTCGGCTTAACGCACGTAAATATATGACGAAGAACTCGACTAGTTTTAAGCTAAAATCACTTTATATAACATAGGCTTTAATGTCGTAAAGTGTACAATAGTCACGGTACAGAAAACAAGTCAGTGCCTGTGGTCAAACGCGTCGCTGAGAGAAGTGGGGAGCGTAGTAGTGGATTCGCCATTCGCCAATCCCTAAACCCCCCTCCGGCTACCCCAGCTCTCCCTGCGGTCGCCACCGCGGTAGCTCGATGATTTGCGCCGGCTTAAAAAAATCACTATTCATGAGCAGCATTCCGCGACATTTTACGTGGAGGACTAAGGGGACGCCTTTGTTCAGCAGTAGACGTCTCTCGGCTGATGATGATGATGATTCCGCGACACATGGCGCGGCGACTGTCTCGGAATACTGCGTCGTGTAACTAATCAAGCCGTGAAACTGGTTGAGTTCCTTTCAAATAATTACGAGAGTAAGCCGATAACATATAATATAATTTAGTATGTATCTCACGAAAATTATAATATAAACTTAACTTACCTTGTTAGTGAACCCGGGTACCGGTACGGGCACCCCCCACTTGAGGTCCCTGGTGACGGCGCGCGCCCGCAGCGGCTCCCGCAGCCACGCGCGGGATACTGCCCGCGCCGGCGGGGACCACTGCTTCTCTGTAGACGTTATCCATGTGCGGATCGACGGCTCTAGCTGGACAAACATACATATCTATATATTAATACGTGATGCAAAATCTTTGGACCCCTTTTTACGAAAAGCTGCTGGCTGGGGGTGACGGAGGGGGTGCCCGGACGTAGGAGCATAAAATTTGGAAACTTATAATTTATGTGTAGGAGAAATGCAGAACGCTAAATATTTTTCAAAAATAATGCTTATAAAGTACATTAAATCAATAAATAAAACATTACACACACTACCATGCATAGTATCTAATCATATTTGACAAAACGTCAAAATCGACAAACTTTGCGATGATATTCTCACGTCTCATATGAATAAAGTTTTCCTGTTCATGGTTCATGATGCGCCGGAATATATTAATTTGAATTTTACAAAACGAATAGCAATTTGTTAAATAAAAATTTACCTTGAACGTATGTTAAGTGGTATTGTAAATTAAATCGTATATGGTCGAATTTCGACCACTAGGCGACCACTAGTCACTTTAAAACCTCGTCCCCCACTAGAAACATTTGTTGAGCGACATGTGTCCCCGGAGACATCGGGCGACATCGGACGACATCGCCGCGACATTGTTGAAACTATTCCTTGTCGCACAGTCACATAGGTTTAAAGCATCTATTGTATACAAAGTGGTTTACAATTTTAATATAAAAAGTACATTTATTTATGGTACAAGCCGGTACGCGGGCTGCTGGATCATCTGATGGTAAGCAATCGCTTTATCGCTCCTGCTGCTCGTCTGCCGACCTATACTATAAGTTAAGTATGGGCTTATCAAGCTTCGGCACTGTTGTGCCGTTTCAATCGGAGTGATACCACGGCCCCACAGTACACCGACGTGAACCAACGCTTGCGTTATGTTTCCTTGAGGTTAGCGGAGGCCCAATTACCTCCCTTGCCAATCCCAGAATCCCCAACAACCCTTAAATTCTTAAGGGGGTGGTCCCCCAAAAGGCCGACAACGCACTTTGTAACTAAAACCCCTCTCACCTGTCCCAACTCGATGAACAGCTGCTGGCTGGGGGTGACGGAGCGGGTGGTCCCGCAGAGCTTGCACCTTTTGAGCTAATTTACCATATAAAAAAACAATCAATTTTTATCAATAAAAACCTAAAACCCCCCTCACCTGTCCCAATTCAATGAACAGCTGCTGGCTGGGGGTGACGGAGGGGGTGGTCCCGCAGAGCTTGCACCGGGGGGAGCATACATACCATATAAAAACTCGACTTTGGTCAATAAACACTAAAACCCCCTCACCTGTCCCAATTCAATGAACAGCTGCTGGCTGGGGGTGACGGAGGGGGTGGTCCCGCAGAGCTTGCACCGGGGGGAGCATACATACCATATAAAAACTCGACTTTGGTCAATAAACACTAAATGCCCCCCTCACCTGTCCCAACTCAATGAACAGCTGCTGGCTGGGGGTGACGGAGGGGGTGGTCCCGCAGAGCTTGCACCGGGGGGAGCATACATACCATATAAAAACTCGACTTTGGTCAATAAAAACTAAATCCCCCCTCACCTGTCCCAACTCAATGAACAGCTGCTGGCTGGGGGTGACGGAGGGGGTGGTCCCGCAGAGCTTGCACCGGGGGGCGCCCAGCTCCGTGGCCGTGATACCATATAAACTCTATTTCCGTCAGTAAAAACTAAATCCCCCCTCACCTGTCCCAATTCAATGAACAGCTGCTGGCTGGGGGTGACGGAGGGGGTGGTCCCGCAGAGCTTGCACCGGGGGGAGCATACATACCATATAAAAACTCGACTTTGGTCAATAAACACAAAATCCCCCTCACCTGTCCCAACTCAATGAACAGCTGCTGGCTGGGGGTGACGGAGGGGTGGTCCCGCAGAGCTTGCACCGGGGGGAGCATACATACCATATAAAAACTCGACTTTGGTCAATAAACACTAAATCCCCCTCACCTGTCCCAACTCAATGAACAGCTGCTGGCTGGGGGTGACGGAGGGGGTGGTCCCGCAGAGCTTGCACCGGGGGGAGCATACATACCATATAAAAACTCGACTTTGGTCAATAAACACTAAATGCCCCCCTCACCTGTCCCAACTCGATGAACAGCTGCTGGCTGGGGGTGACGGAGGGGGTGGTCCCGCAGAGCTTGCACCGGGGGGCGCCCAGCTCCGTGGCCGTGATACCATATAAACTCTATTTCCGTCAGTAAAAACTAAATCCCCCCTCACCTGTCCCAATTCAATGAACAGCTGCTGGCTGGGGGTGACGGAGGGGGTGGTCCCGCAGAGCTTGCACCGGGGGGCGCCCAGCTCCGTGGCCGTGATACCATATAAACTCTATTTCCGTCAGTAAAAACTAAATCCCCCCTCACCTGTCCCAATTCAATGAACAGCTGCTGGCTGGGGGTGACGGAGGGGGTGGTCCCGCAGAGCTTGCACCGGGGGAGCATACATACCATATAAAAACTCGACTTTGGTCAATAAACACTAAATGCCCCCCTCACCTGTCCCAACTCAATGAACAGCTGCTGGCTGGGGGTGACGGAGGGGGTGGTCCCGCAGAGCTTGCAGCGGGGGGAGCCCAGCTCGGTGGCCGTGATACCATATAAAAACTCGACTTTGGTCAATAAAAACCAAACCCCCCCTCACCTGTCCCAATTCAATGAACAGCTGCTGGCTGGGGGTGACGGAGGGGGTGGTCCCGCAGAGCTTGCACCGGGGGGAGCATACATACCATATAAAAACTCGACTTTGGTCAATAAACACTAAAACCCCCCTCACCTGTCCCAACTCAATGAACAGCTGCTGGCTGGGGGTGACGGAGGGGGTGGTCCCGCAGAGCTTGCACCGGGGGAGCATACATACCATATAAAAACTCGACTTTGGTCAATAAACACTAAATCCCCCTCACCTGTCCCAACTCAATGAACAGCTGCTGGCTGGGGGTGACGGAGGGGGTGGTCCCGCAGAGCTTGCACCGGGGGGAGCATACATACCATATAAAAACTCGACTTTGGTCAATAAACACTAAATGCCCTCACCTGTCCCAACTCAATGAACAGCTGCTGGCTGGGGGTGACGGAGGGGGTGGTCCCGCAGAGCTTGCACCGGGGGGAGCATACATACCATATAAAAACTCGACTTTGGTCAATAAACACTAAATGCCCTCACCTGTCCCAACTCAATGAACAGCTGTTGGCTGGGGGTGACGGAGGGGGTGGTCCCGCAGAGCTTGCAGCGGGGGGAGCCCAGCTCGGTGGCCGTGATCAACTTGCCACACTTGTCGCACTGGTCGCCGCGGGCATCCTCGTACCCGCACCCAGGGTACGGACATGTGCCTTCTACGAATCTAGAAACAAAATTATATTATTATTAATACTTATCAACATATTTTTTAGCTTTCTACAGAAGTAGCTAGTTTTAACGCACTTTTTCAAAGTCAAAGTCAAAATTATTTGTTTCAAATAGACTGGGAAGGCACTTTTGAACGTCAAAGTAAATATTACAATATTAAAAACAAAAATGTCTGTCTGTCGGTCAGTCCTCTAGTGAAGCATTTGCAGGATGCTTTATGTACAGGAGGCCTATAGTTTAGCAGTGGACTGTCACGGGCTTGTCCTTAGTACGAGTTTGCTTTACTATAGTAGTTGGTTTATTCGAGCCGGGCAATCAGAGCGCCGAACGCGCTCTCGTTTCTATTACTTTGAACGTAAAGCAAACTCGTACTAAGGGTACTGTTGTTACCACAGATGGGGCCCAGTAGGGCTGATGCCTGATCCGGAGCTGCGGACTACCTAGAGGATTTACCGGGGCTCCGGCTCGAAAAGCAGGAGTAGGAACGGGGTGGTTTTTAGTCAGTAGGAGTCTGACACTCCCTCTCGCCACGCCCAAGGCGGGAGAAGTCATTGGATGATTTTCCCCTCCCCCTAAAGAAAAGGTACTGTTGATGGTGGTAGATATATAATATATACATGACATACCTGTCAGCCAGGAACCGATCGCAGTTGGTACATAGCAGCTGGTCCACAGACTGCGAGCTCACGAACCCATTGTCTTTTAGTTAGTTTTAACACAACGCTTGCGTTGTGTGTTCGTTGTGTGAGTGAGGTTACCGGATGCCCAATGACCCCCTTCCAAATCCCCGATCTCCCAACAACCCTTATTACATACAATAGCTAACCCCTTAAACCTGGCAACGCACTTGTAACGCCTTTAATGTTTCGGGAGTCCGTGAGTGGCGGCGATTGCTTACCATCAGGTGACTCGTCAAAGTCAAAGCATTTATTTCAATTAATCCTAAATTAGGCACTTTTGAAACGTCAAATTGAATTGTCCGTCAGTCTGTCTGTCAGTGAAGCTAGGCGCTCGTCTACTGGCTTATACCACAAAGGCCTATAGTCCAGCAGTGGACCATCACGACCTATTGATGGAGATAGCTACATACCTGTCAGCCAGGAACCGATCGCAGTTGGTACATAGCAGCTGGTCCACCGACTGCGAGCTCACGAACCCATTGTCTTTTAGTTTCAGGAACATTCTCTGCGCTATTCTGTGGACCAAATATTGGGCGTTCAATACATTATTTTATTCAATTATAATTAATTTTGCTACAAATTATCAAGGCAAGAATCGTGAAATGTACTGCGCCGAAAATATTTAATAACGAATATTACCGGAAGAGAGATAGGGGGAAGAGAGAGAGGGGGAAAAGAAAGAGGGGGAAGAGAGAGAGGGGGAGCAAGAGATAGAGAAAGAAAGAAAGAAAGAAAGAGAGCCGTAGATAAAGAGAAAGAGAAAGAGAAAGAGAAAGAAAGAGAAAGAGAAAGAGAAAGAGAAAGAGAAAGAGAAAGAGAAAGAGAAAGAGAAAGAGAAAGAGAAAGAGAAAGAGAAAGAGAAAGAGAAAGAGAAAGAGAAAGAGAAAGAGAAAGAGAAAGAGAAAGAGAAAGAGAAAGAGAAAGAGAAAGAGAAAGAGAAAGAGAAAGAGAAAGAGAAAGAGAAAGAGAAAGAGAAAGAGAAAGAGAAAGAGAAAGAGAAAGAGAAAGAAATAAAGAGAGAGAGAAAGAGAAAGAAAAAGGGTGAGAAAGAATATTAATTTTCCCTGCATATTTAAAATAAATTAATAAACTCTTTAAATATTTTTTCGTTGATATATCGAACCGCACAGTCAAAAAGATTCTGAGCTAAAACATATCAGTAAATACGAGTACAATTGTCACTCACTCAGTCTGTTGCGGCGTGCTAGTCCTGCCGAAGTAGTCGAACCCGATATTGAACCAGCGATACACCGAGTTGTGTATGTCGAAGTATTTGTCGCAGATCTCGCGCGGAGTTATACCTTCTTCTAACGCCTGCAATATTAAAATATATATTATATTACAATCACCATAGTTTTTAATTGAAAAAATACAAAATACTTAAATGTAGGTACAGTGGAGGACTGATCTGCTTGATCATTTTAAAATATTGCTTAACCCAGCAAAACATTAAGCCATATCCCATAAAACCGGAGCTGCGGACTACCTAGCGGGTTACCGGGGCTCCGGCTCAAAAAGCAGGAGTAGGAACGAGGTGGTTTTTAGTCAGTAAGAGTCTGACACTCTTTCTCGCCTCGCCCAAGGTGGGAAAAGTCATTGGATGATTTCCCCCTTAAAAAAATACCCCATAAATGTCTTATCTAATAGAAAAGCGATAACGTCGCAGCTTAGTGACGCAACACGTGTAATCTCTTAGTCAGTGGTGCGTTTGATATTATTCGGCTACCTGCCGTCCACCACCCCGTTTCATTCACAAATCCAAGGTTATGGGGCGGGGCTAGTGAGCGCTTCCCATCATTTGCAAACAAATATTAATTTAGTGGTGGGCAGGCGAATGTGACCACCATTGTACCATATCTTACAACAAGCTTTTACATCATTTTAGTAGAATATCTAAGCACTTGGGCTCGGTTCATATCTGACGGAACTGCGTCGCGTATCATCGGTCGCGTGACGCCAGAACAGACAAATGTATAGAAAAACAGTTGACCGTTCACACTCGACCGATGCACAGTGTTTTAGAAACCCTTGGGGAGGACATTTTTAGCTAATAGCGTATATCGATGTAGTTAGTCCTAATAACACAAATTGCAAAAGAAACCCCATGTCAATTATTTTTAGTTTTCGAGAAAAAAATACTAAAGTTGCTAATTCGGAGTGTGGTTTAAATAGGTTTTTCTTTTATTTTTCTTTTATCATTAAAATAAAGAGCAAAATTTGATTTCCGGATTTTATCACATATATTTATGTGTTATTCAAGCTTTACAACACGTATGAATTGTAACTAGGTACAAAGATATTTGCAAAAAATCCAATTTTAGTTTCTATTTTTTATTTTTGTATTGACATAGTTTCCGCACGAAATCTTCATGGTAAATGATAGTAAGCCTTTTGTACTATGTACTTAAATTAAATCAGCTACATAATCCGTGGTATTACAAAATTATGTACAATTGAAAAAAAACTAAGCGCCTTTATTATTACAAATAGCAAAGTCAACAATCAGCACTTTGCTTTTTAAATGATACAATAATTTTATCTAGAGAAGTCGACATTTTAGAAGATGATGCTTAAAATAAATTCTTATTTAATCTACCATATAGATATGTTTAATATATACATGTTTTATTGTGTATTTCTTTCAATTACGTAGGTCCTAGTAATAGTCACCACACGATTTTTAATTGCAAACTATCATGACATGACTTTTGCTATATGGTAGATTAAATAAGAATTTATTTTAATCATCATCTTCTAAAATGTCGACTTCTCTAGATAAAATGATTGTATCATTTAAAAAGCAAAGTGCTGATTGTTGACTTTGCTATTTGTAATAATAAAGGCGCTTAATTTTTTTCAATTGTACATAATTTTGTAATACCACGGATTATGTGGCTGATTTAATTTAAGTACATAGTACAAAAGGCTAACTATCATTTACCATGAAGATTTCGTGCGGAAACTATGTCAATACAAAAATAAAAAATAGAAACTAAAATTGGATTTTTTGCAAATATCTTTGTACCTAGTTACAATTCATACGTGTTGTAAAGCTTGAATAACACATAAATATATGTGATAAAATCTGCGGATATTTTTGCTCTTTATTTTAAAGATAAAAGAAAAATAAAAAAAGTTCTATTTAAACTACACTCCGAATTAGCAACTTTAGTATTTTTTTTCTCGAAAACTAAAAATAATTGACATTGGGTTTCTTTTGCAATTTGTGTTATTAGGACTAACTACATCGATATACGCTATAAGCTAAAAATGTCCTCCCCCAAGGGTTTCTAAAACACTGTGCGATGATATGTTAGTACAACCTTAGGTTTTGTGGGGCTTAGTATATAAAAATTTATGATCTGTGTGGAAATGGAATAAACAAAATAAAAATAACCAATGATGCGATCGACGCATTTTACGTCAGATAAGAACCGACCCAAATGGTCTTGCTGGAGGGGAGAGGAGGAATATTAACACTTACAAGGCTGTGGTTGAAACACTTGCCGGCGTGTCGAAGACCTACATGCGCATATTCATTAGGGAGTATTTGTGTTGTGAATATATGTTTATTTGTATATCTCACCTTAGTTTCTGTCGCCGTCCCGTACTCGTCAGTGCCGGATATGTACAATGTGTTGTAGTCACATAGTCGACAGTACCTATTAACAAAATAATATTACAATTTTAACATCATAATTTGTTTTGCCCAGCTACCGCGCCAACCGTTCAGTTCTTGTGTAGGACTTTACTTCTTAATATTTTTTAATAAATTTTATGTTTCTTTCTTATAATTATTTTTTCTTTCTTTCAATTATGTATGTATTCTTTATATTTCTTTTGTTTAGGTTTTTAGGTTGTAATATTGGTTCACTTGTTTTGATTGTCATAAAATACAGTACAATTTTATAATTTTGTATGTATCTAGACACACGGCAGTGTGTCCGCCAAGTTCGAGCAAAAAAACCGACACACCGGCCGTGGGTTATATTACACGAACCATTTCGGGCCAAGTTCGACCCACCTATAACTCAAAATCTATTTTATCTACGCATATGAAATTTCTAGTATCTATCGAGATCTACTTACTTATCTAAAATACAAAATTTCATTAATGTACCTATTGTAGATCTTGAGATATTGACGTCAGAAAATCGCTATTTTTACTATACACTCACTGACTGACTCACTCACTCACTCATCAAAAACCTAGACCACTTCCAATAGTCGTATTGACTTGAAATTTGGCATGGAGGTAGGTCTTTAGGTCAAGGTAAAGGAAAAAATCTGAAAATGGCCAAGTGTGAGTCGGTTTTAAAAATAATGAAGGTGTAAATTCATACCCCTAAGGAACTAAAACAAAAAAATTATCTATATCTTCTAATGGTCGTACCGACCTAAAATTCGTTACGAAGGTTTGTATTTAGTCAAAGTAAAGTAAAATAAGAAAAAAAGAAAATAAACCTTACAAAAATAAATGAAATCCCACCCAAAACATAAATGTGAAAGGATGCCAAGTTCGATAATATTGGGATGCTTCGCCTATAAAAGAAGTGAGATCTAAATAAGTACCAAGTTCCATACACAGACCTCAGTTAAAAATGATATAACTTGGCAAGTTTTAATAGAAAATTATATACTTGAATCATTGCGTTTAGTAGGTTTATAACAAAGTGTGTGAAAACTTGCCAACTTGTTATATCATTTTTAACTGAGGTCTGTGTATGGAACTTGGTACTTATTTAGATCTCACTTCTTTTATAGGCGAAGCATCCCAATATTATCGAACTTGGCATCCTTTCACATTTATGTTTTGGGTGGGATGTTATTTTGTTTTGTATGTTTTTTATTTTATAATTTTATGTTTTCTTACTAACTAGTAAAGTGTCATTGTTTTGTTGTCTTACAGTGCATGTTGTGCATTAAAATTAATTATAAATTGGTGTTTAGATGTGAGTACTAATAATACAATTACTGGTTGTCCAAATACATAATAAATAAATAACTAAGTATGTTCACGCCTACCTCGCGAAGATATCAGCAGAGAGCACGCATCCGATGATGTTCCCCAGATGTGGCACGTTGTTCACGTACGGTAGCGCCGACGTCACCAGCACATTCTTCCTGTCTTTCACCGGTAATCTGAAACATTATAATTATAAAATTATAATACATTACTTGTCAAATGAATGTGTTTCTTAAAGTTTTATCTATATATATAAAAAAGGATTGCTGTTCGTTAATCTCACTAAAACTCGAAAACGGCTAGGTATACCGATTTGGCAAATTTTGGTCTTTGTGGTGAATTATTTGTGGAAGTCCAGAGAAGGTTTAAAAGGTAAGAATAAATAAAATATTATGTTATAAATTACTTATTTTAGTAATATTATAAATGCGAAAGTTTGTATGTATGTTTTTGTTACCCAATCACGCTAAAACAGCTGAAGGGATCTAGATAAAATTTAAAACAGGGGTAAATTATGGTCTGAAATACCACTTAGACCATCCCACGAGAACGCGGGCGAAACCGCGGGCAGAAACTAGTTTATAATATAATATAATAGAAAACTGCAACTCACACTATTTTCCCTGGAATTAATGGTTTCTGAAGCTTCTTGCGTCCATTCAGCCAGTTGTCCTTGGCTGCTTGTATTTCTTCCGCCGTGGGACCTAACTCGACTGCAGCGCCCTCATCCGGTGAACTGTTGGACAAAAAATATGTTATAGAAAGAAAGAAAGAAAAACAGTTTATTTTACACCGATTACAAAAATAACAAACATAATAATTGATAAAATAAACATAAAAGTATTCACGGCGCAAAAAGGCCAGATATATCGTATCGACATGCCTTTTAGGAAGGAAGGAGTAGGCAGAGGTGTACATTACGGCACGTAATGCTACTATACAATGTACAATTACTTTTGTAACTATTTGTGTTATAAGTCCCATGTAAAGGGTACGCCAATTGCCATATACTGGGCACAATTCCAGATTCCGTGCTACTACTGAGAAATTGTCGAAAAACCGAAAAATGCCCAATAATACCAGTAATATAAAAAATATAGTAGATAGATAGCTAGAAGTGAAAAAATGATATTAAGATGGTTTGGTCATATTGAAGTAATGGATGATAGGAGATATACAAAAGAGGTGTATCAAACGAGCATGCTTGGGGACATTGGTAGAGGGCGCCCTAGACGGACATCTATCGACCAGATTGGCGATACATTAAGTCTTTAACTGTTGAAGGCAAATCCTCCGCTAACGTCGGTCACCGGTGACCACCACGGCGTTCAATGTGTAGAAGGGCCAAATTAAAAGTACCTTTAACCGACGAGTATGCATGAAAAAACTGATGACTGTAGATGAAGCGAAAGAGGTGTGTAAGATTCGTAGCAATTGGCGTTCCATTGTCTCCCCCATGGGAGACAGGCGTGAGGTTATTTATGTATGTATGTACTTTTTTTTTCAGGATGGAAAATCATCCAATGAATTCTCCCGCCTTGGGCGAGGCGAGAGGGAGTGTCAGACTGTTACTGACTAAAAACCACCCCGTTCCTATTCCTGCTTTTCGAGCCGGAGCCCCGGTAAACCCGCTAGGTAGTCCGCAGCTCCGGATTAGGCATTAGCCCTACTGGGCCCCATCTGTGGTGGTCTGATGGCGATGTATGTATGTACTTACCCTACAGGCGAGGATAAGCTAGCCACTTGTGGAATGCCTAGAGCTGATGATGATCCGAATGGACCGGCAGCGGATCCTCCCCACTGTTTTACAGCTTCCTAAAAAGCAAGATTCACATCACATCACATCATCAGCCTATAAGTGGCCACTGCTGACCGAAGGTCTCTTCTCACACGGAGACAGTTTGAGCATTAATCACCACGCTTGCTCAATGCGGGTTGGCGATTTCAAACTTATAATCAGAAATTATAAGTCCAGGTTTCCTCACGATGTTTTCCGTCACCGTTTGTCAGTGGTGTCTAAATAATCTTAGAATTACATTACAAACTTTATCATAAACAGATTGTCTCGTTGATAAAGAGAGTGCAAGACTCAGGTCTGATTCCCGTACTTGACTAGTTTCAAGTTAGGTACCTAATAAGACTCCCGGTGTGACTTGAAACTAGTTGAGCATTTATCGAACAACTGATGTAAATGAGCCATACTTTTTATTAATTAAAAAATATACAATTTAAATTAACTAAAAATCACGGTTTACTTACGCAAATAAATGGAGAAAAGCTCTATTAGTTTAGTTTTTAGTCAGAGAAGGCAGCGCGACGTCTTCGCGTCTAGACAGCTGCACATGATGAAGAGTCCCTCTGTGACTCGAAACTAGTAGAGCTTTTCTCCATTAATGTACGTGAGTAAACCGTGATTTTTAGTTAATTTAGTATGTCTCACGATACTTATTATAAAAATATAGTTTAAGATTATTTAAAAATGTATATCTTTCCTTATTAAAAAAAAAACTTGAATCGTTACCTGTATAGCCTTAGCGCTGGCCAATTCTTCAATCCACCTCGTGATATGCGAGCATTCTGCCAGGTACGCTGACTTTAGTTCAGGATTGTAGTATACGGGGTAGAGTGTGCTCCATATTGATATGTCTGCCGCTGACAGTTTGTCCTGAAAGGATGATAGTAGTATAGAAATTATACCATGTTTTATTCCGGACTATAATCAGACAAATTCATTGGTTTTATTACATAGCAATGGCGCACTGTATAAGCCTGCACACGAAAGCAAGTGCCTAAACTTCTTTCATTGTTTTGTTTAATTGTTATTATTTTATTACTAACATAGGCTAAGAACATTGTTACTAACAAATTATGGAAGCAATTCTGAAAATAAATTTGATTTGATTTGATTACGTGAGATAGCAACATACATAGGTCCATCTTAGTTCTTATTTCTTATATCTTAGTTCCATGGACACTAGAAACACTAGAGGCGTTACAAGTGCGTTGCCGCCTTTTTAGGGGTGAGGAATTTAAGGGTTGATGGGGACTTGAAGATTGGGAAGATTGGGAAGGGGGAATTGGGTCTCTGGTAACCTCATTAACACAACGCAAGCGTTGTTTCACGTCGGTTTTCGGTGAGGTCGTGGTATCACTCCGGTCGAGCCGGCCCATTCGTGCTGAAGCATAGCTCTCGCACACTTAACCTCTCGTATGCCGTATATAAGACAACAATAGAAAACACATTGTGGCTCGTGTGGATACACCGTTCCAAACATACGAAGGGTTAATCTTAATTATTATTAGAGAAGAAGTAAAAGAAAGCGATAGTTTCCACTGGGCAAAAAGAACCTCGTAATAAATACGTTTGACTGCACGGTTGGTGCGGTGGCTGGGCAACTGGCTGCCGCGCAACGAGTAGCGGGTTCGATTCCCGCACGGAGCAACTCTTTGTGTGATCCACAAATTGTTGTTTCGGGTCTGGGTGTATTGTGTATGTGAACTTGTATGTTTGTAAACGCACCCACGACACAGGAGAAATTCCTAGTGTGGGGCAATGGTTTTTTCACTAAAAAATAAGTAAAACTCACCCCTAGAATATACTTGTGTTTGGCCAAGTTGGTGTCTACAGTGGAGAGCAACGCTTGCAGCGCCTGCTTGAGGTCCGAGGCCACAGACTTGGCAGTCAGCACGGCGGCCACGGCCGGGTGCAGCCGCGTCGCCTCCCACTCCTGCATCTGTTCGCTGAGGGGAACAAAATAGAATAGTTAAAAGTTGTAAATCTTAAAGCTGTTGTAGATTATACTACTGCTAGGGTCTGAACAGTGTGTAATCAATGGATCACCAATTTCTGCTAATCTTACATACTGCTTTCGCATCATCATTAGTCTTTTCATGCATGTTCGTCAGTTAAGGGTATATAACATCACGCTACGATCAATAGGAACCGAGCAGTGTGTGAAATCACGCGGAGTAGCTAGTTTGTATATGTTTATTTTTAAAATATTAATTTACGTAAGTACCTGTCATAAATCAAATAAATTAATAATATTATTTATTGGCTTCTATTGCATTTCACAATCTTCATACATATTCATACAAAATGGGCATCGAACAATCAACAATCAACAATCATCAATACAATCTCGTGTGAAGCTGGATTAGCAAATTACTTTGATGAGCACAGAAACACATCTTACTTCCACCAGAGATGTGCTGTAGATGCGTTTGGCTTCCACCAACCATATTCACTAGTACACAAAGCTTAGTACTGGGGTATTCTTCATAGCACACCTTACCCGCACAGCTACATAGCTTAGTATCGATGGTAACGGTTACGTACGTTTCGCAGCTTAGCTATTACAATATCTTCTTAGCATATAGCAGTGGAAAATCAGTTAGCTTTTCAGACAAACGTGGGATAATCGCGCACAAACATACATACATAGAATACAAGACATACCTACATACAAGTCAAACAGAGAACTTCCTTCTTTTAAGTCAGTAAAGAAATACATAAAAAATCCTACCTTTGTCCATCATCCGACAAATCAAGCACGGGGAACAGGTATGATGCTGCAGCGTTGCTGGAGAAGAAGGCCAGGTTGCCGTCCACCTCCAGCAGGGGCAGCTGGCGCGGCCCTGCGAATACATCGTCTGCAATCACAGACCGCAGCTCAGTCGCCGTTACCCACGGTTAGTAGCTAGTTAGCATGCTAAATATCTTACTAATATAATGGAGAATGTTAACGTTTTTAGACATGTGTGTAACTATGAAGCCCTCGATGTAACGAATTGATCTGTACACTTAGTTTTGTCGTACAATCAAAACTGACCAAATTATAGGTATGCATCTAAGGTTTTGATGACTTGAATTTCTCATACAAAATTAACGTTGTACTGTGACGTCATAGTACAACGTCTCATATATTTTATTTTTTAATACTTATAACTAAGTAGTAGGTTATCACTTAATAATGTTTTAAAGCTATTTAAATATAAGAATGTTTTATTTTCTTTTAATTTACGTAATATTAACATTCTCCATTCTAAAGCTAAGTTTAAATAAACCGACTTTAAACGCGAACCAATCGCTGACAAAACGTTATACACGTGTTAAAGTGCGAACTTCTGTTTTTAAGTCGGGTAATATACATAAAAACTTTTCCTAAGTCTGAAAAATGCCCCTGATCCGGAGTTACGGACAACGTAAAAGGTTACCGGAGCTCCGGCTCGAAAAGCAGGAGAAGGAACGGGGTGGTTTTTAGTCGGTAAGAGTCTGATACTCCCTCTCGCCTCGCCCAAGGCGGGGAAGTCAATGGATGAATTGCCCCAATAAAAAAAAAAAGTTTGAAATCTAAACAGATTTCAAACGCGAACCAATCGCGGACAAAACAAAACACGAGTTAAAGTGCGAATCTCCATTTTAAGTCGGGTAATATACCTAAAACCTTCTCCTAAGTCTGAAAAATACTACCTACTTATATCATAAGTAAATCAAACCACTTATACCAAAAAAACATACATTTAATTAACAGTCTTTGGCAGTGCAATCCAGATGCAGATTTATTTTTTGAAAGTGTTGGTCTGTGTCAAAATACATTTTGTAATTTTAATACTAAGTAATTTTAAATAAAAATAATGTTGAGTCTACCTTTAATTTAAGAGCATACACTAACTGTTATTTCCCATATTTTTAAGATTGTTTGTATGTATCTTATTTGGTAAGCCTTAATAAATAAATAAATGAGAATTTTATTTTAAATGTGAGATTTGATTTTATTGTAACTTTCGTGAGACATACTAAATTAATTATTATGTTATCGGCTTACTCACGTAGTGTTTTGACGATTAACTCGACTAGTTTCAAGCCATGCAAGAGGCTCATATTCATGAGGAGCATTTCGCGACACACGACGCGGCGATTGTCACGATGCTACTGACGACTCGAGTTTCGCGCCCATCGCGCCCTCTGCCTGGAATCGCGCGTACTATACGGCGCGTGCGACGTTGTTGGCTCGTTCGACTCGTTCGCCGGCGGCTGCGTAGGTGAATATGAGCCTCTTGCATGGCTTGAAAGTAGTCGAGTTAATCGTCAAAACACTACGTGAGTAAGCCGATAACATAATAATTAATGTGAGATTTGTTGTAATTAATTTAAGATTTTATTTTAATTTAATGTAATTTTAAAAACATGTAAACAATTTGGTATTGTTACTGTAAGTCTACATTGTTGTTGAATTATGAATAAATGAATAATGAAAAATATACCGAAAAATAACCAGAGAACTATAACATGCTTTATCAAATGTAATACCTATCTATGCAAACCAGCTATCACATCATATTATCAAAACACCTATTATCCATCCAACAACAACATAGTAAAGTAAACACAGATAGTGGTTAGTGGCCATCCACACTATCAAATAACCAATGTTTATACTTAATCTGCATTCTGATATAAAGTCGTATAAACAGTTTTTTGGCATAAGTAAACATTTTTGTAGTTAATAAATATCACGGTTTACTCGCGTAAATTTATGGAGAAAAGCTCTACTAGTTTCGAGTCACAGAGAATAAAATACTTTAGCCCGAGACCCCTTGCCTGGTAGTCGCACTTGCAACTAGTCGACAAACAAGGCAGTCGCCAATACAATTGTATAATAAAAAACTATTTCGTTTCTCAGTGACTATTTGACTGACAAATGACTTGGCAAGTATGTTTCTTGGAGGAATATGAGGGATCACCGAAAGAGAATAAAGAGAAGAGTTCCATAATCTGCCGTCACCACTCGACACTGGAAGAATAGTTGACAACTTTGTATTGGAGACAAAGAAAAAAAAGATTGATAGAATGTAACCAATTCCCACCAGGAGGGCCAAACACTATCTTGCCACCGTTGTGGTATAAAAAAACACCACTTAGAAAAAATAACATTACAGAAAAGCCCTTGGACACTATGTTTAACAACATTTATAAGGATAAAACATTAATACCTATGTTCCTAAGTTAGTTTCTGATGCAATAAATACTATGCTTAAGTAATTTTTAGTATTGCAAGAGATGAATCACTTAGTATATGTATGCAAAAGCATTAATTTCAAGGCATTAAGTCAAAACAAAAAACATTTAAGCTGCTTTTTTTTTAATTCTGTCATGGCTCACGAACACAATTTATGTTAAGCATGCATGAGGTCGCATCAAGCAGGTTCTAATAAGAAAACATCATATTTTTATTCAACTTTTAAATGGATTTTTCAGAGAATTTGAACTAAAGTTAGTCGCCGGTTAGTGAAGAACTAAATTCATGCTAGATATTAGATACTGATGCACACAAAAGCATAATAAGACATGATTTATTTAACTTAAAAGGACCAAGAGGAAAATCTGCCTACCTTCGAACGAAGCGCTGACAAGTTCCACTTTCTTCCCCGCTAAGTTAGCCGCAATAAGCAGCTTTAACGTAGAAGTGTTGTTTTCGTTTGTGTAAATCTTCATTTTAATACAAATTTCAGTCTTAAAAGTAATTTTTAGATCAATAACAATTTTCCATAACCTCTACGGTTTACCCAGCTGGCAGAAAATGAATTAGAATCTTGAGGAAATGTATTTTATCGATGTTTGTTCTCTGTCTTTTTACTTAAATAAGACAGAGATAGCGTTATGAGTACTGTTTAACTAACCATTTCTGAAAACTGGAACGTAGCTGACACGCTCAAAAAAAATGACAGCTCAGCTCATTGACTTTTTAGAAACCCCTCCGATTTCAAAAGCGCATTGCGACGTTGTTCGCGTGTACATTTTTGTGTACTCTTTAACTTAGTCGAATTTTAGTGGGCGCGTTCATTTCAATGTCGATTCGGTCAATAAAATAATATTTTGCCACAGACTAAATACAAAAAAAAAGGTGCAGATTTTATTTATCAGCAAATTGGATAAGCAGAATATATATTTTTTTTGTTACTTTACGTACTTTGCATTGCATTCAGAAAACACATCTTTGCTTGATAGATTCCATATTGATGATTATGGTTGGTTAATTCGTTTACAGCAAAATTTTAAAGATTATCTTAGAATATGACAAAAAATGTGTCATTTATTAATAAAATCTAGGTCAAATCAAAATACATGTTACCTCTTTTACATAAATTCACGCTGTTTATTTGTCCCTTTACAGCCATACAGCTTACAGCTATACAGCCTGTATACACATTCTGTATAGCACCCACTTTTCGATAGCCCATTATGTACTTTCAGGAGATAAGCCAACTAAGCAGGATTCTGAACTAGGCTTTTTCATCCAGTTTTCCAGCAACCCGGGCAGAGAAGCGTTAAAACACTTAGCCATCAGACCGCCACAGATGGGGCCCAGGAGGGCTGATGCCGGTTTGGAGCTGTAGACTGCCTAGCGGGTTACCGGGGCTCCAGCTCGAAAAAAACCTTTAATCAGTAGGAGGGAAAAATCATTGGATGATTCCCACTCAAAAAAAGTGTTGACGTTGACTGATCTTCCATAGGCCTTGCATCACAAACGCCTCAGTCCAATAATTTTAGAGAAAAAGGTGTTTCACATTACTCACACCAATAAAAACACAAATTCTACGTGATAAAAGTTTATTTAAATATTTCTTCCTCACTAATGTTCGACTATACTAAACGCAATATTTTATCGCTAACTAATATTACTTTAAATTACACAATATCGATTTTGGAATAAAACTTATACACAATTATAAGAACAAGTAAAATGCAAATGAGTAACATTACATTTGTTTTACAATACCAACAGGTACATAGAAATAGGCGTATCTTCAAAAATAGTTAAATTTATTTATTGCTTCGCTTAATAATTAATCGCCGTACTCAGTCATTTAATGATTACTCAAACTATTCCTTAGTAACGATTTTGTATCAAAAACAATTGCTAAGGAATGGATTAAGTAACTATTAAATGACTAAGTACCGAGGTAAGTAGTTATTTACAAAAAGTCCATAATTTTTATTCCATTTTTGTTAAAAATTTCGTACATCCAATTTGCGAGTTTATGAAATATTGACAGATATAATCAACAATATTAGGTAATTATTACAACTGATTTCTGTATTTTCTCAATAAAAAGTAAGACAAAATTTTATACTTAATATCTATTTGTATAGAAAACAGTTTTATTTTGTATCAGTTTATTTTTATATTCAGAAATTATCCCTTGTCAAAGTGCATTTAGTTTAGGTTTTGTGAAAATTGCAGAAATCAAGAAATGAATAGATTCTGATATTTACAATGCTTATTTCGTGATTTAGTATACTTATAGAGCATTTAAGATATCAAAAATAAAATAGAAAACTATTTTCGTAATAAAAATACAATATACATCTTGATAACGAAAAAAACTGTCCATTTCACTTATTGGTGAATTACTACTGCACTCAAAATCATTTAATGTTTATTTATGCCCGGTTCCTATATTTAACGAACCGTCGTGGTATAAGAACTACTATCCGTTTTTCGAGTACGGACTACGTCTCGTTATTACCGTTCCACAATTAACTTTCTTTACCTGCTGTCAACGAACATCCGTTGGTTATTGAAATACAGAGCCCTCTTCACTTCCAGGCGTGCGTTTCGTTATAAGCAAAATTGAAATTTAAAATAACACAAAATTCAAAATAAATTAAGTTAGATTTACATACAAATGAATCATTTAGTTTTTTTAGGATATGTAACTAACTATACCATTGCAGGCATCGGCTTGATATGTTTTTTTCCTTACCAACACAATTGAATGCATCTTACACTAGGAACGGAACGTAAGTTTCCCTATGCATACTTATTATAATACTCTTTGCACTGACGCTTGACATCCGTCAAACTTTGTAAGCGCGAGCATTCAAATTCTTTTCCTTTTCACAAGGGCCGTGTAAAATAAGAATTGAGGTGTTATTGTCATTTGAAAAGAAGTTACCTATTTTTTGAAATGGATATTACGCCGGTGAGTACCTAAAGATAACATCTTGTATGAGCTATTTCTACAAAGTTGTACATTTTGCTTCGGTAAACCCTCATTCAAGAATACTTATTTATATTACAGAAAATAAAGAAGGTTATGAGCAAAGATGAGGTTTCACTACTCGTGGATTTAATCCAAAGCCACCCAGTAGTAATTACCAAAGAGACCAATGCTGCCACCAACAAACTGAAGGAGGAATCGTGGATTTCTTTAACGAACAAATTTAATTCAAAAAGTGGTCAAATACCACGTCAGGTCGGTCAGCTTAAATTAAAATGGGACAATTTAAAAAAAGCAGCTCGTAAGAGAGCTGCCAATATAAGGATGAACAATTTAAAGGTAAGATTATATTATTATGAATAACTAGCTGTATGTTGTGGTTTACATCCATGAATCCCACTCTTATGTCTGTCTATCCAAATACACTAGGCCAGGTAGGCAGTCACTCCATGTAAAACAACTGCTTCGGGTTAGACTGGTAGCTGACTCCAACATAGTTGGGAAAAGACTCGGCAGATCACGATCAATCAAATTAATAATAATGTGTTTTATTTTATTGCAGACAGGTGGTGGCAAACCAGATTTCATTCCACCCGATGAAATTCTTGAGAAAGTGGCAAGTGTTTTGGGACCCACATGTAGTGGGTTTGATGTTCCATTTGGTGGTGATGGAGTAGGTGCTACAGAAAATGTGAATGAAATCTTTGAATTGGACAATGCTGATTGGATGCAAATTCCTGAACAACTTAACACAAATGTTGCATCAGTTAACATCCAGGAAGAATCACTTTTGCCTACATGTCCAAAAAAGAGGAAAATAGACGATAGTTCCCAAGCTGGTACTTCAGAAGGCAACACACGCGAACCAGGTGCTAAACATATATATGGAATGATGTCTAAGCCTCTGCAAAGCAAAGGTAAAATCACTTTTTATATTAACAGTGTTTATGTTATAAGTTTTTAAACTGACATGGTCACTAACACTATTATTAGAACTTATGACGGGATATTTACCATTTACCATACCGGCATTTACAATATCGGAAACTCACCAAATTCAATAAACATGGTATATATCCCGTCATAAGTTCTAATAATAGTGTTTATGTTTATTTTTTTATTTAAATAAATTGTGAAATGTGGGTATACACAGTGGCATTGTGTGCCATAATGTGCACCTCTGCCTACTCCTTCAGGGATAAAAGGCGTGACGTTGTGTGATTGTGAAATATTTTTATTAGTGAAACCTAATCTGAGCTTTTTTATTACAGCCAAAAAGTTTAAAACGAACCAGGATGATGGACGGCTCCAATGTAATTTGGCAATGGCAAGATACTATGATAAAAAGGCAGAAAAATTAGATATAGAGATTAAAATATTGAAATTGGAGTTAGCCAATAAGGAAAAGAATTGTAATAATAATATTTAGTTTTCTTCCATTTACATATTTAGCACCTGATTCGCCTGTGTTGCCTTCTGAAGTCCCAGCTTGAGAACTAAAGTCTGTTTTCCTCTTTTTTGTACATGTAGGCAAAAGTGATTCATCCTGGATGTTGACTGATACATCATTTGTGTCAAGTTGTTTAGGAACTTGCATCAAATCATCAGCATTGTCCAATTCAAAGATGACATTTTCTGTAGCACCTACTCAATCACCACCAAATGGAACAGCAAACCCACTACATGTGGATCGCAAAACACTTGTCACTTTCTCTAAGATTTCATCGGGTGGAATGTAGTAATGTAATAATGTAAAATAAAACATATAATATACAAATTTGTTAATTTTATTACTTTTCTTTTTTTATTTCAAATAAAATACATTTATTTTATATATACAACTTAAAATATAAAATAAAAACTAATTTAAAACTAAAACTGACTGCCTCGTTGGTCGAGTCGTCGCAAATGCGACTGCCGAACAAGGGGTCTCGGGTTCGATTCCCGGGTCGGGCAAAGTATTACTGGGGTGTTTCGGTTTTTCGAAAATTTCTCAGTAGTAGCACGGAGTCTGGAATTGTGTCTAGTATGTGGCAATAGACTCATCCCCTATTACCTGGGACTTATAACACAAATGGTGAAAAGTGGGTGTATAGCGGCATTATGTGTCGCAATGAGCACCTCTGTATAAAAGGCGTGACGTTGCGTCAAAGTACTCGTCCGCATCAGGAAAACGTTCCAAGAAGACCGGCCGCATTGCCACTTTGAATGTACTTATCTTCTGACCGAGAAATAGCCAGCCTTTTCATTACATTTATCAGAGAACTAATACTTAGCAGTTCATTGTTACTACTACTCTTGATTATTTATAGATTATTATCTTCATTAGTGTAAACTGAAAAAAATAAAGAAATTTTGAAGTAGTGATTATATTTTATTTTTATTTTATTTTTTTTAAGTAATACTCACTTATTGAAATATTCTGTAATCAATAAATCTCTTTCCATATAATTACTCATCTCCTCAGCATTACTGGAAACAGGCACTGCCTCTGCATTTGGAAGTTCCATCTCCGGAGGTACATCTGCTAAACTCTTTGAGCGACAAATATTATGTAGCACTGCTGTAGCTATTATTACTGAGTGAGCTCGTAAGAGACTCAGGCGCAAAGTTAAACCCACAACAGGAAATCGTCGCTTCCATACCCCGAAACATCTAAAACCAAATAATTAGTAGATAATTAATTTTCTTGCTACAGTTTAATTAAATTATAAATAGTGATATCTATATATATACCTCTCACCTATGTTGGGTTATTGGGTTTTTTTATCAGGAATTTCTTAAAAATCTTTCGGTTTGTCGAAAATTTCTCAGTAGTACCACGGAATCTGGATGTCCTCTGTTGTTGGCAAAAGACCAGCCTTCTATTACATGGAACTTAAACATAACTGGTGATATGTTACAACATTATAATGAATGTATGAAATTGTCAACCTACCTTTCAATGCAATTTCTTGTTCGGATATGCGCTTCGTTGTACAAAATTTGTCCTTGTGTTTGCGGGTTTAGTAGTGGTGGTAAAAGGTAAGGTTTCAGAGGATATGCACTATCTCCCAGTAACCATCTGTTGCCAAATAATCCACTTTCACATTGTGCTGAAAAAAAGGATGCTTTATTTCTGTTTAAATTATGGGAACAAGTAAATACTTACAGATAGGTATATGTTCTTACCACGCAGTTCGGAAGCATTGAATATAGTGGCATCATGAGCAGAGCCAGGCCAACGAGCCACCACATTCATGAAAAGCAGATTGGCATTACATACTGCTTGCACATTAAGAGAAAAGTAACCTTTTCGGTTTCTAAATTCTTCACCAACATGAGAACCTGTGTTGAAAAAAGTGGTATTTAAAAACGAGTGAAACTGTTTTTATATGTACCTACCTAACTAACTTCTTATTTAATTTCATGGAGACTTACATGGTGATTGTATTCTGATGTGTGTACCATCAATTGCACCAAGAACACGTGGGAACCGAGCTATATTATAGAACTCATGTTCTGTGTCAGTGTGCATGAAAATGTATTTACTATAAAGTTTAGCGATAGCAAAACTAATATCACGCACAATACGACATGCCGACGTTTTTGACACACCCACAAAATCTGCCACTGACAACAACATCGTTCCTAAAGCATAAAATCTTAAGGTCAGCAATAGCTGATGTAGTGGAGAAATCCCATGATTCCTGAAATAATATCAATTTATTTAGGTTATGTTTAAATTTTTAGAATAAGTATACAATACTTTCAAATGCCTCCAAGATACTTACCTGGATCCTGTTACTTTTATATGCGGATGAATTTCAAGAAGTAACTCTTCAGTAGACGCTTTGTCGAGTCGAAATCTCACTTGAAATTCGTATGAATCCAGCGACGCTAAATAGTTTACTCTTTCTTTATATGTTCTGCTACGCCTGTTATCTTCGTCTGAATCACTTTCATTGATGTGTGATAGAATATCAAACGCTTCTCTATCACTCTCTGAACTGGACATTTTAAAATTTACAAGGAAAACGGTGAAGTTTCTTTCTAAATTCTACTCTAACCGACCGACATCGGCTGGTAACCAAGTGACATTACGAATAATCATCTTGACAATCTACGGACGGTTAAAATATTTATAGGAACGCCATGGACTGTCATCTCTATACTTTACGCTTACCGGTGCCCTCCCATCCGTTAGTTACAAGCCGTCAGTAAGTTGCGCGACGAGACGTTTTTTATAGGAACGGTTTAAGCTTACGCCTCGTATATAAAACTACTATTCGTAACTAAAACGGATCGTTTCTCAATTATAGGAACCGGGCATTAACCCACTCCTTAGCAATTGTTTTCGATACAAAATCGTTACTAAGGAATGGTTTAAATATCCATTAAATAACTCTGAATGCGGCAGATAGACATTAATTATTACATTCCATAAAACACATGGAAATTCTGATATTTTTATGGTATACACAAGTAAAAGGATCACTTGTTATGTTGTAGTAAGTGGTCAGTGTCGCCCATGAACTCAACTCCATAGAGTTACATGTGCTTAGCCAGCTTTACAAATGAGTAACGCTATTGTTTTTGATGGTCATAATTTATGTAATTAATGTTCGAATACTCAAACGCTACTAAAATTTTAAGACGTGCTTAAGACTAGTTCTGTCGTTACTAATTCTTTATAAAATGACAGAGATAACACGATATTTAAATACAACTTAAAATTGAGTAGCATTTCAGTATTCAATGTCAGAAATTCCATTTTCTGTTTCCTAACGTACAATTTACATAATCTTAAAACTAGTTTCAATGAAAATGTACTTTAGTTCTATTTCAAATAAAGATAAAGAGTGAAGAAACTGCCTATTTTATTTTTGTAGGAATTTGCGTTAACTAATCTTCTCTAATTACACAATAATTAAGTAAATTTTCACTAAACAGCTGTAAATTAAGGCGTTATCTTAGTTAAATTATTACAATATTAAATTATTTAATTTATTTATCCGTCCCGGTATTTTTAACTCGACATTTCACATTTCCCTATCTACACCGCTATTCTTAGGTCCGTCATTGTAATTTTCTATTAAAAAATATATTCTATTCCGAAACAAGATTTCCTTTGTCAATTATTATGTTATCGGTTTAGTCACGTAACTGTTTGACGAGGAACTCGACTAGTTTCAAGCCATGCTAGAGGCTCATATTCATGCGCAGCATTCCGCGACACACGACGCGGCGATTGTCGCGTTGCTACAAGTTCTCTAGCATGGCTTGAAACTAGTCGAGTTCCTCGTCAAACAGTTACGTGAGTAAGCCGATAACATAATAATTAATTTAGTATGTCTCACGAAAGTTATAATGATTTCCTTTGTCATTTAGAACAAAATTATCTTCACTACACTACGTTCTAATTCGTATTGAATGATATACAAAATTGTACGAGATCTCATACACATAGCAAACATCGTTTATAATGGAGTTAGAATATTGCATTTAGAAATATTTAATCACAATATAAAGGGAAAATAAATTCTGTAAAACCCGCAAAAGTACCAAGAAAGAAGAAAGTTCGCGAGCGGCCACAGTGAGTTTTGTGTGTCGAGAATTGAATCGAGTTACAAGTGATACAAGTGACCGTAGTAGCGGTGTCATTAGTAAAAAACGAACTAGAAAGAGGGTAGACCGATTTGTCTGCTCATAAAAATCCACCCGCATATATATACTCCAGTTCATCCGTGATCATGGCGCTTGCAACAGTGCCGAAATATCGGAAACTCATAGAAATAGATAAACATGACAAATATCCCGTCTCAAGTTCTAATAATGGGGAAATAAATGTCCAAAATGAAATAATCATTTAAGCTTTGAATTGAACTATTGGACAATAAAACGAACAAACGCAAAAAATCTAAATGGCCGACAGAAATGGCGGAAATATTTTAATATTGAAAAAAATTTAAAAATGTGATTAAATATTTATAATTATAATGTCTAGTTCCCTCAGTCACACTGCCTTACCTAAATACTATCCTATGATATTTGTTTACTAAATCTAATACATTAGTAGAGTAGTTAATTTAATTATCGCCCCATTACCTGCACTATGACGTTTCATGATTTTGTTTCGAATCCAAAATGACAAGAAAGGCGCCATACATAATCAGTTTTAAAGTAAGCGTCCACAGGTCCGCATCGGACAGATAGCATCAAACGGATTAAGTTATCAGACTGCGTCCACTGTATCGACAGCGATCGGATTGCCTATGTAAGTATCAGCAATCAGATTGCCGATACCACTTTCACTCGATTTTTTGGCATTGGTGATAGTAGGGAAGCCATCCATAGCACGTATCTTTCCATATTAGAAACATAGCTGAGTCCGTTTCCACCAATGCTAAGCTATGTGTACCAATAAATATGATTGGTGGAAGCCAAACGCAAACACAGCAACGTGGCATAGCACATCTCTGGTGGAAACGGACTCAGCTATTCTTAATCCGCATCTATATGTGATGGGTATCTTACCAATATTATAGAGTAACTGCCACACTCAGAATCATTTAATGCTTACTTAAACTTTTCTTTAGTAACGATTTTGTATGGAAAACAATTGCTAAGGACTGGGTTAAGTAACCATTAAATGACACTGAGTGCGCGAGTTAGTTTCATTTTCTTTTTACATATTTAATTTTCAAAACAAAATCACGAAACACCATTAGAGCTCACATTAATCAGTCCATTAGCGAGCCCAGAAACAATATCTAACCTTCGAGTATCACAAAAACATATATTTAACATTAAAAACAAAAATTGTACAGCTTCCGTTTAACAAATAATTTTAACAAAATAATTTTCAATAGCCAATCTCAGTGCTTTTTTAAATTATAAGTTATAATTATTATATATTAAGTAGGTATTCGTTATTTTTGAAGGGAGAGTAGGTACAAATATGTCATTATTCTCCATTAATTTATGGTAATTTTATAGTTAATATTTAGATATTGAGAAATACATCGTCTAAACAATTTGTTTAAGACTTGTACATAATTTTATTGCTTTATTTAAATAACTAGTTGATCACAAATAACTAGTTAAGAAATAAATTAAACTCAAATATTGTAATATTTGAGTGTCATAGGTAGGGTGACTGGTAATTAGTGAACGATATTTAAACACGTGATTGTACTCATGATTACAAACAACTTTTCCAAAGAAACTATTTTCGTATACTCATTATTCACTTTATTTTTGTCACAATAACAAAACAACAATATTTCATTAGCACGTGCGCGTAATGTTTCAAAATACCTACTAGTCTTCCCATAACGCGAACGCGAGCGTCTCGCTGCTAACAGCTGATCATGAGAAAGCACGCTCGCGTGAAATTTTGTTGTGTCGTTATAGTGATAAAAATAAAACTAATGAGTATACAAAAAAGTTTCTTTGTGAAAGTTCATGAGTACAATCCCGTGTTTAAATATCGTTCACTAATTACCAGTCACCCTATAATTTCATAGTAAGAAATTGCGTCCCAAAACACACAATTTTACAATTTCAAAACCGACATCTTCCTTCAAAAAAAAAGGTAGTAAGTTTTACAAAAAGCACTGTTTATAACCTAAACCCTACATTACTTCATCGATTCTATATACAGGCTGATTTTTTACGAAGAAAAAATTTTTCGTAAACATCGTATGCAGGTAGAAATTACCCGTTGTAAGGAGTGTCGTCACTCCTTAGTTGTTGACTATAGGCTATGGGAGACGGGGGAGGAGAGGGGCGAGACCTTGTCTCGGTTCTTGCATTGTGAGTTGCTTGTGTTGAGGGATCCGGACCAGTCTGCAAGCTGAGTGACCGGCCTGTAGAATTTCGTTGAGGTTCGATTGAACACTGGTAGCAATTCGTTCGCTTCGTTTGATAGAGCCTGGAAAAATAGAAAATATATATTTAAGAAAACTTTCAGTGTTATAGATAAAAATGGACTGCTTCATGTCGAAACCGTTACTGCCGATTAAGAGATAGTGAATTTTCGGTTTTCCAAAAATTCTCCGTAATACGGAATCTGGGATAGTATCCAGTACTTATTTAATTAATTCGAATACGACATTAAATTAATACTAAAAGCCCTTCCTCTCTCCTACGAATTTTATATTTTGCTGTGCCCGACAGGGTCCATAATTGTGACTTAATACTGTATTTTTTAACACCTGTGTACATTATGGATGCAATAAATACTTGAATACTTGAATACTTGAATACCTCTACCATAAGTTAACAACAATAGTTTTTGTCGATATTCAATAGTGAAGACGTAAACTTTTGTATTGCAAATTTTAGTTTAGTTAGCAAAACGACTCTAACGCCCGAATACTCAAACGCTACTCAATTTTAAATTGTACTTAAATATCGTGCTATCTCTGTCATTTTATAAAGAATTGATAGTGACAGAACTACATTTGAGAGCGTCTTAAAATTGAGTAGCGTTTGAATATTCGGGTATAAGAGCTCTCTAGGGACTCATAACATAACTTTTGAAATGTGAGTGATATTATATTCTAAATATGCACCTCTGTCTACCCCTTAGGTAATACTATAGTAACCTTACCTTCAAATAGATGACGGCGTCCGTACCGTGACCCTCGCACGACATCAGCATCAGGTCGCCGTGGAAGTAGCGGGCGTACAGCCGAGAGATCGGCAAGCCATACCCGTATCCTGAAAGAATAAATAATAATATAGTATTACAAATATGAAAGTTGTTTGTTTGGGTGTTTGTCCGTCAATTACACTAAAATTACTGAACGGATTTTCATTAGGTATACAGACAGAATTTGAGCTAACTTTTTATCCTTTTTTATCTTTATTTATAGGTTGACTGCACGGTTGGTGCGGTAGCTGGGCGATCGGCTACCGCGCAAAATGTAGCGGGTTCGATTCCCGCACGGAGCAACTGTTTGTGTGATCCACAAATTGTTGTTTCGGGTCTGGGTGTCATGTGTATGTGAACTTGTATGTTTGTAAACGCACCCACGACACAGGAGAAAACCATAGTGTGGGGAACGTTTTTATTTTTAAACTAGCTACTTCCGCGCGGTTTCTCCCGCTCTGCTCGGCTCCTATTGGTCATAGCGTGATGTTTTATAGCCTATAACCTCCCTCGATAATTGCGCTATCCAACAAAAAAAGAATTATTCAAATCGGACCAGTAGTTCCGGAGATTAGCGCGTTCAGACAAACAAACTCTTCAGCTTTATAATATTACTAGATGGCGCCACTGGTATATGGGCCATTGGTCTTTAGTCAAGTCCGTATATGGTAATAGTAACTATTTTATGATTTGTCTATGTAGCTGTTGCAAATATGATATTGGTTAATAACTATCTATACCTATAATCTTCCTCTTCATTTTAACACCGAGATAAAGTAGATAACCTAGATATTTTTAATATTATATTATTTATAATAAAGTAATTTAGACTTTTCTTTAAGTATCTAGTCAGATAAAAATTATGAAATCTATACTAATATTAAAAAGCTGATAGTATATAGTATAGTATAGATATATAAATGTAGTCACCAGCTAGCGGCACGGTGTGTGCATCGGACTTGGAGGGCTGCGGCGCCGTGCTGTACATGTACTTGAACAACAGGTCCGACACGCTGCGCGGGATGCCGCCGCCGCGGTCTGATAGCTAAGAGGGGACAAAATAAGGTTAATATTGTAAATAAAATACACAGTAAAATCATATTTTTAATTCCTTTTTCACAACGAAAGAAGCATGTTGTTATGAAACAAGTCAATATTGCGACCACCTTTTTTTGGGATGATAATGGGGCCCAGTAAGGCTGATGCCCGATCCGGAGTTGTGTTACCGGTGCTCTGGCTCAAAGCAGGAGAAGCCATAAGTAACGGGTTGGGTTTTAGTCAGTAAGAGTATTAAACTCCCTCTCACTTCACCCAAGGCGAGAAAAGTCATTGGATTATTTTTCCGCACAAAAACCAACATAACTAGTGACAAAAGGTGTTTTTACATTAAATGTGCAACTCTGTGTACCTCTTCGAAATCGCATCAAAAGACTCTAGTTATATGGCGTATAAGCAGATCACCTTATCACCTGATGGTAAGCGACCAGTATAGACACCCATCACACCAGCTGACTTACAAGTGCTTTGCCGGACTTTTGAGAATTGGGGATGAGTCATGTTTCCTACTAGTCAAATTCAATACTTTTATCGAAACGTCGAAAACGATATTTTCTATGGACTTTGTATGAAATATGTACTCTATTATGACGTCATAAGTTTTTGACGTCAAACAGCAGACTTATTTCTAGAAACATAGTTAGAAAAATTCGAAAATTAAGTAAATCATCAAATCTATGAATGACAGTGTGATTATTTTTCAATATTTTATTGTATTGAAAAGTTGAAATAATTTATTTTTGACCCAGTCATCATTCTTATCTTTATATATATAATTCTTCTGTAAGTGTGTATGTCACTAAACTTCTCTTAAATGACTGGACCGATTTTGATGATTTTTTTGTGTGTGTTCAAGGTGATTTGAGAATTGTTTAGATTCACAATTTTGTCCGCTGAACAATGGTTTTTTAATTAATGTTTAATTTATTAGTAGTTGTTGATTTCGGAATGTTTTACATTGGATCCGACAAATTTTCAAATTAAAGACGTGTAGACAGGACAACGTCTGTCGGGTCCGCTAGTTAATATATGTATATTTGATGATGAATTACCTTAACAGACACGTCCTCCTGCCCCCTGACCAGGTTGACGGTGATGGGCGGGGGACAGTCCTCGTGTGTCTCCATCACGGCGCGCATGGAGTTCTTGAACAGCTCGAACAGCATGTGGTATAAGTGGGACGGCACGTACACTATCGGCATCGGGCCTTGGGATGGTACTGGAAGAGAACATAGGTACAGTTAAAAAAAAAAACAATGTCACAGCTTTTTTCGCAATAAAAATGACTTAAGTCACCCACGAAACGAAAAGATTAGGTGTAGTCATAAAGCATACTAGTTCTTAAATAACACTGCTACTTTGTATCCAGGTAACAGGAGCGAAACTATCAGGAAAACACACACACACAACGTCATGCCTTTTTATCCCCGAAGGGGTAGGCAGAGGTGCACATTACGGCACGTAATGCCGCTATACAATGTACACAAAATTTTCACCATTTGTGTTATAAGTCCCATGTAATAGGGGGTGAGCCTATTGCTATATTATACACAATTCCAGATTCTGTGCTACAATTAAGAAATTTTCTAAAATCCGAAAAAAGCCTGGTAATGCAACAAGTATCAGGTATAATTTACTGAATGAAAATAACAGTTTACTAAGAAAAGCTCTACCAGTTTCAAGTCACATCGGGGCTTTTATTTATAAGTGCCCAGACAAGGCGAAGTCGACTTGAACCGATTGATGACCGTTATTTCCAATTACTTTTATATATCTCATAATCGTCGTTATGGCCTGGAGTTTTAAGACACCCGCTTCTCATGACTGAGGGTTCGAAACCACCAATGGCCAGTACCAATGTGACTTTATCCGAGTTATATGTTAGTCAAAAACCATTGACTAACGGTAAAGGAAATCATTGTGAGGAAACCTGGTCTTATAATTTATAATTATAAGTTTGAAATCGCCAACCCGCATTGAGCAAGAGTGGTGAACCTTCTCCGTGTAAGAAGAGGTCCATGGGCAGCGGCGATTGCTTACCATCAGGTGATCCGTCTGCTCCGTTTATTGGCTTGTTCCATAGAAAAACTAAGTTTAAAGTCAAGTTTTTCCAATATTCCAAGTTTCACCAATCAATCGTGTCGATTTTAATTAAACAGACAAAAAAAATACAAAATCTCACCTCCATCCTGCAACAGCTGTAATTCAGGTGAAGCCAAATAGTATCTGTCGCACAGGAACCTGGCATTCTCATACGCATCGCGCACTACAGCCGCGACATCACAGGCGGGGTCAATGGACCCAATATGGCGGCCGCCGCTGCCGATACCAGTCACTGATGCCTGTCTTGGACCTATTTGCTCGCCAAACAGTAATGCTGGAAGGGAGAAAAGGTTTAATTAATAGACATAAGTGTGGGAGAGCCATGCTTCGGCACGAATGGGCCGGCTCGACTGGAGTGATACCACGGCCTCACAGTAAACCGACGTGAAACAACGCTTGCGTTGTGTTTCGTTGTGTGAGTGAGGTTACCGGAGGCCCAATTCCCCCTTCCCAATCTTCCCCATCCCCATTCCCGAACAACAACCCTTAAATTCCTAACTCCCAAAAAGCCGGTAACGCACTTGTAAAGCCTCTGGTGTTTCAAGTGTCCATGGGCGGCGGCGATTGCTTACCATCAGGTAATACGTCTGCTCGATTACCGGTATGTCTCATAAAAAAAAAATCATAGTTTAGGCCTCACAACATGTGAGAGGAGTCATGCTTGGCTGGCTGGACCGGAGTGATACCACGGCCTCAGAGGAAAACTGGCGTGAAACAACCCTTATGTGTGTGAGCGAGGTTAAGGGAGGCTTAATATCTAATCCTAACTAATCCCCCTTCCCAATTCAATCTTAAGTCCCTAGAAGGCCAGTAAAGCAATTGCGAGTCCTCTGATGTTGCGTAATCAGGTGATCCGTCTACTGGTTTGCCTCCTATCCCATAAAAAAGAGGGCCTAATGCGAGTTGGTTTTACGTTAACGCGATCGACTACGTTTATGACGTTTAGCCTTCTGATTGGTTGGTTAATCGGAGCAGACCAAACAGAGCGCCAAACGTAACGTAAAATAAACTTGTACCTCGTACTCTGTACCCTTAGTATGAGTTTGTTTTACGTTTAAAGTAATCGAAACGAGAGCGCGTTCAGCACTTGATTGGCCGGCTCGAATAAACCAACCAATCAGAGCGCCAAACACCGTCTCGTTTCGATCTTGTTGCACGTAAAACAAACTAGTACTAAGACTAATTATTATGTTATCGGTTTACTCACGTAATTGTTTGACGAGGAACTCGACTAGTTTCAAGCCATGCTAGAGGCTCATATTCATAAGCAGATCATTCCGATAACATAATAATTAATTTAGTATGTCTCACAAAAGTTACAATAAAATTATAGTACTAAGACCTCTGGGGCCTTAGTCTGCTATTACAATTGTGTCAGAATGGTCGATCACTGAGCAGTGCGAGAGGGACGGAGCTATGAAGGTTGTATAACTCCGTCCCTCTCGCACTGCTCAGTGATCGACCATTCTGACACAATTGTAATAGCAGACTAAGGCCCCTGATGATTTGTCAGTTCCTCTGCCATCCTATTCCATTAAAAAAGATCCACAACTTACTATGCTGATTGATGAGCATCCTTATGGAAATGCGGCTCATGTAGAAGCGGTCCAGGAAATACTGGATGGAGTTCTCCGTGCTGGGGTCTACTTCGTGCGACTCCTTCAGCTCCAGTACACCCTGAGCCATTGTCTGGACGACGTCCGCGTGACGGTTGCGTATGTGTACTAGGCGTTCACAGAATCTGTGGAAAGAAAGAAGATTAAAAAATATTTACAATATTGAAAACTTGAGCTCTAAGTCAAATAATTACGCGAGTAAGCCGAAAAACAGTTAGTATATCTCATGAAAGTTATAATAATAAAAACTTTGAGAAGATTATGAGTCCCATAAAAGGCAAATGGCGTCATAGTTCCAGACTCCGATTTAAAATTAAAAGAAAAAAAAATTAACTGTCAGTATAACTCTGCTGACTCAAGAATCGGACTTGAGTTCAGAGGGCTAAGTACGAGTGTTTTACGTTTAACGAAATCGTAATGAGAGCGCGTTCGGCGTTCTGATTGGTTCGGTTATTTGCGCCGGCCAATCAGAGCAACGAACGCGTACTAAGGGTGCAGAGTGCTAATACCGAGTTTGTTTTACGTTAACGCGATCGAAACTTTACCGCGTTTAGCCCTCTGATTGGATGCTTAACTTGAGCAGCCAATCAGAGTGCCGAACGTTATACCTAATCGCGTCGATTGTTTTAACATAAACAAACTCGTACTAGGCACTCATACTACAATCACTTGATGTATGAACTATGAAGCAGTATAATATGGCGAGAATTCCAATAGTTGTTAATTGGCTTAATTTCAATGAACAATACCCGTGTTGGCATAAGTTGATAAAATTGTATAGTTATAAATATTACAATTACAACATGCTTGATTCATTACACTTCCAAGTGTGGGAGAGCCATGCTTCGGCACGAATGGGCCGGCTCGACCGGAGTGATACCACGGCCTCACAGAAAACCGACATGAAACAACGCTTGCGTTTTTTTTTCGTGGTGTGAGTGAGGTTGCCGGAGGCCCAATCTTCTCAATCCCCGATTCCCCAACAACCCTTAAATTCCTAACCCCCAAAAGGCCGGCAACGCACTTGTAACGCCTCTGGTGTTTCAAGTGTCCATGTGTGGCGGCGATTGCTTACCATCAGGTGATACGTCTGCTCGTTTACCAGCCTGATCCATAAAAAAAGACACTAGCAAAGGAAGTTAGTTAAACATTACCAGCTATTCGACTAGTTTCAAGTCACGCCCGGGGCTTATAACCACGAGCAGTAAGCACGACAACAAACATTTTTTTTATGGAATAGGTGGCAAACGAGCAGACGGGTCACCTGATGGTAAGCAATCAGCACCGCCAATGGACACCATATATACATATGTTCTTTTCTTGAAGGTTTGAAGGTCGTATTATGGCATTGGTGATATTTTGAAGGGGATATTTAGGAATATCCAAATAAATAAATACTTACGAGCTTAATATCGGTGGATCCGGTTCCATTTGCTCAAACTGGATGATCTCCTCGAAAGACCTCTCATACCATTGGTTGACCAGCCCGACTGACGGCATCCGTAGTAGGTTCTCTGGTAGCAGCGCTATCTCTTTCATTATATTCGCGAGCCTGCGAGAAACGAGTTTTCTATGTTCAGGCGAGGCAAGATTTGCTAACTGGAGATAGACGTCTGGCGTAAGCTCCATACAAAATGTGTTTTCTACCTCGCCTTTAATTTAACACCTACTTTTGAGCCAGTTTTTAGAGGTGCCATGTTACACCGAAATAGTCGCCTACTTGTTTTTGGCCGAAACTCGGCCGAAACCGAAAGATTTGTTACACTAGATGTAATAGATAATTGTGGAACTATGTGGTACCGTAAAAATATCCATATATAAATACTTACGAGCTTAATATGTGGATCCGGCTCCATTTGCTCAAACTGGATGATCTCCTCGAAAGACCTCTCATACCATTGGTTCACCACGACTGACGGCATCCGTAGCATCTCTGGTAGCAGCGCTATCTCTTTCATTATATTCCAGCCTGTGGAAAAAGGGATGGATATAGCTATATCCAGTTTTTACCAGTAGTTTAATATGTAAAATACTAAATGAATATCTTGGTGCCTAAACCAGATACGAATTCTCACGTGCTATACCTAGCAGTATTTTGCTAACATCTCTAAGAAAAATAAGCCTGCTTAGAAACCACCTCAATCGTTTTCCGATCAAGCTTGTATAGGGTGCTTTTCCACCAAGATACGTAACTATGTTACTAAGATGTGATAGCTAAGCTGTTAAACTATGTGACCAAATTTTGACTGATACTAAGCTATGTAGCTGTGCTACGAAACATGCTCCGCCGAAAAGTAAAAAAGCAAGGAAGATTTACAGGTCGAGTATGCGTATGTATGATATAAGGCCAACCATAGCACAATCCATACCACGCAGGTCTATTTGTTCCAGCGGACTGCTTAGTGGGTGTACCGTTTCCACCGGTGCTCCGGCTCGAAAAGTAACCAGTATGAACGGGGTGGTATTTTAATTTCCCTTCCAACATCTAGTACCTAACTATCGTACTATTGAGGAAGGTCCCCCATTTCAAACACAAACATGACTCATCAAGTTGTTTTTACCTTAAAAAACAAACTTCGGAATCGTCCAAACAAAAAACTGATGCGTAATATGAATAACAAATCAAATCATAGAAGCAGGTAAATATTTGTGCCGGAGCTGCGGATTAGGTAGGAACAGGTGGTTTTTAGTCAGTAAGAGTCTATCCCCTTTGATCGAAGGCGAGAGGGTTCATCTTATGACTTAAAAACCACCCCGTTCCTACTCCTACTTTTCGAGCCGGAGCCCCGGTAAACCCGTTAGGTAGCCCGCAACTCCAGATCAGACATCAGCCGTACTAGGCCCCATCTGTGGTAATCTGATGGCTCTTAGGGCGGCCGTACACGGACTGCTCGAGCGGTCGGCGTCGACTGCTTGAAGCTGTTGACGGCTTGAAGCGGTCGCGACTGCTCGAGCAGTCGTGTGTACGGCAGCGAATGAATGGCTATAGTTCATCGCGCAGTCGCGGCTTCAAGCAGTCGGTTATAACTGCTTGAAGCAGTCCGTGTACGGCTGGCCTTAGGTATGCACCCTATTTCGACGAATTCGAATAATCGACATATTAATTTCAATATACAAAATAACATAACAGATTACAATCTAAATATCAATAATAACATAATATTCTGGGCACGTTTTTCTACGCGAGTGGCGAGCACGTCTTTGAAAACGTATTTGTTATCAGTAGTGTATCAGAGATTAAATTTCTGCGTATCAACAGTGTTTTTAACCTTGATTCGCGCGTAAATATTGCGGTGAGGTTGTGATACAGTGATAGGAGATAGCGATTTAAGTGAATCTTTTAAAGATACCTAATAACCCAATGTCAGTTTTGTGCGTTTGGACGAAGATAGTCAAATCAAATCAAATCACTTTAATGCATCCATAGTGTACAGTGTGATCTACAATTTTATACAGTAATATGTACCTAATCTATTAACATAGTAATTGATAACATTGTTTTCATTCATAAGAAATATATAACTATATCCTCACCCTAACATACAGAGGTAATCTCCAAGGTTCGCTCGAATCTTCCAGATTATCGCAACACTTTGAATGCCACATATTGACAGCTAATAGGCAGTTATTGTCTTATCTGTTTATTGGTGTCCTACGATATCTGATATCTGTTCTTTAAAGTTGAGTAAACAAATGCCGCCTCGTAGAGATGACCACAGAGTGAAATAACGGTAGAAATTTGTATCCGATCTTATTCTAAATCTTTGCATTAGGATGCTTTTGCAACGTTACGTTGCTGTGGATGCGTTTGGTATCTACCAATCATATTCATTGGTACACATATCTTAGCACTGGTGGAAATGGACTCAGCTTTTTTTCTTTAAGTGGGCCTAATCAACAAATATCTTCTCCCACCTAGGACGAGGCGAGAGGGAGTGTCAGAAACTTGGTACTCTTACTGACTAAAAATCACTCCGTTTCTACTCCTGCTTTTCTAGCCGGAGCCTTGGTAACCCACAAAGCAATCCGCAGCTCCGGAAATATAGATAGAATGTTGACAGCAGTTTTTTGAGCTTATGTCAAACTTCAATCTTTAACACATTGAACACCGTGGTGGTCACCGGTGACCGACGTTAGCGGAGGATTTGCCTTCAACAGTTTTCTATTGGCAGTCAAAGACTTAATAAGTAAATCTACAGATAGATCAGTTGTTGTCACTGGCTAATAATAATGATGTAAATAGAAAATTCGGCAACATTCCATAGTATTAGACATTTGATAACAAAAAATGTCACAAACACTCGTATGTTTGAGAAGCCGTATAAAATAAGATAAACAATATATTCCGGACGTTTCTATTTGCCCTAATTCTTTTATTTGGGGATCAGAAGCCTTTTTATATTGTTTCTAAATTGACACATACATTTCTTTTTATACCACTGCTGTGGCAAGAAAGCACACGGCCCACCTGATGGTAAGTGGTTACCGTGGCCTATGAACGCTTGCAACACTTGGGGCATTATATGCGCTTTGTCGACCCTTAATAAACCTCATATTTAGTCCCTTCTTGAAGTACTCTATATTGTAGCCTACTGGGAAAACCTCTCAATCGGAGAGTCCGTGGGAGGATATTCCTCTAAAACAGAACTGTATGGGATTACCATATATGGTTAAAAACAAATAAATAATCTCTCATTGTCATTTTTTGAAACGCGTTAAAATTAAAAATATGTGACAACACTACAAAAAATATATTGATAGTCGATTTTTAATTAAATTCCTCTATAACAAATCACAGCTAGGCTATTCGGGTCAGGCGTCCGCTGCCCATGCGAGCGTAGAGGGAGTAGGGTTCTTTCACTCGAGGAAAGGAAGCAGCCTTCAATGGCTGCTATATGATGAGACCTGTCGCAAATATAGCGGTAGGTCAAGGCCGGCCGGGTGCGGTGAATCCGCAAGGGCAACACGGGTCACGGCCACTGGCAGAGGAGGAACACCGCAATGATTTATTATTATTTAGCCGGTAAGAGTCCGGCAAGTAATATTAAGAGATTTTCGATTAAGGAAATATAAGGGGAGTTTTATTTTTTAAAGAGTAATGAATGGAGTGTTTTGCTTGATCTTCTCCATTTAAAGCTACACTTTGGAACGAGCACCTCTAACTTCACTGACGGACAGACTGACAGTCTATTGTTTATTTGTTTCTTTGCTTTGTTGACGTTTCAAAAGTATCTAAGTATATGGTCTATGGAGGATATGGTCTAATTGGTCTATTTATTACACATTTTAAACTGAAAAGTTGTTTTTTATTTTAAAAAATCTCACCTGACAGGCAGCTCTTTCCTCAAAAAGAGAAAAGATTTACTCTCGCACGCATTCAAACCTGCAACAAAAAAAAAACATTGTCAATAAATTACCAACATAACAAAACTAACTATTCTCGCGCAGTTTCACTCACTGCTCGGCCCGTATTGATCATAGCGTAATCTCATATAGCCTATAGCCTCCCTCAATAAATGGACTATCCAACACAAAAATAATTATTAAAATCGGTACAGCGGTTTAGGCGTAAAGAAGAGACAGAGACGTAAGTTACTTTTGTATTTTCTCGTATATAATTTATCACTCATTGCTCAGCTCCTATTGGTCGTAGCTTGATCTTATATATCATATAACCATCCTCGATAAATAGACTATACGATACAAAAAGAATTATCCAATTCGAACCAGTAGTTTCGGAGATTAGCGCGTTCAAACAAACATTTATAAAGCTGAAGAGTTTTAGTAAGTAAAAATTTTAAGATAATTATTACACAAGTTTACAATTACGGCATTAAAGCAACTAAAGTCTTAAATAATAAAGATAGTGCTGATATACATTTTATATGTTGGCTTATTACGTCAGAAGTGAAAACCCAATCTAAAGCGACTACTGTTTGCTTTCAAATAAGATGTTTGCAGTATAAACAAGATGTTTTGTGCTTGAAAATACTAGGAAAATGTGCATTTAAAATACATTTTAAACATCTGTCAGATTCTAACATTAGAACTTAAGACGGGATATTTACCATGTTTATTTATGTCTACGAGTTTCCGATTTTTCGGCACTGTTGCAAGCGCCATGATCACGGATAATCTGTCAGTCATTGTCATTGAAAGCCTCAGATTACGAAAATATGACGTTATGTAATTTTTTGACACTTATAGCCTCAGGGCCCTTAGCACAGCCGTCAGTCAGTATGAGTTGCAAATGCCACCCAACGTGGGACATAGTTATATCGGAATCTAACCAGAAAAAAAATATTCCACGCGGGTGAAATCTTTAGCAAGAAGAAAATATTAATTAATAAAAACAATCTAAAAAAGAGTCTGACACTCCTTCTAGCCTGAGCAAAAGAGAGAGTCATTGGCTGATTTTGCATTCTTAAAAAAGGCAGATAGTTATCTACACACAACATGTGGGTTGAACATAAAAATTCAATTCGACCGATTAGTTCCCTAATTTTGCAGTTCATTGTCTCTGTAAATGACAATTTATCAGCTGTTGCGTCCCATTATACGGTACTGAGCCGAACCACTATTTTCTGGACCATCGATTCGGAAAGTTGAACACTTTACAAGTGCTAAAAGGCTTATAATCGAATTTGGTGCGTGAATTTTGGAGATAGTAGCTTTTTTATTAAGTAGGCCTTTATTTAATTTTGGAGTCTGTAATAGTGTAAACATGTTTGAAAATAATTGCATAGTAGTGGGACAGAGGAGTAAAGCGTCACCGGCTATAATCACTACAAAGTATAAAACAAAGTCACTTTCTCTGTCCCTATGTCTCTTTGTATGCTGAAATCTTTAAAACTAAGCAACGGATTTCGATGCGGTTTTTGTAATAGATAGAGTAATTCAAGATGAAGGTTTATATGTATAATACATGCCTAATATATCACCATTATTGCACCCATGCGAAGCCGGGGCGGGATCGCTAGTTAAAATATAAATCTAGTCATTATAAACTAGCCCAAAACTGAGAGGTGGATTGAACCCAGAGAACACTTCAGACAAGTTCATAGGTGGCCCTATTTTTTATTTCGCGCTACTGCTGTACGCCACTGTGTAACCTAGCGCCCTAAGCGCCACTGTGTAACCTAGCGCCCTAGGCACTTGTCTAGTTTACCATAGGTATGATACGAAGCTCCCCAAACAATATCAATCCTGCTACATATTCGCATACACAACAATAATGACGTTCCACCAATAAATCGATCATAATTTATTTAAATCCGTTACAAATATTAACGATAAGACTAATTACCGAAACATTTTACTTTAATTACAATTCTCATTACCAATGCATAACCTCCTTTGTCCACTACGATAAAAAGGGGGTGTGTCCATCGGAACTTGTTTTTGAAATGTACTTTGTTATCTGTGGTCTGTTCTCTTATCAACGGTCCAAACTTCAACCAGAGACAGGATTTGATTGAGCGAATAGTATAAAATTAAAGTATTTCGTGTGCAAAAATAGAATGAATATTTTTGCTGGTCTTTTACTAACTGGGCGGAACGGTTACATTTCAGTAGATCCTTTTTTTATGACAAGGGGAAACCTTAAAAAGGCTTCTAGCTTTTTGGGGATAAAAGACTAGGGAGTGTGGGAAAGGTGGGCACCTAGAGTCCTCACTCTATGCGACGATGGCCTCAAAGGTCCGCCTGCAGTTGATGCAATAGAGATTGGGGCGTCATTTGACGTCAAGGCGATTGCCTCCTCGACGCCTTCTACAAGCAGGATCGGTCCTCCCGCGATCCTGCTCAGCACCCTTCTTTAGGGACATTACTCTCTCACATGTCTTACAAAAGGAGGCAATTTTCTGTCTCTGCCACCATACCCTGTTGACTTCAGTAGATTCTGGATATCGGTACTCGGTAGGTATTGCACAAAAGCTTGTCAAGTTATCCAAAATTCTTTTAAAGGATTTTCAACGTTACTGTTTTGTACTACAGTCCAAAATTCATGAAAGAAAGACAGTTATAGTATACTTTAATGAGCTGCTTGTCTCCCGTGCCTACGTGCTACAATTGCCATTTGTACACACAAGGCGCGATAAAAATATTTATTTAATTGCCACACAGCTGTTGCTTTTAGTACTTTTTACTTTTGACTAGTTTAAACTAGTTCAGTGCGTCATGCTATTTTAAAAAACAATTTTTTGGTGCATCATCGATGTGTTTTACGTAATCCAATTGGCTAGCTTCTAGCCAGTTTTTTCCGGACCTAAAGCAGATTTTTCCGGTTCGCGTAAAATTATCGGTATATTTTCTCCTTTCCTATTCAAGGTTGGGAAAAGTCACCTTTAAAAGTGAAAGTACTTTATCTAATTTTAATCCTACTTATTTTAAAAATACGACATTTTGTATGTATGTTTGTTTATTATTCCTTCACGTTAAAACAAAGGCTGAAGGGATCGAGATTAAATTTGGAACAGAGGTAGATTGTGGTCTGGATTCTGGAATAACATATGCCAAAGGCGAACCGGGACAGGCTAAAAGGGCCTCTTTCACAATTATTAAATCTGTTATATCTTTTAATATTTTTTTGTCATGCTCAGCACTGCAGGGCAAAGACCTCCCTACCTTCCTTAATCTTATATCTGACAGATAATTTGACACACTTTTCAAACGAATATTGTAATTGAAAAATCAAAATGGCCCCCAAGTTGTTTACCAAGCCCATGTAGGTTAGGTACCATATCTACGATCCAACTTGACTAATAACTACTACACAACTCAAGGTGATCAACTTTATGCAGTTACCAGTCCACTGTATACAAAAACAGCACCTATAGCAGGTGAAATAAAGGTTGTTTTTCCATCAAATGATATCACACGTACTTCGAAGAACTGAGGCGATAATTATGTTAATTTGTTATGTAATGCGTTGCATTGATATCACAGGCTATTGTTGTTACACATGTAAAATAATATTCTTTATATTTATTGAATAGTAAATGTAGTGCAGAGATTGTCCAGTCAACAAGCATGTAGCGTAGACTGTCCAGGCGACACACGTACTTAGGTATCGTCATGAGCTAATGTTCACATGTAAACAGCAGCTCATGTAGTGCAGAGATTGTCCAGTCAACAAGGATGTAGCGTAGACTGTCCAGGCGACACACGTACTTAGGTATCGTCATGAGCTAACGTTCACATGTAAACAGCAGCTCATGTAGTGCAGAGATTGTCCAGTCAACAAGGATGTAGCGTAGACTGTCCAGGCGACACACGTACTTAGGTATCGTCATGAGCTAATGTTCACATGTAAACAGCAGCTCATGTAGTGCAGACATTGTCCAGTCAACACAGATTAGAAAGTTGCAACCAACCAATTGCAATGCACTAAAATATAAATTGATCCTGAAACTATTTCTATCGCGGCAATCCACCTTGAAATGAGGGAGACGGAATTAGATTTTAATAGCCATTTAAAATTTAGTAGCTAGTCGTGTTAGAATAGAGCTGCAGGGGGCGTGTCGGTGACGCACGTAACCGACGCGAGCAAGTAATGGATGATTCATCAAAAAAAGAAAAACAAACATTGTTGTTATGACATCGATTTCAAACAAAAATTTGATACGAACCAACAGCATGCTTTTAACGTTTGTAGGTCACTAATGCTTTATAGTTTGGTTTGAACATCAAAATCCACTGCTGAACGTATAAGGCATCCCCCAATGACTTCCATATCGAATGGTTTGAAGCAACTGCATCCAGCAGCTTCCGTGCTGTGCTGGACACCAGAGCCGTAATTGTCTGTCCCGAAGGGAAACTGGACAAATGCTTAGTGCACCAGGGTATAGACAGAGGGGCACCGCGAAACTTGCGTATTCAACTGTCTATAGAGTGGACTGACTGACTGGACTTGCCTAGGACACTCTTTAGGTTTAATCCACCTATGCTGGATAAGGGTATACCCTATAAAACTACTGTTTTCCGCCACCGAGAGACGGGAAACTGATGGTTCCCGTTTCTCGCATTTTTGGTGACTTAGCTGTGATCTCCAAACCTGTCAAACGTGTGTTGGGTATGTTTACGGTTAAGCAAAAGCCATTATTCAGCAGTTAATAAATATGTAAACGCTTTTCAGTTTATAAATAATACATTACGAATTAAGTTTACATATTGTAATGAATTTAAATTGAAAACATACGATTACTCGTAACTTTTACTTACAGAAAGTAGGTATTTCATTATGCTGAATCAATTAGGTATATTATTCTTTTCATTTTGTATTACATACTTTTTTTTTTTGAGGGTGGAAAATCATCCAATGACTTCTCCCGCCTTGGGCGAGGCGAGAGCTCCCTCTCGACTCCCTGTCAGACTCTTACTGACTAAAAACCACCCCGTTCCTTCTCCTGCTTTTCGACCCGGAGCTCCGGTAAACCCGCTAGGTAGTCCGCGGCTCCGGATCAGTTGTATTACATACTTGGGTATATATTTTCAATTATTATTGCGTAAATAAATAAATGGAAAAATATACCTTAATAAAAAAATAAGTATGCGTATTTAATTAACAATATTCGCAAATCTTTCCGCTATAAAATAAAGTACTCAAACTGCCACAAAGAAACATGCATCATACTTAATTGACTATTATTATCGCTAACCCTTTCTAACACCACGTTCATTTATATCTCTATCCTCTTCACTCAAGCACAGACAATACATAGACAAGTGACAACGCACTTTGGCCGGCACAGTTTATAAACAAAACGTGTCCTTCAATACCAGACAAAATGGCGTCGGTACAAAGTCCACAGCTGATTTTGGCGCGAACTGGAAAAGTTGGCACGCAACACAAAATTGTTGTTGAACTCGAGTGTTTTCGTATATTATTAGTTACGTATCTAACGTGACATTACCTGTTTATGTTAATTTCGTTTTATTAGTCAAATAACCGGAATGACAAACAAATAAAAATGGTGTCAACATGTTTTTCGTCAACAAAGTTGTTCCCCTTATTTCTAATTCTCGTAATTTTATAATTACAGTGTTTTACTAGAATATTAGTCATGGCAGATGTTGGAATTATCGAGAATGTTTAGCTACAACTAACAGCTAGCTCGCTACTAAATTTTGTAGCACATATATCTTCAACTAATTGAAATTAAAAACAAACTTTTAGGCAAGTTTATAGTCAAAATGGATTTTGTTTTATTTATTTATGTTTGTTAACACGCAAATTACTTACAGGAAGAAAATAAACAGGTAACAACACAACTACTGTACTGTTATAATCGAAATTCTGTGAGTTTGTATGTAAGTATGTTTGTTACTCAATTACGTCGAAACGGTTGAAGGGATCTAGGATGAAATTTTGGATAGCGGCTTGTTTCAGTATTAGTAGATTATAGTCTGGAATAACACATAGGTACTACTTTTTATTTCACGGGAACGTAGGCAAAGCCGCTGGCAGAAGCTAAGTTTTTATATTACCGATATTTATATCCTATCCTATCGATTATAGGTCGAAATCTTCCATAATATTATGTCCGTCTAACCTTGTTCTTGAAACTAGCAGAGATATTCTAGATTATAGCGGAAACTACGCTGGTGTCGGCAGGGCGCCAACTAAGTGTGCCTAATAAGATTGGCACAACGTCCACGTAGCTATAGGAACAGTTAGTTATCAGGTCAATCGGTATTACACGTGTAAAATAAAGAAAAATCATCGGTTTGAGTGATTCACTTTCTAATCACTAGGCTTATTTTGCCCAGTTTCACTGATTAGGTACCAATTATTCCAGCTCGAAAAGTAGGAACGGGGTGGTTTTTAGTCAGTAAGAGTCTGACACTCAATCTCACCTCGCCCAAGGCAAGGGAGAAGTGAATGGATGATTAACCCTGCTCAAAAAAAAAGACTGTCAACTGACAACTTTCCTATTCTCTGTATACGGAATACTTCCAGTACTTCGTAATTCAGAATACTCCGGCGCGCGCTTTCGAGAAAACTTCGCGCATAGCGACAAGAGACTTCGAGAGTCGAAACATAATAAACAATGACTAAACGGACCGGTGTCGGTGCCTCGCTCGGCCATAAACTATGTGCGGACGAGGTCAAGATCGACTGAGAACGTTGACTGATACAATAGCTCTCTGCTGCAGAGTCAGCGGAAATATTTTAGGTACGTATAGCCTATAGTGACTGATTAATATACTTATAGATAGATAAATAGAGATTATACAATTGGAAACTAGCTTTTGCCACTGGCTTCGCCCGCGTTCCCGTAGGTTAAAACTTTATTCCATACTATATCTATAACTATTTCAATTTTTACCCCTATCCCTTCAACTGGTTTGTCGTGTTTGGCTATCCGTTGCTAATAGATTTATTAAAAGAATTAACCCTCTATTACATGGGACTTAACATAAATGGTGAAACGTAGGTGTACATTGTACAGTAGCATTACGTGCCGTAATTTGCACCTACCCCTTCGGGGATAAAAGGCGTGACGTTACTACTACTAAAAGAAACAATTCTAATTCAGAAAAAAGTTACCTACCCAGTCTAGAAACGGGTGATCTATCCAGACATTACGCAAACACCGTTATAAATGCGAAATATTCTAAATTATTTTGTTTGTACACTCAATGAGATAAATTATTCCTAGATTTCGACGCGCGGAAAGTTTCACCGCGCGCTATTATTTAAAATTAACCAGGTCTAGCTAGAATTATACGCAATATATATTTTTTTGTTTACACAAAATGGGGCGTGGTGCGAAGTATCTTCTTCGTTTCTTCTTTAAACAAATAAAAGAAGTGAATTAGACATAGGTGTCCCAAAAGTTAGTATCCAACTAACGTCATCACATCAACAGCCTATAAGTGGCCACTGCTGACCAAAGACCTCTTCTTACACGGAGAATTTTGAGCATTAATCACCATGCTTACTCAAGGCAGATTGGCTCACTTTCCCATGCACACGAGTCATTAAAACTATAAGCTCTACTTGTCTATGGATGTTGGCATGACTGACGAGAATATCATCTCAGAATTCACTTGGACTTTGAACGAATAAAACGTGCACGAGTCTTGAAATTAGATTCTTATTATCGGTGTTTTATAAATAAGTTTTAAAGATCTTAATATAGATATGTCAAATTCAGCATTCATACAGGATTGTATGATATTCCTCTAGTAATAGGTAGTACTCATAAAGATTAAAACATGCATCATAAAGATTAAAAAATGCAAAGTTCATATTCTAAGAAATTTAGAACTTTAAGCCTCAGCATTTTGTGTGGGAGAGCCACCTGGCTCAAAACCGACGTGAAACAACGCTTGTGTGAGTGAGATTACCGGAGGCCTAATTACCGGCCTTCCCAACCCTTGATACCCCAACAACCCCCAACAGGCCGGTAACGCACTTGTAACGCTTCTGGTGTTTCGGGTGTCCATGGGCGGCGGCGAATTGCCGGTCGCCTTCGAGCCGGAGCCCCGGTAACCCGTTAAATTTTCCGCATCTTAAGCCATAACAGTTTATCATAAGATTCACAAACAAAGATAGCCTTATAGCCATGCTACTTCGCACCGAGATAACCTCCCTACTGATAACGGCAACAAAACATATTTAGAGACAAACAGCTGATGAATGACCCATTCTACAAGTACTAGAATTTACTAAAGAACAGATTGTTTTATTATACGGTGCCTTATCTTCGGCTTTTCGTCAATTACAACTTTGCTTTTTATATACATAGTTCACTAGTTACTTCCGCGCGGTTTTACCAGCTCTGTTCTGATTCTATTGATCGCAGCATGATGTTGTAAAGCCGTTTTTTACGGGAGGAAATCATCCAATTCCTTCTCCCGCCTTGGGCGAGGCGAGATGGAGTGTCAGACTCTTACTGACTAAAAACCACCCTGTTCCTATTCCTGCTCCTGCCCTTCTAACCGGAGCCCCGCAGCTCCGGCTGTCAGTGAAGATAGGTGTTTATGTTTTAAAGTGTAGTTTTGAATGGAGAAGAACCAGCAAGAAACTCTATTGTTAGTCTTTACAAAAAATGCTTATTAGAAATAATTCATTGATTCGTTTAATGATTGGAGTTTGGAGTCATTTGTTGATTAAATGCATATCATTATCCTGCTGAACACTATTATCTAGTCGCTTGCAACCGACCTATCTGGAAGTCATTGGGGGAGGCCTAAGTTCAGCAGTGGACGTCTTGTGGCTGATATAATGACCATGATGATAATCCTACTGAAAATTTAATATCTACATACACGACGTATAGTTCGTCTGTATGTAACTATAGCCGCAGCGGTTGTGTAACTGAGAAAACCGCATTACTTCACACCTAGGTAGGGTTCGTATTACGATATCAATATCTTGTGCCCGATATTTACAGGACACGAGTATCTGTTGCAGTTATAATATGATGATAAAATTAAAAGATATAGGCTATTCTAAGGAATCGTTTCACAATGTATCAGATAATTTTGAATTAAAAACGCAATGTGTATGCACTATCTGTCACATAAGTTTATCGGGCACTTATATGAAGGTGGTGAAACAGGCACTAACCATCGCACTCAGAGTCATTTAATGGTTGCTTAACCCAGTCCTTAGCAATTGTTTTCGAAACAAAATCGCGTTACTAAGAAATAGTTTAAGTAATCATTAAATATTTCTGAGTACGGCAGTAAGTCACATACACTAGAACACTTTTACTACATAAAATAGTAAAATGGGAGTATTACACTTTTGTAGGTAAACGAAAGTCATTTGAAATTAATAAAATACGTACTTGTTAATATAATGAAACGCTTCGCTTTCAGCTTCCTTATGCGAACTGCTAAGGAATGGGACTCTTTGCCGGAGTCTGTTTCGTGATGGGTATAACCTGGGTGTCTTCTGTCCGCAAAGCCCTAATGAATAGGTTGCTTACGGATACACGTGCTCCATCGTAGGCTGCATCATTGCTTACCAGGCGAGATAATCAAATATTAAAAAAACTGTACCGCCGATTTCCAAAACCAAAAGTGGCGAGTAACGAACTTTTATCATATTTTTAAGACATAACACTAATGTTAATTTGCAAACAGTAGTTAAAAACAATAACAAACACCACAGACGATACTAAAGTCATTCAGAGATGACTCCTCCAACCTTTTTAAAATCACAACAATGACATTTATTGTTACGTCATCTGTCAACGAAGGGAATTTTTGGCGCCAAGTCTACGGACGCCGACGCCATTTTGCGACGTCACTACTTCTTACGTGAAATCTTTCGGGACGCCTGGCGCGTCACAGCAACCGAATTAAGAGATTATTATGTGAGAAATGCGGGAAATTATTGCATCAGCTACTCTCCTGACTTTCGTCCAAGATATTTCGACTTTTATGGCCATTTTATAGCGCTGTTTGCGTCAATGTATGACGATAGAAACTGTCGGGAAAGGGCAAGGATGTTTATGAACGTCAATTCCTAAGTGATTGAGATATTTTGTAAATCAATATCAATAGCTACAAGCAACTAGCTATTCATTGACTTCGTCCTAACTTTAAGTCTTATCTTTCATTAACAATTTCTCAAAGACAATATTAAACTATGATAAAAATGCCTGAGGCCCGAAAGACCCGATGGTAGAAGCGGTGAGCACCGAAACGACGTAAAGGAGTTGAAGCGAGAAGCTCAAGACAAATGATAGATAACAAGTCGCACATAATGAAGTTTGACATGCAAATAAACATGGATAGAAAATCCCAACGAACAATGGTTGGGCAGAAAACCAGCCCGGCGCGATCACCTCGCCTGGTCGGAGGCTACTGCTTTTCTTAGGGAACTTAATGGCGCGTTTACATTAGGTCGGTCGTAGGTCGGTCACCGAAGGCGGCGGCCGCATTCGGTTTAACAGAAACCGAATTAATACGGCCAAACCGAATACGGCCAAACGAATACCTGTTTATATTAGTTGGTGACCGAATACGGTCTAACCGACTAATGTAAATGATACGCCATTACTCTCTGTGTCCTATAGGTTCTGCGTCACGCTAAGTAACTTTTAATTGAATGACCTATGTTACATAATCCACTCACTGACAATCAATGCATTGTCCATCTATCATAACAAGCTGGATTGTCATGTCGAACAACAAAACGCTATTACAGTAATCTATTTGTTTAATATTATTAGTTATCTTTAATCTGTATTACATGGCCTTGTTATGAAGTAGATGGGACCTATTTATTTATCGGATATGTACTAGCTTCTAATGCTTCTATCATAGTTTCATCATACACGAGTAATAAGAGCTATAATGTTTTGGCTCATCAGTCATCAGAGGGCGCTAATGCAGCATTAGGTCCCATATGTTCATTCACTGTAGCTTTTCAAATTCAATCCAAGACGAGAAAATGTTCTATTGAAAAAGCAGGGCCTTGGCTTACGTTAAAGACATCTGGTGAGCATGATATTGTAACCCTTAAATGTAATAGTGTAAAACGGGTGAATAGAATTCGAGGGGTGAATAAATGTTGGGAAAATGTTCTATTGGTGTCTATTCACCCTTTGAATTCCATTAACCCTGTTCTACCGTACAGTGAAAAAAAAAAGTTCAAAAGCTATATCGAAGTCCATGTAGCTTAATTAGACCTGAATGTAGCATGTGTGACACCTTCCGAAGCCTCAAATTGCAAGGATTATCGACTAAAAACTAACTTACGTAATGTAGCAACAATAACAAATCAAAATGGCGTCCAATATTGACATTGACAGGTAAACAAAGATGGCGACGACATAAAATAAAAACATGACGCTACTCCATTTACAGGTTCATAATAACACAATTTGCAGGAGGATCGTCGCGTTCTAATTGGAAAATATTTATCCAAAGTATTATCTACGTCATAGAAACTAAATGATAGTCAAATAAACACTTTGCGGGTTATTTTTAAACGTGTTTTTCTGTTGCTAGTAAACAGTTTTGGTTTTTTTTTAACGTTGATAAGTCTTTGGTTAGCCTCCAACCCGCTTACTGCTAGGACGGCGAAGAGAGATGTGTTTTTCACCGAAATTGTGCCTGGTGAACTATTTATTTGTTCCATTTTTATACTAACTGTCATGAGACATACTAAACTGGTAACGGGTTAGTTTTAAGTCACTAAGAGTCTGACTCCCTCTCGCCTCATTCAGGGCGGGACAATTCTGTATGATTTTCCACCATAAAATCCTATTCATAAGATTTTAACCAACATGTTCGTATCATCAGATGCATGAATGTGATGGAAGCTGAAGAAGTACATGTCTATGTAAAGATAGTAGTAGGCGACACTCAGTACCCTGCGTCTGTACCCTTAGTACGAGTATGCTTTACGTTTAAAGTAATCGAAACGAGACTGCGTTCAGCGCTCTGATTGGCCGGCTCGAATAAACCAACCTATCAGGAACACCGAACTTTAACGTAAAGCAAACTTATACTAAGGGTACTGTTAAGGGACAAAGGCGTGAGTCTACGTATGTATAAAAAATACATAATAATATTTTACATACAATACAAACACCACATTTAAAGGCGATAATTTATAAACAAATATGAATATTGCAAGAGAATCGTGGAATTTGTGACGTATTTAGGCAAACATATTGCGAGAATAATAAGAAATAGCGTGACAATTGAATGGGTCAATACTAAGAATAGGTAATGTGTATAATCTATACAACATATAAAAAAGTATATACTGTACACTAAAAACAAACTTAATTGTGCGGCTTGATCCATTGAACCGCATGCGATACACGTGTGGTGCGGTATGCACAATGCTTACGAGTGGGGATGGGGGTGTGGGTGTAGGTATGAGTACAGATTTCCCTAGGTTCCCAGACCTAAAAGCTGTCAGAGCAAGAAGGTAGCTTACGCCGCCCGACCAGAACCAGAATTTGGAATAGGGGTAGATTATGGTATGGAATAACACGTAGGCTACTTTTTATCCATTAGGAACGCGGGCGAGGCCGGTGGCAGAAGCTAGTCTTTAAGCTAACAGATGTGTGCCCAAACGTATGAACAACTTAAAAATACACGAAAATCACATCTACTGTATCTATGTATTGTTTTAAAGAAAAACATCATATTTGTCTCGGCACGTAATCAGGCAGTTATGAAGTTTATCTTAAAATAATAAAGCCATTGTTTTAAGACAAGTGTTTGTGTCAATCAAGTAGCATTGTCCTATTTAAGGTTACATAGATAAGTATAGAGTGAAGGAGAAGTTGTTCATGTCATATCTATTACTAGCTTCTTTCGTTCGCTACAAAAAGTATCCTAATGTGTTATTTCAGACCATACTCTACCGCTGTTCCAAACATCCCGTGTGTTTATTGTTAATTTTAATATTTTTAGCACATATTGTTTATTTAAGAACTAGCTTCTGCCAGTGGCTTTGTCCGCGTTCCTGTGGGATAAAAAGTGTCCTATAGGTTATTCCAGACCATACTCTACCGCTGTTCTAAATTTCATCTCGATCCCGTCAGTAGTTTTTGACATAGTTGAGTAACAAACATACTCACAAACTTTCTCATTTATAAAATAAGTAAGATCTATTACAAACTATAATAAAGGAAATAGTGACAGTGTGTTTCTCACGACACATTGACCCTGATTGTGTGCAAACGCATTTAAAAATGCATACAAAGCCAGCGAGGCAGCGAACGTGACTGTTTACATAATTAAATGTATGCTTTGTGTCTAGGTTTACTATAGATCTTACTTAATAGAATAGAAAAAGGGGTGGGAGTTTGTGTGTATGTTTGTTACCGAATTACTTCGAAACGGCTAAAGGGATCGGGATGAAAGGAGGATGCAAATCCTGGTCCCACCATCCAATAGCATCATCGGATAGGTAATTTTGAGCTGAATAAAAGTTACTCTCTAGCTCAAATTGGAAGTGGGACCAGGTTTCATAGAAAAACTGCCATCCTCCTTTGGAACGGGGCCGGGGGTAGATTGTGTTCTGGATTAACACATAAGCTACTTTTTATCCCACGGGGCCGTGAGCGAAGCCGCCGGCAAAAGCTTCATAATCAAGAAACTTTGTAGCAGATCATTTAGTGCAGAGATTGGCAGAGTCAACAAAGGTGTACTGTAGTGTAATATTATGTCCAAGCGGCACACGTACTTAGGTATCGTCATGAAGACTAATGTTTTTTTGTTATAATATATAGCTCATGTAGTGCAGTATTGTCCAGTCAACAAGGATGTAGCTTTAGACTGTCCATATGCCACACGTACTTAGGTATCGTCCTGAGCTAGGTGTTCACATGTATACAGCAGCTTATGTTAGTCAGAGAATGTACCAGTGAAAAAGAAAATGTAGCGTAATTAAGACTTATCTATGTAAAATTATGTAAGAAACACGCCATGTTTTTCTTCTAATCGTTGTAACCAACTAACTACAATTTCAGTAGTGGAAACTTGTTGATTTTTTAATGAAAACCATTGCTATTATATTTATTATAACTTTAGTGAGACATGCTAAATTAATTATTATGTTATCGGCTTTCTCACGTAACTGTTTGACGAGGAACTCGACTAGTTTCAAGCCATGCTAGAGGCTCATATTCATGAGCAGCATTCCGCGACACACGACGCGGCGATTGTAGCAGCGCGACAATCGCCGCGTCGTACTAGTCGAGTTCCTCGTCAAACAGTTACGTGAGAAAGCCGATAACATAATAATCCATTGCTATTGTCGAGACGACTCTGTTTGGACATAGTACCCTTATAATCCAGTCTATTTAGACATTGACCCTTGCAAAAATTCCCAGAAAGCTATAGAGCATTGCCATTAGGGACACGATGGTTTTGAAATCGTGAAATTGTAGTCACCGGTGACCGACGTTAGCGGAGGATTTGCCTTCAACAGTCTTCTATTGGCAGTCAAAGACTTAAAGTCAAAGATTTCAAAAATGGTTTCTTTTTAATTTTTCAGTGAAACGGTGAGTTTTATCATAAAAATATGTCAGACAAAATTGTAGATCAAATATATCTACTATTTATTATTTTTTAAACGGGTCACTGGTCTCTAGATAAAAATAACCTTAGATACATCTACCTCCGTTACTATTTACAGTATTTTAATAAACAACACACGTACACAATTAATTTATTATATTTTTCTTTCATTACGAAAACATTGTAATCTCCTGTTTACACTTAAGATCCGGATTGAACTGTCAATGTTTAAGATTTTTTTGTTTACAATTTTATGAATATATTTTTTTTTTTGTTTTGTTCATTCACTTAAAGATAAAGTTGTTTGTTAGTGAGATGATAACTTGAAACAAATAGTAAATATGCGAATCAAGATAATTAATCAGTCTTTGCTATATTAGAATTAAAAAAAAATAAGTTATAACCAATCTTATAAGTGCGTTGTCGGCCTTTAAGCTATTTGCTGCAGACCGCCTAGCGGTTTACCAGGATTCTGGTTCGAAAAGCAGGATTAGAAAAGGGGTGGTTAGTTAGTCAGTAAGACTCTGACACTCCCTCTCGCCTCGCTCAAGGAGGGAGAAGTCATTGGATTATTTACTACCCTCAAAAAAAAGGGGAAGGCTTTTGGCGTCCAGTAACGTCACTCACACGACGAAACACAACACAAACGTTGTTTCACGCCTATCTAGCCCATTAGTACCAAAACATAGCTCTCCAACATTAACCAAAATCATTCTGTATTAGTAAACATAACTCACATAATATAAAATCGCAGATTATTATAAAATTTTCGCAACGTCAGCATTAATATTCATGAATGAGTCTGGCTCGTTAGGCTGACGCAACAAAAAATTCACGGCCAACCACTTCTGCGGTATATAACAGAGAAAGCAAATTAATAATTAATTCAATTCATAAATATATGAATTAGGAATCACATCAAAATCATGTGACTTGATTTTTGTATTTTGGGGTGGGTGGGGGAATCAACCAATGACATCCACGCGCATCCACGCTTTGGGTGAGGCGAGAGACGACGGGATAGAAAACTAGTTTTTTTTGTATTTCATGCGACTGTCAGACTCTTAAGGATATAACACACATAACAAGCACCGCTTCAAGGTAGCAAACCCAGCAATTAAATTATCAATTCTAATTCTGAAATCGCGTTCCGCTCGCGCCTCAAAGAGCCATCAGACTACCACAGATGGTAGCCGATAGGGCTGCGGACTACCTAGCGGGTTACCGGGGCTCCGGCTCGAACGGCAGGAGCAGGAACGGGGTCTCGCCTCGCCTCTAAGGCGAGAGAAGTCATTGGATGATTTTCCGCCCTCAGGATCACCTGATGATAAGCAATCGCTGCCCATGGACACCCACGACACTAGAAAAGTCACAAGTAAATAGATACGTGTTCGTTCTTTAAGGTTTGAAGGTCGTATCTTTTGAATTCAAAAAAGATTAAGGCAAGTGTTGTTTTGACAATAATGTTAGCTATGAAAACTGGTTCCAATAATTAACAACAAGTTTTTTTTCACCACTACATCACATACGATTAGAAATCTTAATCATCTTCTGTGGTAACTGGTAAAGGAAATTGATACCTACCTACATATAGTTATTTCAAACATTTTCGTAATTTTCTTAATCAAAAAGTAAAAAATCAAAGTAACCATTTGCGGCATCATACAAAAATTATCATGATCATGACATTATGAGAAAAAAAAAACAGTATCAGTACATACGACGTGACACGCGCCCGCCATACTTGGTCGCTACACGTGTGTGTTAGACACTCACACATATTTACACAACGATATGTATTGGTAAACATTGCGTAACGCTATTGTTTTGTCGCGTCCACAGAACTGTTACATACATGCTAATAGAATTTAAACTGTATTGCTTTGTTTTAAAATTGAAATTTTATTGAGGGAATAGAAAATTGAGTGTAGCTTGATATGCTGCTCATACTTTATAGTCGTAATATGGTAGTGTTTGTATCGTTATCCTTTTAATACAAATCGATTCTGTGATAAAATCGTGTGCGGTCATATTTGATAAAATCAGAAATGCACTTACAGAATTCAAAGTATCATTGTATAGAGGTAAATGGTGGTGATGTACTAAATAAACTCATAGATATTATAAGGAAACACCTTAGTCTTAGTATAAGGAAATAACCAGTCAGTTTTGTTATAAGTCTTTTTCGTGGTCGAAAAAAACCACCCTGTTCCTACTCCGGTTCGAAAAGCAAGAGTGATGGTGTTTAGTCAGTAAGAGTCTGACACTACCTCTCGCATCGCCCAAGGCGGGAGAAGACATTGGATGATTTACACCCTTAAAAAATGGTAATCGAATCTTCTCCCCTCCTTCTCCTCTGACACCCCCACGTTCTTTCCTCCACAATCCTAAAATCCCGAACCCCCAAAAGGTTGGCAAGGCACCTGTAAGTCCTCTGGGGTGTTCACGGCACCGATTGCTTACCATCAGGTGATCCGTGAACAACAACCTCGTCGTTAACAGCTGATTGTCCTTTCAGTTTTATCATTAAAACAAACGACATATCTCAAGGTTATTGAACTGCGTATATCTAAAAAATACTTGATATGTTAAAATTTTATGACGTCATAGATATTGTTTAAAATTGTATCGTAAAATTTTGATGTGATTATCATCGTGTGTTGGTGATATTGATCGTGTTTGCATGTCAAAGCAATAACACACCTCTTTTTCTTTGATATTGATGTGTAACATCACTGCTGATTCTCCATACAAAGCTACACTTTGGAACGAGCACATATCTTCAATTACAGACAGACTGATGGACAATTCAATTTGACGTTTTAAACGTGTCTATTTGGGATAAAATGAAATAAATGCTTTGACTTTGATGGCCTAACGGGTTGCCAAGGCCGGTTCGAAGCAGGATTAGGAATGGAATAATTATTTATTATTAGGCGGGAGAAGCCATTGAATGTTTTTCCGCCTTCCCAAAAAAGGGAGGAATATCAAAACAGTATACTGTTCAGTGAAGCTATGTAAGAGGTAATTACTGGATTAATGATTTTACTGTAGACATATTGCACCTACATAAAAGGTAATAATAAGCCCTAAGATGGGAATTATGCTCGGTATATGGCAATAGGCTCACCCCCTATTACATGGGACTTATAACACAAAGGGTGAAAAGTGGGTGTACGTTGTATAGCAACATTACGTGTCGTAATGTGCACCTTCGCCTATTCCTTCGGGGATAAAAGGCATGACGTTGCAAAAAATATATTAAGATAATTTTTTTACGTAAGTCAGTCAACAGCTATCAAAAGAAAAACCACTTTAAGACTAGTAGACTACGCATGCTAAACCATATACATAGTAGACAGTGCTCATGTAATAAAATCGTCGCGAAAACGATAAAGAGTGACCAGGAAATGTCACCGTAGGCACGGAAGGAAGCAATCAGACCACGGCGGTCAAGGAGACTGCTCACGCGCCGTCTCACTATAAATAGCACGGCGCAGCCGCACATCAACCTCCACCACACCTTAAACGGAACTTGCAACTTTATTACTAAAACACTAAAGTTGAAATTGTATTGAGGAAATTTTACAGGTTGTTGTAGGTTGACCTGCTGTGGCCAGTGCTGCCAATTTATTATGCAGTATGCAGGCTGAATTATAGATCATAGTATTATGTAGGTTCTAGCGTCAGTAGTTATGCTACTAAAGTAAGGTTTTAGTGGAAAATCCCAATAATATTACGTCCGATGACTCTTGCTTGGATCAAATCCAAGAGTTTGTGGTAGAAACGACTAGTAGGTAAACTAAAACCAAAACTTGTGTCATTCAATGTCATTCTAGCCTGAGGGTGATTTTCCACCAGAGATGTGCTATGCTACGTTGCTGTGGATGCGTTTGGCTTCCATTAATCATATTCATTGGTACACATAGCTTAGCACTGGTGGAAACGGACTCAGCTACGCTATGTTGTGCTAGGGATGGCTTTCCTACTATCAATACATCGCATACTTAGTTGCGCATCTTCCTCGCACAGTTACATTGCGGCATCACATCTTTATAGCACATCTTCCTCGCACAGCTACATAGCTTAGTATCAGTGGAAACGGTCACATAGTTTCACAGCTTAACTATTACATCTTCATATCATCAGAGCGACTTTGTTTAATACTAACTATGTAGTGATCATTTGAGAGTCCTCTGTTTGTCACGTATTACTTGTTTTTACGTACTTTGCACCTATTTTATCATAAAAAATATGAGTAAGCTGTCGTTCAAGATTACTTTATGTCAGTCCACTAAGTTTCTATGAATAATATTGACTTTTAAATTGACGTGTTATCATATTAAATTGAATAGATCACATTTCAGAAAAAACAATTCGATATTGTATATGGCGATCATAAAAAAATATAAATTACGATGTTTTGTTCTTTGTTACTAACGTGGCTTTCATAAATTGATTTCTTAATCTATAAAATAATAAAATACTACAGCAGATGGTTGACAGCTTGTCAAATTACATATATTTTCTTAATGTCACAATTTTTTGTATGAAATGTCGTCATGTGATACCCGTATTCACTTCTTTGCATTCTTAAATGAAAAAAACTTGGTCATGAAAGATGTTATGGATTAATATTCTTATTTATTCAGTTTTAAGTTGCTTGGAAACAAATGAAAAACAATTTGCAAGTATATGTAACTTTTTCGTGTGAGATTTTTCACAATAAACTTTTATTGCAAGCCTTAACAACTATCAAATAAACAAACATGTAATCTTTCTCCATTTATGTATACATATAACAATGATACCACTTTTTATTCATTTCAATTAAACTAAGTACACAATATTTTATCACCAGCATCACATCATCACACGTAAACAGGAAGCGGCAATGTTTTCCAAGGATATTGCAATTATGAATAACAACGGGACTAATTTTACATGTAATGTATATTTTGCATTAGATACCGAAACAACTGCGCATAATACGACATATACGCATAAAGGCAAGCGTCCACAGACCCGCATCGTACGCATCGCATGTAGGCATTGCTGATGATGCGGTCCGTACGATGCGGATCAGTGGACGCAGTTGTATGAGTTTCTATACAAGACAAACTAAAATCCATTGCGTGCGATGTGGGCCTGTGGACGCTTACCATAAAGTTCCATTCAAGGATAATACAAATTAATTCCATTGCCTCATCAACAAATGTCAACGTAGTTGTCACTAATGTCATCTGTCATTTGTTGACATGGCGGGAACCGCAAGAATATAAAATGAACTGCATTGTATTGGATGAGATCATGAGAGCATAATCAAATATTTATTGCTGTTACTCATTCATGAAAAATCTAATGGACTGATTAGGTACAGAGATAGATTTTTATGGTATAAGCACGCCACAATCTCCCAACTCTCCTGTAAGCTAGGATCTACAACTACTACCAAACACCGAAACACTGAAGTCGGGCGCGTTCCGACGAAATAAATCAGAAGATATTATTATAGGGGAAAAATAAAAACGAAAACGAAACAGTTTCCTCTTCCTTCCGTGAAATATAATTTGGAATAACATATGGAGTAATTTTAATCCGGGGAAAACAGACAAAGCCGTTGCCAGAAGCTAAGTCTTACTGATATTATAAATGCGAAAATTTTTGCGTATGGATTTCTCTTTCACGTCAAAACGGCTGAAGGGATCATGATGAAATTTAGAACAGGAGTAGTTTATGGTGTGAACTAACACATAAGCTTCTTTTTATATCACGGGAACGAGAGCGAAGCCGTTGGCAAAGGTTAAGTTGACTATTTTAAACTTAGCAGTCCCACTCCTCTTTTGTGACCACACTACACACAGTACATACATATAATATGTATATCTATTTTAAAGTTATTTACATTGCTTACAAGCCCTCAACTAGTGAGATATGTATAAACATGCTACTTAGTATTAACAACATGATTGCGATATGTAAACAACCGCAGTTCGAGGTTGCTTACTAATAAGTCGGAGGAAGGCACCTACCCAGGCTAGGCATGGCACTGTTTCTAGAAATAAGCATTGAGTATTCTATTTTTAGGCACTAGATACTTAGAGACTTACTTAGAGAGAGACATAAGACAAATAGATTCTAGTATTAAGTTCTAATGGTGTTCCCTTCTTGCCAATTTCAATTTCTGTTTTAATTCCACCTCTTCTTTTTTTTTTTTATAATGGAACACGCCGGTTATCCTGCATACGCGATGATAAGCAATCTCCGCCGCCCATGGACACTTGAAACACCAGAGGCGTTACAAGTGCGTTGCCGGCCTTTTGGGGATTAGGAATTTAAGGGTTGTTGGGGAATCGGGGATTGGGAAGATTGGGAAGGGGGAATTGGGCCTCCGGTAACCTCACTCACACAACGAAACACAACGCAAGCGTTGTTTCACGTCTGTTTTCTGCTCGACCGTGGTATCACTCCGGTCGAGCCGGCCCATTCGTGCCGAAGCATGGCTCTCCCACACTTAATAAGTGTACATAAAACAGTTTAAAAAAACAACTTCATTCCATAAACCTTATTTATTAATTGACACTGACAGGATCATTCCACAAGAGCGAAGTAATCAGTCGAGTGCAAAAAGGTCGAGGTTCGATGGCGGTTGTAAACAGAGTGCTATTATGATGTTACGTGACTTTGGACAGACAAGCGTGGCTATTGGGATTAATTATCACTCATCTGTGGTGTGGTTTAGTATATTAGTCATTGGTATTTAAGTTTCATTCATATTTTCCTGTCCGAATATTTGTTGATAGTGACTTTAAAACCATATAGTTCCCAATATGACCTGGTTTATTTGGAACCGATTCTGATGACATTTTTGAAGTTTTTTTTAAAACGTTGCTCCACATTAGAATTTGTGGATCACACAAAAAGTTGCTCCGTGCGGGAATCGAACCCGATATACGTTACTCGGCAGCCGTGTTGTGGCTGGGTAAGCTATATTTTTTTAAACGTACTACACGTTGTTTTAGAATATAGTTCACGTATTATTTATCGAAAATATGCATTTAGTTTCATCCGTGAAACAAATTGTCTGCAATCTTTGAACGCAACGTCACACCTTTTATCCCCGAAGAGGTATGTATCCCCACTTTTCACCATTTATGATGGTGCAATCGTAGAACTAAACTAGGAAGTCACAAAACAACATGGCGGCTAATATTCCCGCCGTTTTAACTGTCAGATTGATACATTTTTATTGGCCTGCAACGCAAGAGAACATTATCATTCAGCCTGTCATGTTCTAGATATATTGAGGTCTAGAATATTCTATAGAACACATATATTATACTCGAACGTATTACGTACGTTCAAAGTTCATCTGATCACCGATAATACCACCATTGTTCCAATTTCACAACATAATCATGTATTTTAATGATGCACAATAAAATAATCATATTATTTTCTATGGTTGTTAACTGTTCATAACAAATAACAATAACTTAAAACGTTGTCAATGCATTCATTCCAATTAAACTATATACTTAGGTAGTTTTGTCAACGAATAAAAAAATAAATAATAGTCTGTCAGTCTGTCCGTCAGTGAAGGTAGGTGCTAAATTTAAAAAAGAATGTTATATTCATAATTTTCTAATAACAATAAGTAATTAAATATATTTGTCTATTTTTAGTTACCACGACAACTCGACAGATACCTACCTAATGATTAACAGTAATCAGTTGACCCATTTTTGCAGACAACGCTTGAAAAGTGATACTAAAATATCGATTTCTGCAAAATAAATAAGAGAATTGAGTGGGATATGGTGGTTTATTTCCAAAATTGTATTTTTATTTTATAAGCCGGTAAACGAGCAGACGGATCACCTGATGGTAAGCAATCGCCGCCGGCGAAACACCAGATGCGTTACAAGTGCGTTGCCGGCCTTTTGGAGGTTAGGAATTTAAGACGATTGGGAAGAGGAGTAATTTGGCCTCCGGTAACCTCACTCACACAACGAAACACATCGCAAGCGTTGTTTCACGTCGGTTTTCTGTGAGGCCGTGGTATCACTCCAGCCGGCCCATTTGTGCCGATATTAATAAAAAAGAACCATTTAAACAAATAATATCTAAATGTATTTATGTTCCTGGTTCCTTGAGGCATTAGATCGAAGTATTACCGTATTATCAGCCATTTTGAAGCGATACAACAATATTGAAACTTTGAAAGTGTGCCAAAACTCCAGACGAATGTTAGTAAACAAGGAAACGATTGCATTGTTCAGAGAAATATCTTCTGAATCGTTTGAAAATAAACAATTTCATTTCTTTTGTATCTATGAAGATTTCGTTTTTAAAAAGTTGATCTGACATTCTCGCGTTTTTATTTGTCAGTTCACAGCAAAACGGAACGACAAATTGAGGTAAACGTCCACAGGCCCGCATCGTACGCATTCCGTATGACGTCATCAGTACGCATCGCATGTAGGCATTGCCGATGATGCTGATAAGTGGACGCAGTTTCTATACAAGACAAACTAAAATCCGTTGCGTGCGATGCGTACGATGCGGGCCTGTGGACGCGTACCTTTATAAGTGGAGTGAAGTGACTTTTTAAGTGGAGATAGTTGAATGGATGGAGAGTGACATAGGCTATAAAACATCACGCTATAATCAATAGGATAGGCTGCGGACTACCTAGCGGGTTTTAAAGCAGTAGGAACGGGGTGGTTTTTAGTCAATCAAGAGTCTGACTCTCCCTCTCGCCCCGCCTAAAACGAGAGAAGACATTGGATGATTATCCCCCCTTAAAAGGAACCGAGCATTAAGTGAAACCGTGTAGCAGTAGCTTAGTATTTTAAAATCAAGTTAAAATCTTAAAATAAATAACCCATATCTCCGACTACGCAGAACTGCAGCGTGCAATCACCGTGGTACGTGTGTGAGTCAGCCACGTCCAAATTTCGCGCCAAGGCAATGCTTTGTAAGGCTTCCCAAAACATTGTACCGCATGTTTTTTGTCACGTACACTATTCAAATATAAACATTTCTATTTGATAAATTGTTTTGACACCAAAATTGATGTGGCGTACGTGATGTAGATAGATACAGATTGAAATAATGACCAATTCTGAGATCTAGGCACAGGTCATAGATACTTGTCTATCTTGTTGGTTGAATTGCTATGTATCTAGTTAATTGGACTTTGGACTTTTTGGAGTCAAAGTCCTATACGGTTTTTGGTGTCTCAAATTCCCCGTAATAGTTCTGAAATTGTGCTAGATGTAATTTTTGCAAAAGAGCTCCAAGATGCGAGTTCGAATCCCATACGGTACAGTCCTTTGTGTCTCTGAGTACCAAGTGTATGTGAAATTGTTTGTTTTTTGAAAATTCTCGAGTGGGACGCTTAAGAAAAATTGCAGGGAATGCCCTTAGAGCCTAAGGGCCCTCTCTCTTTCTCTCTCTTAAACTAAGAGAATTATCTTTATGGAATCAATAGCTTGATGAATGTTTGCATGTGTTCTAACATCTATATAACTATTTAACCTGTTTTATCGTTCAGGTAGTTGTGTTTTTTACTCTGTGTTTAACTCGACTTCAATGACACAGATTAGAATATATGACGAGGAGGTCATTCACCTTGTGTCAAACTCTAGAGTTGTTTACTGTCAAATATAATTCCGATTCAACGTTTGAATGTTACAATGACCGAAATTGTAATCAATATCGCGTTTCTAGCACTTTCTTTCTTTATCTAAGACACTAGTATTTTAGCCAGAGAAATAATAATCGGTGATGTTATGTTACTAATATTTATAAATGCGAAAGTTTGTATGTAGGTACGTTTGTTATCATTCACGTTAAAACGACTAATTAAAGGGCATGGGACGAAATTCGGAACTGGGATAGAGTATGGTCTATAGAATAACACTATTTTTTGAGCGGAGTATAAATCATCCAACCATTTTTTCCCGCATTGGGCGAGGCGAGTGGGAGTGTTAGACTCTTACTGACTAAAAACTAGCCCGTTCTGCTTTTCGAGCCGGAAACCCGGTAAACCCGCTTTTTATACCACGGGAAAACGAGCAAATCCGATGACTGAAAGTAGTTATTAATTTAAAACAATGAAACTACACGTGTATATTACACGCATCTTAGATGCAGTACACGAGTGAGTCATAAAAAAATCTTAAATATTTATGAATGGGAAATTAATAATACAAAACATACCTAATTACATTTTTAATGTGGCAACAGGTGTGAAACTTCAAAGGATTATTACATTAATTATTCTTCGTTACGTAATGAAATACTTCAATGTTTAAGTGTGGGAGAGCCATGTTTCAGCACGAACGGGCCGGCTCGACCGGAGTGATACCACGGCCGAGCAGAAAACCGACGTGAAACAACGCTTGCGTTACGTTTCGTTGTGTGAGTGAGGTTACCGGAGGCTCAATTACCCGCTACCCAATGTTCCAAATCCCGACGTAAATGCCGACAACGCACTTGTTTTGGGTGTCCATGGGCGATGGCGATTGCTCACCATCAGGTGATCTGTCTGATCGTTTACCGGCTTATACCATAAACAAGGGCCGTTTTAAGTCTAAATTGCCAATTTACTAGTGAAGACGACGTACAATATTCAACCATTTGTTTGTATGTTATCTTTACTAGGATAATACCAAACATATTATGTTGTTAAATGTTACCTACTTAAACAAAAGAGCATTTATTTAATTAAATATAACGAGCATGATGCATGATGCAGCTGATATAAATAAGTGAACGACTAACTACGTTTAACCATCAGATACGGAGAAAAGCTTTGTTAAATGTTTTCTTGGAAAAGTTGTAAAGCAAACTAATTGGGTACTTACTTTAAATTAAGTATAAGAGAAACGTGCTTGTAGAAATATATTAATTTGATCTATCATACATCTGAAATGATAACTAAACTGCAACCTCTTTCAAATTCCATTTTTCCTGTGCGGGTCTGCGGACGGCGAGCAAGGGTAGCCCGACCAGAACCAGGCCCGTGCGTGCGGCGCCGAGCGTTCCGCACGCGCCTTAAAGAGCCATCAGACCACCACAGATGGGGCCCAGTAGGGCTGATGCCTGATCTGGAGCTGCGGACTACCTAGCGGGTTTACCGCGGAGGTTTTTAGTCAGTAAAAATCTGACACTCCCTCTCGCCTTGTCTAAGGTGGAAGCTGTCAATGGATGATTTTCGCCCCATTAAAAAAGTCATTTTTCCTGAGCGTATTATATTTATTACATTCCGATTTTTCAATGAGAAATAACCACGTCATTGCACTTTAATTTTCAATTAATAATAATTAGGTATTTTAATAATAAATACGGGAAGCATACGTTATTTATACCCGTCTCTATGGATGCAGCATTGACCTAGAGATGACGTTTGGGCACCGCGCCAAAATGGCGGATTGCCGCCAAAATAAAAACGTACTTGGTATGTATAATAAAGTAATCGCATATGTTTCGAGAATTTAATAACCTTTGTGTGTTCGAGGCTTTGTTTTATTTAATTTCTTTGTTATTTGAGGTACAAGGAAAATGTGTTTCATAAAGGTTATTATACTATTTGAATAAGATACGTTTTGTATTTGAACACAAAAGCAAATTATTTTCTTCTCGCACAAAAGTTTTCGATGAAATCAGAGGGAGATATTATTAACATGTTTAGGTATTAGGTATATTGTATCCTGTATTTACAGAAGGTTTTATTATTTATTAAGTGTGAGAGAGCCATGCTTCGGCTCGACCGGAGTGATACCACGGCCTCACAGAGAACCGATGTGAAACAACACTTGTGTTGTGTGTGTGACTGACGTTACCGGAGGTCCAATTACCCCCTTCCCAATCCCCGATTCCTCAACAACCCTTAAATTCCTAACCCCCAAAAGGCCGACAATGCACTTGCAACGCGTCTCGTGTTTCAAGTGTCCATAAACAGCTGCGATTGTTTACAATCAGATGATCCGTCAGCTCGTTTATCGGCTTATAACATAAAAAAAAATTACACACTATAAAACTCATAATTTTATCTATTGGCGAACGCAAATCGTTTATTAATTTTATTGCCATTTTATGCTATGATCATAAAAACATCCAAACAGGCAAAAATATTGATAAGTATATTGAGTAAATAAAGATAAAGGTACATTAGGTATTTGTCTACTTATGATGATATGGCCTCGTGACAGTCCACTGCTGAACTAGAAACCTCTAAATGAGAAGTATTTGGCATAATTCCCTGCTCGGCAAACGGGCTGGAGATAGCAGTCTACTTAACTCTAAAACAAGCGTAGTACTTATTAAGTAGTAGAACATCTAGTTTTTAACTAACTTCAAAAAACATAGGTTCTCAATTTGACCTGTATGTATGTATGTTTGTCAATGTCGATCTCGCGACTTACAGAACAGATTTCGATGCGCCTTTCAGAAAAGCGTTTGTTAAATTTAGGAGCAGGTTTTAGTGTAAAAACAACCTTAAACTTAACTTACTTCAAAAATAAAGAAATTGAAGTCGGTTTTTAAACGCAGTTTATTGGAAAATTAAACAATAGTTAAAACAACAAGTATCCCCTTACAAATAAAATACGACTTATTGCCCACACATGTCTTCATGCCATATGAATCCATTCTCACGGCTACTGCGACCTTCCTCGAAGGTCAGACAGCTGTACTTAGTAACCTTGGATGTGACCTTGGGCAAGCTTTCTGAGCTTAATATCAGTTAAGCTTTTATATTGCAAGTCGTAAGGGATAGATAGTGGAAAATTGGGGCTAGAAAGTAGGAGAAATTATTTCTCCCGCTTTGGACGAGGCGAGAGGGAGTGTCAGACTCTTACTGACTAAAAATCACTCCGTTCCTACTCCTGCTTTTCTAACCGGAGCCCTGGTAAACCCGCTAGGGTGTCTGCAGCTCCGGATTGGGGAACAGCCCTACTGGGCCCCATGTGTGGTGGTCTGATGGCTCTTTGAGGCGCGCTGCTGGCCGGGCGGCGAGCTACCCTTGCTCGCCGTCCGCAGACCCGTACTTACAGTGCCCGGAGATTATAAGAAGTTCGTTCTCTCACGCACCCCGCCTCTTCTTTAGCTAACATGACAGCTTGGCAGAAGGAAGAGATCATCCCCGTCCCCTTCGCTCTGCACCATGACCTAATTAATAGGATAGGATGCAACCATTGGTAGGCTCCGTAGTATTCAACCAATCATTGTCTTTGTACTAAACCATTCCTTATTTTCCAACCCGCATACCCAATAACTCGTCTGACACACGTGTAACCAAACCAAATTGTTTTCGTTAGACCAGACAGCAAGAATAACAAGCGTGTTATTGGTTTTATCTTGAAGAACAATATTATTCGTATTTACTTTGCATTATACGTGTTTACACAAATATAATAAATGACATCTGAAGATCAGACTTGCTTTAGTCTACGTTTGAGTGAGGTCACCGAAGGCCCAGTTCCCCCTCACCCCAGCGACCAAATCCCCAATCCCCTAAAAATCGGCAACACCAGTCCCCAACCTCCAAATCCCCTATCCTCAAATCCCTAATCCCCTAAAGTTCGGCAACGCACTTGTAACACCAAACTGGTGTTTCGGGTATCCATGGGCGATACTGATTACTTACATCAGGTGAACCGTCAGTCCGTCTGCTCGTTGGCTGACCTAACCCATAAAAACGTTAAGTTTATTGAAATTGGTCGTTGTGAAACGAGGCCTGAAGGCGCTCTACGATGAAAACGCTTAAGAATTTGATGATATATTGAAAGGTAGACAGTTTTATTAGATACATTATTGGCTTTTTACATGACTTACAATTTGTTTAAGCCTCGATCGATTTTATTTTATGATCACATACTCGAGCTGCGCATAGCACATCTCTGTTTGAAAAGCAGCCTTATATTTGAAACTTTTAATTTTTAATGGATCTCGATTAGGCCGAAGCTCCTCAAACAGCTAATTTGAGGTCAAATATGCATATCAAATCTGAATGTCCTTTAGTGTCCTTTGTCAAAGACGTCCTAAGCAGTTTATCGCATTGTTTAGAGGTGCCCTTACCGAGTCAACTAGTTTGTAAGAATAGGTACCTACTTGAGTAATCTTAGTGTCTTTGTTTTTTAAAGGAGGAAAGTCATCCAATGACTTCTCCCAACTTAGGCGAGGCAAAAGGAAGTGTCGGACTCTTACTGACTAAAAATCACCCCGTTCCTACTCCTGCTTTTCGAGCCGGAGCCTAGGTAAACCAACTAGGTTTTCCACAGCCCCGGTTCGACATCAGGAACGTAGGAACGGGGTGGCGTTTAGTCAGTAAGAGTCTGACATTCCCTCTTGCCTCGCCCAAGGCGAGAAAAGTCATTGGATGACTTTCCCCTTTAATAAACCACTGTTCCAAATTTCATTAAGATAGCTTCAGCCGTTTTGAAGTGAAGGGGTAACAAACAAATAACATAAAACTTTCGCATTTATAATATTAGTAGGATTATAAGTCCAGGTTACCTCCCGATGTTTTCCTTCACCGTATGTCAGTGGTGTCTAAATAATCTAGATGCCGTACTCAGAGTCATTTGATGATTACTTAAACTATTCCTTAATAACGATTTTGTTCCGAAAACAATTGCTAAGGAGTGGATTAAGTAATCATTAATTTTTTTTTTAAAAAACGTTGCCCCACATTAGGATTTTCTCCTGTGTCATGGGTGCGTTTACAAACATACAAGTTCACATGCACATGACACCCAGACCCGAAACAACAATGTGTGGATCACACAAAGAGTTGCTTCGTACGGGAATCGAACCCGCTACCCGTTGCGCGGCAGCCAATTGCCTAGCCCCCGCACTAACCGTGCAGTCTAAATGTCTCTGAGTAAGAAACGTTTAAGTTACGATCATGCTATTACATAACGTGACCTTTAGACCCCGCTCGATTACGTAACGCCGAAGGGTTATCTAGAATTCCAGACAAGTGGATGAGACTATGTCGTCTATGTCTATATTTAACATTTAAACACTAAAATACCTATTTAACTTAGTTTGTCTTCTTTCTTAATCTTCGAAGCATTTGTATATGTATCGTTACGCCTTTTTATCTCCGAAGGGGTAGGCAGAGGTGCACATTACGGCACGTAATGCCGCTATAAAATGTACAGTCTCTTTTCTCATTCTAGCATTCTTCATAGGTAGTGAGCCTATTGTCATATACCGGGCACATTTCTGGACTCTGTTTCAAAAGTGCCTATTTAAGGATTAATTGAAATAAGTGCTCTCGACTTTGACTTGGCACATTGTAAATCCGGCTAACGAATTTAGGTCAAGGTGACGCTATAAAGATAATTAGACATGTGTGGACTCAGACGATGAAGTCGTACTAGTGTTCAAAATGGGAGAATTTGGTTGTCCATCCTATCATCATGTCATCCTAGCTACTTCCGCGCGGTTTTACCCGCTCTGTTTGGCTCCTAGTTATTAATCGTACCGTGATGTTTTATAGCCTCTACCCTTCGTCGATAAAATTCCTACACAAACAGATTTTTTCAAATCGGACCAGTATTTACGGAGATTAGCGCGTTCAAACAAATAAATTCATTGTGATAAATTATTTTTATTATTGTAGAATCACATTAAACCGACTTAAAAAAAAGAAAGATGTTCTCAATTTAACTTGTATATATGTCATTTGTCCGCGATTATCTAGCGAATGACTGAACCGATTTTGATGCGGGTTTTCGTAAAGTGTTTGTTACATATACGAGCGAGTTTTAGTACCTATATTAATCGACATGAAAATCTATACTAATATTATAAAGGTGAAGAGTTTGTTTGTTTGATTGATTGTTTGTTTGTTTGTTTGTTTGAAAGCGCTAATCTCCGGAACTACTGGTCCGATTTGAATAATTATTTTTGTGTTGGATAGCGCATTTATCGAGGAAGGTAATAGGCTATAAAACATCACGCTACGATTAATAGGAACCGAGCAGAGCGGGTGAAACCGCGCGGAAGTAGCTAGTAATGTAATATGATGAAATAATAATAACCATTTTTATATAACTAGAGGCAGAAGGTGTAATTTTATCAAAAGATACACACATTTGGTAGAGCTATATAAGCTTACTCTTAGAACACCTGAACATTAGCCTCTAGCATGCCTTGAAACTAGTCGAATTCCGTCACACAGTTACGTGTTACAATAAATCTTAAAACACCTGTGATAAAACCACAAAACACTCTTTGTAGTTATACAACAAAAATACTCACAAAAGGAAAAACAAGTATCAAAAATCTGGCAACCCTGTAAACTGGCCCAATTGTTACTGTTACGTAGTTATGCACAATGAGCATTTACAAAACAGGCATTGAAGTGACTCAGCAACACGATTTAGTACAACGCTTTATACTTGTGTGCCCTACATTGCGCCGGAAACAGAGCCGTATTTATACAATATAACTTATATCCCTACTAGGCATATGCCTAGGGCGCCAGGTTACAGAGGGCGCCACGAGACGTGAATGCCTAACTGCCCATAGAGCGGCAAAGGCGCCAATAAAAATTAGTGGTTAACTAAAATCACGGTTTACTCTCGTTAATTAATGGAGAAAGGCTCTACTAGTTTCGAGTCACATAGGGACTCTTCATCATATGTCTCACGATAGTTATTATAAAAATAAAATTAGGGGTGCCTAGGAGCTGCTTCAGGTGCTTGCCTAGGGCGCTCTCTAGGTTTAATCTGTATTGCGTGGGCCTGAGTGTCGGGAGCGTCAGAAGCCTATCACATACATACAATAATGATGGTTAGAGTCACACTTCTATGTTGAGGCATGACGCATGTGTCGCCAAATGCTTATAGCCAATTGGTGGGCCATGTGCTACACTACTCCATGTATACAAATGTTTAATAGAGTTTAATTTCGTGAGCTACTTAATAGATAGTTTTAATTTAGTGGTATTGTTGTATTTTTTTACTTATGTAATTATACTAACTTACATTCTAATAATGGTAATGAAAATTCAAATTATATGTTTTCTATTAATTTTTCTTCACTTTATTTTTAACAATCTTGTGTGTAAAGATCTTCAAATTTATTAACATCTTTATAATTGTTTTACAAAGCTCTATTATTCATAAGTTACTGTCAGAGTTAAGTGCCAACCACACCAATGATACAATACAGCATGTCTATTTATAAGCTATTCACTCGAGACTTGAAGACACCCAGGGTGTACCCTTCCTGGAATCACAGATTCAGGCAAGGACTCATATTGTATTCTACACAAGGAAACTCGAAGCAAATCACTTTGTACGAGTGGGTGCTACATCTGCCATAAAAGGAATATAGATCAAAAAGATCCATCAAACGGATATTTGAAATGAAACTATAACTTTGATAATGTGTTTATATCTCAATGTAAACATAATATGTTTAATAGAAACATGTTTTTATGAATGCTAATAAGATTCTTATTAGAATGAGGCCACAAATAATAATTGTATTAAATTCGTAAAAGGAAACTTATGTGAATTTATTATCTATGACTGTTTGAACACATGTGTATATAATTAATTATTGTTTTATGGCTTACTCATGTAATTATTTGATGAGGAACTTGACTGTGTCGCGGAAGCTGCTCATTGATATGAGCCTCTATCATGGCTTGAACCTAGTTGACATCTTTGTCAAATAATTTATGTCAGTAAGCCAAAAAACATAATAATTAATTTAGAATGTCTCATGAAAATTATATTATAAACATTTTTTACATAGCTTGGTCAATGGGCCAACTTTATTAATTGTGTAAATAATTACTTTATCGAACTGTTTTGGTAGTAAACATTGATGTTCATAACATCAATGGTGGTAAAAAAAAATACTTGTATGATAGAAAAAGAAATGTTTTTTCTTATCAGATCACAATAAGAGTTTTAGTTCAGTTTAAATTCCTATTAGATTATAGCAAGAATAAATCGATTTTTATTATACAATTTTTTTCACGTGCAAACAATAAAAAAATATAGGTTGGAATAGAGAATATCTTCATTTTTATAGGTGTTAGTGACGCTGATATCAATATTATACAGCCTCTATGCATATTTAATTTGTTCTGAATGAATGGTCTTGTGCAATGTATGGTCGACTGCATTCGCGAGATACAGTGCCAAGGTCAGGTGCCAATAAACATAAATATTAAAATATAGAGCGTGTGGCAACGCGAATTTAAAAAAAACTAACACTAATATTATTACGCTTTACAAATAGGAATCTTGTAATACATACAGCCAAACGGATTTCCGATCATTGCTTCAGTTACGAAAAAAAAAACAAAATAAATAATAAGGTCACTGGTCAAGCGAAAATCGGTAACGACCTTTATGAGACTTTATAAATTAAGTTTTTTACACATTCACAAGTAATTTATTAACATAATAAATATTATTACTTACCAAAGTCTATAAACTGCTTTATAGATAGCGGCGAAGGGTTGAATTGCGAGTAAAAATCAAGCATTTTCGTAACATTGGAGAAAATAGCCCCTGCTAACCTCATCTTGATTGATTTTTAGTAACGTTTACAAACTCAAGGATAGTTAAATACACACTTCAAAACTTATTCACAGTCACAGCTGATTAAAACACATGTTTAACTAATATTTAATAATTTTATTTTTCACCGGCACAAACTTCACACGAGTGCGTAAAATTTTCGACTGAAATAGTGTTGCCCGCTACGCCGTGTTATATATTTCAATGAAAAGTGAACTTTGAACTTCAGTGTTCCAACTAGAAAATATGCTGTACTGAGTGTTTTTTATGTTTTTATTATTCTTATCAGAAAGTAAATTTACGTTTGAATTTGTTTATATTTCTTTTAATTCGTTTGTATATTAATTCTAGGCATAATTTTTTGCAAAACCGCAAACCGAAGAAGAAGTTTTATCATTAGGTTCGTTCATTTTAGTGTTACTATAATTCAATCAGAATAATGTATGAGTATGATAAAACCTTTTTCTAATTTTCGTATGTAGCATTGACTAAACTTTACTTTACAATATCATGCGTTTTAAAAATATAGGTGCAATATTTTTTATGTAAATAATAAAATTAATTATTGTTTTGATTGTTGTCTGACACAAAATAGAATGACAGCGGAAAAATAAATATCAACTGCAGCCAGCTGACTTTGACATTTTAAAAGAAAATATCAAGAAAAACACGCTTTGCATTATCCGTTCCAGCTGATTTCGGTTTCGAAAAACAACGAAAAGGTTTTTTTATTTGTTTTAAAATGTTAGTGTAAAACATAAATAAAATATAATGCATAAAATTTCCGGATTCCCTGTCCAAAGAATTCCTAAACCCATTGGTGTGCATACTATAAAAACTGTGAGTCCTTCCACATCCTGTTCCTAATTCCTTTTTTAAATATTAAACATTTTCTGTATTTTGCGCGCTAAATGAGTTTTATTAGGATTGTGAAACGTAGATTTTAGTAAATGCTTGACTAAATCGCTGCAAAGCAAGCTGAAAGATTGGTAGCAAGATCTGTATCTTATCACGTCGGTAAGAAAGCAGTTATCATCAGTAACCTTATGTAAAAATTGCTGGTTAAATATTGTTAGTGCTTCTATCGTTTTCAAGTGAGTGAAGAGGTCTGAAGAGTGTGGAGAAGTGATTCAACTTACTTAGATTTAATAAGCCAGTAAACTATCCAATGGATCACCTGATGGTAAGCAATCACCACCGCCAATGGACTCCCGAAACATCAGAAACTTTACAAGTGTGTTGTTGGCCTTTTGGGTGTTAGGAATTAATGGGTTGATGGGGAATCAGACATTGGGAAGATTGGGAAGAAGGGTAATTTGGCCTCCGGTAACCTCACTCACACGATGAAACAACATAAGCTGTTTAACATTGGTTTCTGTGAAGCTGTGATATCGCTCAGGCCGAATTCGTGCTGAGGCATGACTCTAACACAGTCAAAAAAGTTTATATTTTAAATATTTCCAGATCATGCAGAAAGTATTTGTGTACGGTACATTAAAAAAGAACGAGCCCAACAACTATTGGCTGCAAGACCCCAACAATGGCATTGGTAACTTCGTAGCGGACGGTTACACTAAGACCAAGTATCCGCTAATCATTGCAACTAAATACAATATACCGTTCCTCTTACACAGTCCTGGGAACGGGCATTTTGTACAAGGTACATTTTACATTGGTTTATGCAGGGTCACGCCTTTTATCCCCGAAGGGGTAGGCAGAGGTGCACATTATGGCATGTAATGCTGATATACAATGTACACCTACTTTTCACCAATTGTGTTATAAGTCCCATGTAATAGGGGGTGAGCCTATTGCGTGCTAGTACTAAGAAGTCTTTGAAAATCCAAAAAAGTCCAATAATACTTTTCCTGATGGTCACTGGACTGCATTCTGCCAACGAGGCAGTCAGTCACAATCACAACGCAAGCGTTGTTTCACGTCGGTTTTCTGTGAGGCCGTGGTATCACTCCGGTCGAGCCGGCCCATTCATGCCGAAGCATGGCTCTCCCATCACTTAACACTACTGGCTCGAAGCTCCCTCAAATACTAACCAGCTCTTCCCAAACCTGTTCCAGGTGAGATATATGATGTGGATGATAAAATGCTGTCGAAACTAGACATACTGGAGGATCATCCCAACTACTACGTACGAGAAATTGATGACATTATTGTAAAAAATTCGTAAGTTTAATATTTAAGTAATGTAAGCACTTAATACCGGCATGGTAAGGCTATGAAGCAAATACAAAGATATGTTATAATTGGATTTCCCTATAACATAATGCGATACACTTTACGGAGAGGTCAGGACCTTACAAACCACGCCCCTCTCTATTTTCCAACATGCAGTCCCATACTACAAACATGTTGCCTTGTCTACATTTTAATATCATTGGGTAGGGCCCATTTCTTGCCTTCTTGTCTAGTTTGCCTTAAGTACAAAACCCACGTTGTTGCGTGCGTTACGTTGTTTCGAATCGTAACTACCGCTAGCTGCCAGCGTGCTTACGGCGGGTCGACCGCGGGGTGCAAGCTAGCAGACGGCGAAGTTATTTCTCTTGCGCTTAGCGGGCGGCTCGCCGCCCACTCGCTGTCGGCGAGCAGTAAGCACATCGTCCGTACGCTTCAATATATCATACGACATACGATTTAAAGTCAAATTTGACTGACTTATGCCTGAATACTCAAACGCTACTCAATTTTAAGACGCTCTCAAATGTAGTTCTGTCACTACGAATTCTTAATAAAATGATAGAGATAGCACGATGTTTAAGTACAACTTAAAATTGAGTAGCGTTTGAGTATTCGGGCGTGAGATGCTGGTTTGGAGCGGTGCTTATTAAGTGTGTTATATTATGACCTTTAGGCATGATACTGCTCTGGTCCAGAACTTGGTATTCCTTAATGGTCGACGATGATGTTATTCCTACAATTTCCAGGTCATCAAGCGATCCTCAAATAGAAAAATGTTGGGTGTATTTCCTGAAGAACTTCAAGCCAGAACTTCTGAAGCGGGAATACTTTGACAATTACAGTTCTCACGGGAGCCATGGGCTGCAGTACATGGACAGGTCTAAAAGAGATCCCTCGTATAACCATAAGGGGGAAATTAAGTCTGATTCAAGGCAGTCAGTGTCAGAACCTGAGCCGTCCCGAACACCACCATGATAGGACAAAAAGGTCAGTAGAACAATTTTTTTTCATTAGCAATTTTTTGTAGCTTTTGCTCTAAAGATTTAATGTATTTATTTTCGCATTTTTCGGTTTGAGTGTGCGAGTTTGTTTTGCGTTAACGTGGTTGACACGTTTATTACGTTCGGCGTTCTGATTGGCTTCAGTATGAGTACTCAGTACCCTTAGTATGAGTTAGCTTTACGTTGAACGAAAATGAAATAAAACAAAAAGAGGGCGCGTTCGGCGCTCTGATTAGCCGGTTCGAATAAACCAACCAATCAAAACGATTACTTTAAAACCACTCTAAGTTATTCATCCAATCAGAAGGCTATACGTGGTAACGTTTAGATTACGTTACTGTGAAAATAACTCGCACTCAGCGCATAAATGTTCCTCACTGGAACCTAGTAGTTATAAAAATAAGTAGTGCATCAATATTTCTCACAAAATTTTAATTTCAAATTGTCCTACTGCCCTTTTTACTTTGGTGGCTTCAGTGGTTTGTGGCTTTCGTTCAGGATTTTATTCTTTAATCAGGCTTTTTTTAATCTTAAGGGTCGGTTCACATCTGACGGAACACGCGTTGCGTAACGCCAAAACAGACAAATGTATAGAACAACACTGGTCCGTTCACATTCAACTTATAATATTGTACGTTAGTGCAAGGGATGATACGTTAGACGTATTTTACGCCAGGTATGAATCGACTATAAGCTATTTAATTTGCATGGTTAAGTGGTGGGAGAGCCCTATTGTCCCTAAGGCAAACTAGGCAAGTGCCTAGGGCGCCAGGTTACAGACGGGCGCCGCGAGACGCCTAACTGCCTGTAGAATAACCGTTTGAAGTCAAATAAAATGAGGTGCTTGCCTAGGGCGCTCTCTAGCGCGACGTTCTGCGTGAGCGATCTAGAAGCGAACGCAAAGCGGTGCGGTGACTCGCGAAATCAACGCGGTTATTAATGCGGCTATGTCGTTTTATTTCTGACATTATAACCATACGAAACGTGACGGCCGCATCCAATTTGCAATGTCGTGGGTTCGGGAGCGTAATAAGGAGACGTGTAGATCTTAGGAATACCTTTAATTGACTACCTTATACGACTAACTTACTCTACTTATAGAGGCGAGGTGTCACACACACAAATTCCGCGAAGATATCAACCCAATTATTATAGTTTACATAGCCGCCGCGTCACACCGCATCGCGTTGAATTCGCGTATCGCTCGCTTCGCGTTCGCTAAATCGCTTACGTAGGACGTCGCATAGTTCTGAATCTGCCTCTGCATCTGCATATCCCTTCGGTGAATAAAGAGCGAGATCTCATTATATCTTTTTCCTTACAGTAGGCCGACAAAAGACTTAGTATATATAGCAATGGACACCCTATTAAATAAGAAGAAAAAGGAAAATTAAAATTTCCACTGAAAAAAATGTAAATGTTTGATTTTATATGATTAACGGGTTGGAAAAACCCTGTAACGTTTTTTTTTTTTTGCGTTTATTTTTATTATAATATATTATATTATTGTTAAAAACTGGTTCTCTTATTTTTTTATATATATATATGAACTATGGGGCAAGTTAGAATTGGAACTGTTCAGTAGTGTTTTTTCTAGTTTTTGAGGGCGGGCAAATTATTTTGAAAGGTGGGCATTGCTTATCAATAACGTATCTTTACATTACTTGATTGGCAATTGCTTTAGGTCATATATATTTTTTTTGTTAAATAGGTTATTAAATTACTATGAAGTTACTAACAGTGGCGAAATCAAAGAATTAGCTTATATCACTTGAAATTACGCCTTTGTGTACAGTCAGTCTGATACTGAAAAGCTGTGCTGATTGTACATATTTCCTGAAGGGATGCAGACTGCCGAGGTATGATACAACACAGACAGAGCCCCACATATAGCGTGACTGGTAATTAGTGAAGGGTGTCTAACCACGGGATTATTACTTATGATTACTGGTAACAAAGTAAAGATTTAAAATACCTAGTACCTAGTTACGACGAGGGTGTTCACTGCTAACAGCTGCTGATTATGCGAAAGCTGCGATATTTTCTTGTTTTATTTTTGTTATAAAAATAAAACTAACGAATATACCAAAAACTTTCTTTGGGAAAGTTGTTTGTAATCATGAGTACAATCACGTGTCTAAATATCGTTCACTAATTACCAGTCACCCTATATATACATATATAATATTTTGCTGTAGACCATAACATTGGGTTACATCTAATCAGAGCCCTGATTAGATTGTTCGAAGAGGTTGTGCCTATTCAACTTGCATGGTGGGAGAGCCCTATCGTTCCTAAAGCAAACTAGGCAAGTGCCTAGGGTACCTGGTCGCGCTTGCCTAACTGCCTATAGAAGTGTTTGCCAGGACGCTATCTAACGCGACGTCCTGTATGAACGATCTAGAACTCAAGAAGTGAACGCGAACCGGTGCGGTAACACGCGAATTCAATGCGATGCGGAATAATGCGGCGGGTATCCAATTCGCGCGAAGATATCAAGCTTCGAAGATCGTGTACATACATAACCGCCGCGTCACACCGCATCGCGTTGATTTCGCGTGTCGTTCGCTTCTAAACCGCTTACGCAGGACATCGCATAGTTGAATCTACCTCTGCATCTGCGTATCCTTTCAGTGAATAAAGGGCAAGATCTCATTATATCTTTTTCTTGCAGTAATTCAAGTGAATTAGTCTATAAAGCAATGGACGCCTTATTAAATAAGAAGAAAAATGAAAGCTAAAATGTCCACGTTATCTACTGAAAAAATTGTAAATAATGTTTAATTTATATAATTAATGGGTTGAAAAAGCCTTGTAACGTTTTTTTTTTTTAATTGAATATACATAATTGTTAAAAACTGGTTCTCTTATTTTTTTTATATTAACTATGGAATACACAATATAACTATGAACTATGAAACTGTTGAACAGTTTCAATTCCAACTCGGGCAACTTGGAATTATTAGTTAGTGATTTTTCTAGTTTTTGAGGGCGGGCAAATTATTTTGAAAGGTGGGCATTGCTTATCAACAACGTATCTTTACATTACTTGATTGGCAATTGCTTTAGATTTTTTTATAATAACTATCGTGAGACATACTAAATTAACTAAAAATCACGGTTTACTCACGTACATTTATGGAGAAAAGTGCGGTTGCGACGTCTTCGCGTCTGCGCATGCTGCTCATGATGAAGAATCCCTCTGTGACTTGAAACTAGTTGAGCTTTTCTCCTTTAATGTACGTGAATAAACCGTGATTTTTAGTTAATTGCTTTGGATTTTTTTAAATAGGTTTTTAAACTTCTATGAACTTACTAACAGTGGCGACATCAAAGAATTAGCTTACATCACTTAAAATTACGCCTTTATGTACAGTTAGTCGCTATTCAGTTAATAACTGTGCTGATTGTACATATTTCCTGAAGGGATGCAGATTGCCGAGGTATGAAACAACACAGACAGAACCTCACATATACAATGTAACACCCACTTATCACCACTTATGTTATGAGTCCCATGTAATATTGTGTGCCAATTTGTATGAATATTATACATTTTCTATTTTCAGCAACAACGAATCTGTGGTCGAGGATCTAGATGACGACGTGTTTGCAAGCAACGTTAATTAGTTTAAAGTTACGCGTCCACAGGCCCGCATCGTACGCATCGCACGCAACGGATTTTAGTTTGTCTTGTATAGAAACTCATACAACTGCATCCACTGATCCGCATCGTACGGACCGCATCCTCGGCAATGCCTACATGCGATGCGTACTGATGACGTCATACGGAATGCGTGCGATGCGTACGATGCGGGCCTGTAAACGCTTACCTTTATACGACGTATTTTAATAACTGCATTTCCTATAGAATAGCACGAAAATGGACCTTATGATGTGGGTACAAGGTTGTTATTCAGTAAATAATTATTGTATCTTATTTTTTTTCTAAGATGGATGGGATCAATGAGATAGAATACTGTTTAAGAATAATACATATTTGTTTATAATAAGTGAGATTTTTAAATAAGACATTCCAATGTTTAATACATATGATGAATATGATGATACAAGACTTGTTTATTGTTAGTATTCACTAACTTGTTGCCTAAGGTCCTGTTTGGATTATTATTATAATATACCTCAAAGTTCAAAGGTACGTGGTGTTTTATTTTGATGCCCCCAAAATTACATAAGACTATAACCTACTTTTAGCATTCAGTACAATATATTTTATATTGCTTGCATCAATAATTTGTAAATGGGATGCAGAGCGAGGCGCAGTTCAGTTACAGTTCATAAGGATAATAATATTTGTAGCTTAGTTTTTTTTATGAGATTGGTCAAAAGCCTAGAAGTTCCGACATGCTTTGTGGATGTGGACATTTCAACGTCAAAGTGTTAGTGTCAATGTCAAACGCGCGTGTTAGTAGAGGTTATATTTACGAACGAAAAAGTTTCAAAATATTTATTATTTAAATGAAATCAATTTGTAATTAGTTCTAAGAGGGTGTAAATAATGGATTTTGCGAGAAAACAATTGGAGAAATACGGCTGGACCGATGGTAAGTTTATCAAGTTATTTAATTATTTTATTATGAACTTTTCAAGTCGTGGTGTACATTTGTGTTATCTCATATTTTGGAAAATTTCCATTAAAATTAGGTTTCATCATCTATTTTACTTAAATAATACAATAACTATATGCTTTTAGGTTGTAGAGAACTTGTAGTCTGGTAAAAATAACAAATATTAGGATAATTAAAGTAGGAGTACCTAATTTATCTTAACTACGCATTTCTTATTTTTATGAAGGTTCCTTTATCAAATTGGAAAATTTGTTACGCAGTATTTTACTGATTAGGCTCACAATGCCTTTGGTAAACAAACAAATTTTTACAGAAAAAGAGAGTACCTACCTAGACAGGATATAGGGACATAAGTACGCAGATAAATTACTGCGACCCGCAAGATTTAACAGTAGAAGACACATAAAATATTAGTACTATCAGCTCTTGCATGATTTCAGCCGCTGCTCAGCTCCTATTGATTGTAGCATAATGTTTTATACCCTATAACTTCCTCTATAAATGGATAACAGTGAGATTCAGAGAGTCATCAGTTATTAACGCATATAATAACAATAATAGCCATCAGACAGTAATTTACAGAATGTTTAGCAAATATAAATGAAATCCTGGCGTGTCAGCGGTGGACAAAGTTTCCAATTGTCACCATCGGATCTATTTGTTGCCACTCTAGCCCAAACCACATTAAAGTCATAGATCAATAAAATTGCTTTTGTTTCACAGGCAAAGGGCTGGGTAAACATGAGAATGGTATATCGGAGGCATTGAAGCCTAAACTGAAGCGCAGTGTGGCAGGTGTGGGACATGATGCGGCCGCAGAGTTTAATGAACATTGGTGGACCACTCTGTATGATAAGGCAGCTGCTAATGTTGAGGTTGGTGGTAGAAATCTTACTAATGTAATATTAAATGTGATAAAGTTTTTGTGTAAGTTTGTTACTTGATTACGTCAAAACGGCTACAAGAATCAGGAGAAATTTAGTATAAACAAGGGTAGACTATCGATCTGGAATGGAAACTACATGGGATACATTTTATCCCAAGGAAATGTGGACCTAAGATGCTAGCAGAAACTAGGGGTGAATTATTAATACTTAGGCTTTTTCTGGCGAGAGTTGCTAGCAGAAGGGTTTAAAAATATTTAAGTTTTGAAGAATCACTACATAGCCAGTACTTTGTAAATTTATAATGGCATTTAAGTCGATTTTTACTTATTGCATAAATTATATCATCACTGCATTATTTACCCATGCGAAGCTAAAAAGGGGTCGCGAACTTTAAATAAATTAACGAAAAACGCATAGTAATAAATCAAAATTAAACTTATTTTCAAAATTCCAGGTAAAAGAGAAAAATGGAAAAACTAAAAAAATCAAAACGAAAGATGATCAAGAATTCGTCATCACCAACAGTACTTGGAAACTGAATAAACGGCCGAAGGAAGCTGAGAATGAGGAACAGTACTCTGACTACTTCGTACGGACTGCGGTACTGACTAACGGTGCAAGTAATGTGGAGAGAGTGAGAGAATCTGACTCCGAGGACGATGGAGACAAGAAAGATGTGTTCAAGATGACTGATGAAGAATTGTTTGCGAAATGCGAAGGCCGGACTGCTCATAAGTTAGTATTATTGCATTGTCTTGAGCTAGCATAGTGATTAATGCTCAAATTTTCTTCATTAGCATGTCTATTTATTTTTCAACTTATGCAACTTTACGTTGTTTATCCCCGAAGGGGTAGGCAGAGGTTCGCACTGTACAATACACACCCACTATTCACCATTTGTGTTAGAAGTCCCTTGTAATAGGGGGTGAGCCTATTTATTTTAAAATGTAATATTATTACTATAGTCCATTATGATATTTCTTTTATAACTTATTACTCTTTTTAAACAAAATCTAGAATAACTTCTATTGCCCTTCCTAATTAGTAACATATTGTATTTATATATCTTTCAGAGGTGCTCGCCATGGCTTGAGAGCTACAGGGAAGTTAGCGAGGATAGCGCAACAAGAGGCTCAACTCCTTTCTCAATCAAAATACAGTGGATATTCACACTTCAAGAAATTAAACGAAGAGGTTGACAACATAAACTTCCACAGCGATACTGATAGCACAGAAATTAAAAAGAAAAAGAAGAAAAAACGTAATCGTTGTAACAGCAACGAAAAATCTGATACAAGTATCAATAAATGTGAATTGGCTGAATCAGATGAGTTACCTTTGCCTGATAAAAGTCAAATGACAGATGAAGATAATGTTGCCAGTGTAGAAAATGTAGAGAAAGTTAGTAGAAAATCTAAAAGATCAAAAGATGAAGATCAAGACGTTGAAGCGAGTCCTGAAATAAATGTAGATGCTCCTAAACCTAAAAAGAAGAAGAAAAAAGAAAATGTAGAAGATGATTTACCTGAAACTGAGAACACAAACTCTGCTGATGGTGAAGTTCCTTCTGAAAGTACAACTAAGAAGAAAAGTAAAAAGAAAAAGAATAAAGATATGGAACTAGATTAAGAGGTGATGACAATATTGTGATTTTAATATAATAAATAATGTACATATTTGTTTAACTTTTTGTATTATTTTAACTTAGAATAATAAAGTTTTGGTTCAGTTTGATTTTGAATAAATTTCACTCATTGGAGGAGATGAGTAAATTGTAGTAAATCAAGTAAGATTGACGACAGCTTTTAAACTAATCTTATGATTAAAGAATTACGTCTATAGTACGAGATTACATAATTTATTCTAATTTGGTAATTGGTAGAATTTTGGATAAAACATGGCAACACCAGTTTTTCTACCTGTCAAAGTTGTCAATATTTTCGACGAAGATCGAAATCGAAAAATATTGCAAAAATGTCGCTAGGAAAGATTTTAGCGCTCGATAAACTTACTAATTTCTTCAATGCGCTCCGCCAGAATGGTGGAATAAAAGGTTCCCTGTATAAACTGTACAGGTAATTAATAAATCATTTTATTATGTAATTTGCTTTTAGGTTATGTTTATACGAAAATTTATACTTTCACATAGTTTCCTGGCAAAAATTTCACAAATACTTTGAAAAACATATAAATCTCTATACAGTTTTGATAATAGAATAGTATTATTAACAGTTCTTGGATTAAAACAGCTTGATTTATTGTTACCTTTACGTTCATAGCATTCAGAACTAAATAAGTCCAATTTCCCTTAATTTTCAATTGTTATCTTATTTGAATCCTGTCAAATATTGTTTTATAATCACAAGTTATTAACAGGACTGCCTCCTTGTTGTGTAAAGTTACAATATTTTACAACACTGTTTTATAAAATAAATATTTGTCTGTGAAACTAGTTTGTTGTTCTAAAGTACCTAAGTATGAATCAAATTGGAAACGAACAAGAAAATTCAGGATTATTCTATTATGCTGCAAATCTTTTTCTATATTTTATGTTAATTTTGATATTTATGGATCTATAATTATGTTGACCATTGTGATTCTAGGAGGATCATGAGGTATCATAATCTTGCTTATTTCAATTCGAGGTGTTAAGTTTCGTGTATATAATTCTTTCTTGTGGGGTTTTGGTGATCTAAACCTTGGTTGGTTGGTTCTAAATAGATTTAGAACCACATAATTTTCTCAGTGTCATTGGTCTACCAATGACAGAGAAAATTATGTGACCAATTGTGTGACATTTTTCAAGTTATATGTACTTTCTAAGATTATTTAGACACCACTGACAAACAGTGAAGGAAACATTGTAAAGAAATCTGAGCTTATAACTTCTAATTAGGTATAAGCTTGAAATCACACACAGGCCTTAATGTGTATATGTAGTGCAAATAAAATTGTATAATATATAAACATATGTTTTCAGACAAGATGAATTGAAAGATGGCAAACTGGTGGGAGAGGATAAATACGGAAACAAATACTATGAGAACGCTCGCTACTTCTACGGCAGGAACCGATGGGTGGAGTACAATGACAAGGTCTACTTGAACTACGATGGAAGCCAGGTAAGCTGTCTGAAATCTGAATATTGATAGAAATATACTAAAATTATAATGTTGAGAAAGCAGTGCTCAGCTTACCTTATTGAGCAAATAAAAATTGTTATTCTTATCAATGTAACTGTTTGATGAGGAACTTTACTAGTTTCAAGCCATGCCAGAAGTTCATTATTTTTATAATAACTATCGTGAGACATATTAAATAACTAAAAATCGGATGAGGAGTAGGTTGCTTGACGTCGTCGCTCTGGTCTGCGCATGCTGCTCATGATGAAGAGTCCCTCTGTGGCTCAAAACTATTAGAGCTTTTCTCTATTAATATACTAGATGCTCATATGAGGCGACGATAGCAGCGCGTGTCACCGCATCATGTGTCGTGAACCTGAAAAACATAATAATTAATTTAATAATACTAAGCACTAAGGATCGCAAGAAGTATGGCAAAGTAAGGAGTATGCACGGACGCTACTATCGGGCCCTACATGGGCCAGAACAGATTTCTTAGCGTCCGTATCCTGGCTACGTTTTGGTAACTTATTTGGAGAAACGGAAATTTTGTCTATGAAATTATGGACGAAGTTATGTTGAAAACAACTACCGAAAGTATATTATAAAGGATGGAACGGCTGACATTTGTCGGGCATGTATCGCCCATGGGAATCCATTCGACATATAATTTCGGGTTGTTCTCCGCTAACGGAGAGTACTTGCACAGACACAATCTTGTAGCCAGGATTATTCATCAACAACTTGCTTTAAAATACAAACTTGTTGAATCTGAAGTATCGTATTATGAGTATCTGCCTGACCCAGTTCTTGAAAATGGAGACGTCACACTGTATTGGGGTCGAACTATCATCACAGACAGGACAATTGTTGCTAACAAACCTGATATTGTGGTGATAGATCGACCAAGCCGAGCACAATGATAATTGATATAACAATCCCACTGACGAGAATCTTGTGAAAGCTGAAAAAGATAAAGCCAGTAAATATCTTGATGAGGTTGTCGACATGTGGGATGTAGATTCAGCAATCATTGTGCCGATAGTCGTATCTGCCAATGGCCTCATAGACAAAAGCCTCGCTGAGTAGGCTAACGTTAGATGGTGGATCAAGACTGATGCAGAAGGCAGTACTTCTGGACACGGCGCGTATTGTCCGGAAATTCCTCTCTCTTGAGCCCTGACCACCGGTAGTGGATTTAACTGGTGGGCTACTGCATTTTATAAAATGTTTTATGAGGTTTTTTTTTCTTTTTAATTTAATATTTAAAAATAACAACCAAGTAAAAGAAATAAATGAATGATCGAGATAATTTAATATACAAAAGAAATAAGTAAGCTATTCCCATGCAGTAGCATAATATTTTATAGCCTTGTCAATTAATGGACTATCTGACACAAAAGGATTTATTATTTTTTTATCAGTACTACCGGGATTAGCTTTCTAAAACAAATAAAGATACAAACGAAACTCTTCAACTTGTATAAAATACAGTTCCACAAAACATTCTTCTCAGTTTTTCAATATTTGTTTGTAGTGTAGATGTATGCTTATATTTTATTCTGAATTTCAGGTTCCCGCTGAATGGTTTGGCTGGCTCCACTACAAAACTGATCTGCCCCCACACCAGGTATACTACAATCTTACTAGTTATTATTATATATTTTTTTATAACGTCACGCCTTTAATCCCCGAAGGGGTAGGCAGAGGTGCACATTATGGCACATAATGACAATGTACACCCACAATTCACAATTTATGTTTTAAGTCCCATGTAATTGGTGGTAAACCTATTGCCATATACCGGGCACATTTCCAGACTTCGTGCTACCACTGAGAAATTTTCGAAAAACCGAAAAAAGCCCAGTAATACTTTGCCTGACCCGGAAATCGAACCCGAGACCCCTTGCCCGGCAGTCGCACTTGCACCCACTCGGCCAACGAGGCAGTCATCTTACTAATTACTTTTTTTGTTATTTAATTAAAGCATATTTAAAACTGTTGTTATTGCAACATGAGGTTTCGAGATCACATAAAGAATTCGTGCGGAACCTGCGACGCGTTGCGCAGCTGCCAATTAATCAGTCACTGCGCTTAGCATGCCTAAGTAATAGTTTTTTTTACAAAGCAAAAAACCACTCTTGCTCAATGTGGGTTGGCGATTTCAGACTTATAATTAGTAATTATAAGCTCAGGTTTCCTTACGATGTTTTCTTTCACCGTTTGTCAGTGGTGTCTAAATAATCTTAGAAAGTACATATAACTCGGAAAAAGTCACATTGGCACTAGCCATTAGTAGGTTTCGAAACTCACAGATGGGGCCCAGTAGGGCTAAAATAATTATCCGGAATGCGGACTACCTAGCGGGCTTACCGTGGATCCGGCTCAAAAAGCAAGGAACGGGGAGGTTTTTAGTCTTAAGAGTCTGATACTCCCTTCGCCTCGCCCAAGGCGGTAGAAGTTACTTGATTTTCCCCCTCAAAAAAATAAAGGTTTCACTGTACTGTCGTATGAGAAGCGGGTGTTTCTGAAGTATACCTTCAATATATTGTGTATGCATGGAATATAATGTGTTTTATGTTCCAGGACCCGAGCAGACCCAAATACAAATGGATGGCTGACTTCACAGAAAACATGTCGGGCACGACCGGCCAATACGTTCCCTACAGCACGACCAGGTCCAAGGTGGAACCCTGGGTGCCCAAGAAAGCCGCTTAAGTTCTTCAACCGGAGCATACCCTTAGTATCATTCTGTACAAAAACTCACTTTTAACAAGAAAGGAAAAACAAAACGCTGTTTAACTGTCACGGTTTTGACAGCTGTCATGCTCTTGACAGATGTCACATCTGACAGCTGTCAAAATTAGCGTACGTTGGACGAAACTGCAATAAAACGATGCGATCGAGTAATGATGCTATGGGAATAATGACGTTGTAAAATTCAGTGGAATATTTAACTCCATAGTTATAAGTAGAAAATGAAATAAATCATATTTTGAGTTCATTGTTAATTTTTGTTTTATTTGTCGTATCTACTGTCTCGTCTGCATGACCGAGTTCTGTAATCTTTAGTGGCTTTACAACGGCTTACAACGGTTCAAAGACCAGCAGAGCTCTCTGATGCAATTTAAATCTTAATACGTGCGATTACGCGCTAACTTAACTCCTCTTACTGCCTGCGACCCAATTATAGCGTGATGTTTTATAGCCTGAATCGAAACGTTTCTCCATAAATTTACTACCTACCTTAAAAAAATGTGATGTTTCATAGCCTATATCCTCGCCTAAATGGACTATCTAGCACGAAAATGTATTATCAATTGGACCAGTAATTCCTAAGAGATCTAGGCGTATGCATCTCTTCAGCTTTAAAACATTTGTATGCGGATATGTATAAGAGTTATAACTGTGGTTGTAGGTCATAAGTACAACTTGTAGTTTTGACATAGTTTTTTTCTAGAGACTGCTGTTTCTGACTTCAGACCGTGCCAAGTATAGCCCACTTTTCAGTAGTTACGTGATAAGACCCCTTTAAAAAAAGGTATTTGTGCAATATGCCGCTTACGTGCAGCACGTTACGTCCGGCGCGAGCCTCATAAGGGAACATCAGATTTGTACCACAGACGAGACGCAGTAAGTAAGTGATATTTCGACTCGAAACTGCGGATAATCTAACGGGTCACCGGGGTCCCGGGTCGAGGTAAAACAGGGTGGTATTTAGTCAGAAAGGGTCTAAAAGTCCCTCTCACCACACACACACGGCGCGAGAAGTCATTGGATGATTTACTTTACTTTACCTCTTTCATAAAAAGGTATTTATGCAATGTGGCAATGGCCACGCTTGGTTAGCATGCTTCTGGTGTAGATTATATGGGAACAGTTTCATTTGTACCACACACCGCATTCAGTTATTATTTCTACTCGAAACCTGTTTCCACTGCCATGAGTCCTGGCGAGCGTTGCTCAAACTTTTCTAGACGAGTTCTTGCAAATATAAGTTTTTAAACTGACACGACATGGTAACTAACAATAACAATAGAACTTGTTACGGGATATTTACCATGCTTATAGGTGTATTTAGCATGCAGTGCAGCACCGCCCTCCCGCCCGTAACACCATTCAGGTGTTGACTCGGCGGGTCCTGCAACTCGAATTTTCGAGCACCGGGGGAGTCCCAGGTGCGACAGGGAGGGGGTCAGAGATTGAGAAGGGGGATAATTGAGCCTCCGGTAACCTCACTCACACAACGCAAGCATTGTTTCACGTCGATTTTTTGTAAGGCCGTGGTATCACTCCAGTCGAGCTGGCCCAGCAATGCCGAAGCATGACTCTCCCAAGAATTACTGCGCAACGTATCGCAAGATTGAATACCGTATGGAAAACTCATAGAGTGAAATACCATTCTATTCCGTACTGAATATTCCTCCTCAAAGAAAAATTACACAATTGCATTATTTCACAGTAAGTAACTCGTAAATCACCATTGTCTATCTATTAATAGACACGGCACATCAATGGCGGTGTCCGAATCTAAAAATATCGGCATCTACCCATCAATCAAAGTCAGTTGTCAGTATTTGGGACACAGATGGACAAACCTCCCGCTAAGAGTAAAAAGGAAGTCGATAAAATAAATCAAGCGGTGCTTTTATTACCAAAACTTGTTATTTTGTTGATATTTTCTTTTTTGTAAATGTACTAATAAAGCTGAATAATACTAAAAAAGCTGTAATGTATAAAGCTGAAGAGTTTGTTTGTTTGTTTTGAACGCGTTAATATCAGCCCAGGAACTGCTTGTAAGTGGCCACTGCTGACTAAAGGTCTCTTCTCACACAGAGGTGTTGAGCATTAGGTAATCACCATGTACTTGCTCAATGCGGGTTGGCGTTGGCGATTTCCAACTTATAATAAGAGATTATAAGCTCTGGTTTCTTCACGAAGTTTTCCTTAACCGTTTGCCAGTGGTGGCTAATTAGTAGGTAATCTTAGGAACTAGACATAACTTGGAAAAAGTCACATTGGTATTGTCGTTGGTAGGTTTTACCCGCACCCTCATACATAAGAAACGGTCTTAAAGCTCAGGGCCACCACGACATATTTAGAACACTAAGTTACTACTATATTATTTATTTTGAAATCAGCTAAGCTACAATTCCTTTATAAAGATTACTTAGAAACCATCTATTTTTTTTAGTTCGACATACTCAAAGATACACGATCATTCAGCCTCTCAAACCGTGGTAATTAAAACATCCGTCCGTAGTCCGCACCCAAAAAGGTCGAAATACGTATAAAAAAAAGTTTTAGAATCTTTGCCATGAACCAACTGCCCACCGTATATCTACAAGCGCACGATTCAAGACCCAAGCTTTTCGACAATAACCATTCAAAATTCAACCTTAAACATAAGGAATAATAACTCAAATTCAATTAACTGACTCCACAAGTATGATCACACTAATGCAATTTATCTACTGCAAGGGAAAGTATACGTTAATTTGTTAGGAACAAGGTTGAATATTGAGTGCGCTAATCAATTAAGCTCTGAATAAGAACGAACTTTTTTTGCCATCACAGGTAAAAATATCTTCAACTCGACTCAAAACCAGTGAAAATGCGACGCGGCGCGGTTCGTACGCGTGTCACGTTAAACTTTTATATAGTTTTATAACTTAAAAACATAGTTTTTAAATGAAAAATGAACGGATAAATGTAAATCTTTGTTTGTCAGTGAGTGAGCGACCGCGCGCCGTCCGTGCGACATGTGTTCCATTTTATAAAATCAGTTTCGAAATTCGTAATAGTTGTGTGGTGTGCAAAAGTTGTGCTGTTACACGAAAACAGGATTTTGTGATTATTTAAAACATTTATGGTGAGTTATAGGTTATAATTTGTTATTACATGGTTATTTTAGTTATTTGATTGTGATTTTGAAGTATGACCGGTGAACAAAGAAACTGTAAACTAGTTTTGAAAGTAAGCGGCGTAAAATTTCGTTAGTTGTAAGGCGGCCCGCTAACAAGGATGTTTTGTGTCGAATCTTTGCCTCTTGTTTTTTTTTAGAAAAAAAGTTGAGTGGGCGCTAAAACTCTTGTCCTATTCTTTTTCAAAGGCAAAATGGATAATGCTATTCTATTGTTAAATTAATGTATTATATTGTATTGAAGCAAAAATAATATTTGAGTTTATAAAATGAATCATTCTATGAAATTGTGAAATCAATTTTGTATTGTATTGTAGCAAAAATAACATTAAAGTTGTTAAATGAAGCATTAAATGAAATTACGTGCAACCGTGCATGCATTTATTCATTTAATTTCATTTTTCTAGATAGATATTATCTATGTAGGTACCGTACCTGGGTCAATCTCAAAAACGAACGTGATCGCTTTGGCGCTTTTGAGATATAATATTTAATGGAGATTATGTATATCATTGAAAATAATGATATTCAAATCATTTTATTTTAACTCTCGTGAGACATAGTTACTAAATTAATTATTATGTTGATAAGCTGCCTATGAATATGAGCCTCTAGCATGGTTTGCAACTAGTCGAGTTCCTCGTCAAACAGTTACGTGAGTAAGCCGATAACATAATAATTAATTTGATATTTAAATAGTATTATTTTTGTTGTTTTCAATGAGATACATAATTGCCATTAAATGTCTGTCTGAGGGGCGCCAGAGCGATCATACGAGTGCAACCGTCTTGGAGATTGACCCACCTATGGTATGCACTTATGCAGATAAATTAATATGATTTACAGTTAGGTAGGTATGTTATGTACATAATTATGTTGAATTGTTTCTGCTCAATAATAGATAAATACAATGCTATTTAATAATAGAAAACGGACTTCCTAAAATGGATGAGGTTCTCAATTCGCCCGGTATGTTTTTTAAACTTCGATAGATACGAGAGAGGCCTCTCTAAGATTAAGTTGAAACATTAAATAACAATTCGTTATTCGTAAGATACAGACCGCATCATTGGTCAAGTGTGACCGGGTTCGGTTCCCCGTTTGGGTAAATGGACTTGTTATTAGGGTTGTGATTACGAAGTACCTACAATTAATAGGTACCGATTCTAAGCTCCAGTGTATTTTTAATAGTATAAAACTAAGCAAATAATTGGAATCATCGACAAGTCGAAATCAAAATGGAACACTATTTTTAAGCAACTGAATGTAAATAGCCCTTTTTTATCTGAAGTACGAAATTAACTATACCGGGAAAGTCGGCAACTCACCTGGAACTCCTCTGGTGTTGCGGTTGTCCATGGGCGGCGCTGATCGCTTACCATCAGGTGATCCGTCTTCTCATTTAACCCCTATTCTATACGAAAAGAAAGTTAAAATAAAAAATCTTAACAAAATTACGAATAGATTTAGATAGTTACTTAAATACCATGAAACTATGTTCACTCAATCACGGCAAAACGGCTGAAGGAATCAGGATCAAATTTGGAGCAGAGGTAGATTATGGGCTGGAATAACACATAGTATTTTTATGCCAAAGGAAAGCGGACGAAGCCGGTGGAAGAAGCCAGATTTCTACTGTTTAAAAAAATCTATTGTTTTCACTGATGGGCCGTAAAATTGATCTATTACAGAATATTTTTTTAAATTGTATCTCTAATGGCTTCTGGACAAAATGGCCGCCTTCCAAATTCAAAGAATGACCCGTGAAATGGTGTGAGAAGCAGATTTATTTTATTTTATTTTTATAGCTCTATAGTTTTAACTGGCGAACCCCACGAACTATTTTTCGTCTTTAAAAGTTTTGAGGGAAGTAAGTTTTCCTCTCTTAGTGTTCCCCTACACTCCTCCAGGGATATAGGTACATGCTAAGTTTCAGTTTCCTAGGTCCTGTTTTGCCAGTGCATTGTTTGTCAGTCAGTCATTTAGTAGAGGAAAAGTTTTATTTATACACTTGAGTAGGTAGTGCAGTTCTGATTGACTACCCCTTCGCGAATTTAAGTGTATCTATCGTAAAGTAGACTTTACTAAAAATCTTAAAATAAAGCTGTTTTATTTTTAGAAAGGGATCCGCCTTCATTTTTCTTTAATCACCTTTTTTTTAAGTCAGGCTATATCCCTAAAACCTTCTCCTAAGTCTGAAAGAGACTGAGTTGAAAACCGCATCAACATTGGTTGAACCAAACGCGAGATAATTGTGCTCAAACATACATACATACAGGTCAAACTGAGAACCTCCTATTTTAAATTCATTTTTGTGAATAAAATCTGCAATCGCACACGCACCGGTGACTTCACTGGTGATGCGGGTGCTAATGCAGCGCCGATCGCTTACCATCAGGTTACACATCTGCTTGTCTGTGACGTCATAGGCGTGTGTTAACTGGTTTTCCAATACCTGTCCAGTAGAGAGCCGTGACAATGTTAAGAATTTGTCATCTGTCATTCCACAAACTGTTGCGCATAGCTGCATGCGTTGCACGTTGCATAGTTTCCTGCAAGCTATAAGTACTAGTTATTTCTTGCAGTTATACATAGTTAGCTTTTTATCTGAAGTGACATTCCTGCTCTTCTTCGTAAAAGGGAACTATATCGGTTGTTTTATTTCTAAGGGTTTTTTATAGAGGGGAAGATCATCCAATGTCTTCTCCCGCCTTGGGCGAGACGAGAGGGAGTGTCAGACTCTTACTGAATAAAAACCACCCCGTTCCAACTCCTGCTTTTCGAGCCGCAGCCCCGATAAACCTGCTAGGTAGTCCGTAGTTCCGGATCAGGCATCAGCCCCAATCTGTTGTAGCCTGATGGCTCCTCAAGCCGCGTTTAGTTTGCATGACAACAAAAGCTAAGCTGCATAAAATCTTGATTTTAAAAATTGTTCATAGATATTATTCCTTTTTGACCCCGGAACTGCACCCCTGCATTAAAAAAGGGACATAAAATCTTGTTTATCTTGCGACAGGAAGCTCCCAAAGCGTTCATCTTTCGACTCCTGTGTTTGTAGTCATGCTAAGCCATTAAAATGTTACTAAAATCACTGTATTTTATTAAACAACGTCCCCCTATCCCATCTGTCTGTATAAAGGCCCACAAAGGATTCTATCGTGGGAGAGCCATGCTTCGGCACGAATGCATTCAAGTATGGCCGGCAACACACCTGACTCCTCTGGTGTTGAGGGTGTCCATGAGCGGCGCTGATTGCTTACCATCAGGTTACTCGTCTGCCACCTATTCCATAAAAAAAGGAACTGTACGGCCGCCATATTTAACAGAGACCATGCAGGCATTTTGCAAGGATGAGACGAATGATAAATTCACTCCTACAAAGGTGTATCCACATTCAACCAATCATATCAAAAAAATATGAAAAGAATTTTGACCAAATTCATCCCCTGTTCCGAGAAAAAAAGCTTTACCTGCCGTTTAAAGGATATAAATCGCTTACAGCGCTACAAAGTTTGAAGGCGGATAAATGTGGAACTGAGATATAGGTAAAATCTGTGGGTAAAATCCCAATCTTGAAATAATATGTTTAGCTGAAACGTGTGTCGTCTGCCAGTCACCCAGTGACAGAAAACATCTTACTAACTAATTAAGTTTATACTATTATAAACTCGCGACTCCGGTGTGGTTTCACTCAATTTGTTTGGCTCCTATTAATTCGTAAATATATAAATAACGTTCAAAAAAACAAACAAACTCTTCAGTATTGAAATTGTGTATGTTTGTTAAAACAGCTGAAGGGATCGCGATGAAATTTGGAATAAGGGTAGATTATGGTCTGGAATAACACATAGTCTTTTTATCCCAGGTGAGCGAAGTCGCTGGCAGAAGCTAGTTTATCAAATAACAGCCAGGGTCTTTTCAAGGTCAGAGTGAATACGTACTTTCTAAGTCTGTGTGCTCCATCTTCGGCCACATCTTCGTTTCGCCGTCCTGGCAGTAAGCGGGTTGGTGGCCAAACGCAGACTTATCAACGTAAAAGCTTCCTTGTGCGGACTGCTAGGGAGTGGAACTCCTTGCCGGAGTCTGTGTTTCCTAATGGGTATAACCTGGGTGTCTTCAAAGCCCGAGTGAATAGGTTGCTTATGGGCAGACGTGCTCCATCGTAGGCCGCATCATCACTTACCATCAGGCGAGATAGCGGCCAAACGTCGACCCACCAAATGTAAAAAAACAAAAAAAAAAAAAATGGCGTCGATGTCATTGCGCGCGCAATTGAAAATAATACCTAAATGTTGGTTCTCACAGTAATCAAAGACAGTGTTGAGTTACTAGAACTCATACAGAGAATTATCAACCTTAATCCTTTTAAAATAGGGTGTAAAATAATGTTAAACGCATTTGAAAATTTCATTTAAGTTAATGTGTTCAGTGTAGAAAATAAATATGAACCTTAATGCAATAGTAATAGAGTCTAAAATGTGTTGAATGTAAATGATAGTTTAGTATACATTGATGTGCGGTTTGTAATAACAATGGAATGCGTATGTTGCATTTTCTGGCGGAAAATATAGTTTTAATATGCGTGTAATATTGTTTACTTGTACCTTAGCTTTGGCTTTACCCACGTCACTAAAAAAGAATAATCTTCTTTTTCAGTATCAAGTTATAAAACCTTAACCTAAAAATTAAAGATTACAAATAAATGAATTTAGATTCATTTACTCTTTTCGAGGACGCACGACTCAATTCGAGCTATATCGGAGCTCATAGTCAAGAGTAAGTAACGGCGACAAGAATACAGCACACTGGTTGATCATAATTAACTATACTTGAAATATTGGCTTTTCAAAGCCGTCTTAATAAGAGTTTCGTTATAGAAACTCAAGAAAGTATACTTGACACACTAGGATACAGAATGACAATATAAATTGACCGTCGAATGAGCGAAAATCTCATATAAAGCGAAACCATGATAAATTGTTTTTATTGTAAGCGTCCACAACTCCACAGGCCCGCATCGCACGCATTGCACGCATTCCGTATGACGTACTGATACGCATCGCATGTAGACATTGCCGATGATGCGGTCCGTACGATGCGGATCAGTGGACGCAGTTGTATGAGTTTCTATACAAGACAAACTAAAATCCGTTGCGTGCGATGCGTACGATGCGGGCCTGTGGACGCGTACCTTAACTCAATATCGCAAAAAATGACACTTACCCTTTGGTTGGAAGGCATCGATATGTACAAGTTACTTATATTATTTTTGTATATAAATAATGTGTAATTCAATATTCTTTGTTTCTTTACCTAAGCCGAGCCTCAACAATATCTATGTGTAAAGAAAATTCCATTACAATTGCCGACACAAACATTGTAACTTGATATAACTATGTCATATTGTCTTTTTAGCCTTCTGTAGGTATCTAAAGAGTAAAAAATAATCACACTCATTCATACATTTTATGAACTACTTAATTTTCGATTTTTTCTAGCTAAATTTCTGGAAATAAGTTTGCTATTTGACGTAAAAATCTGATGACGTCATATTAAATAATTTAGAGTATTACATACAAAATTCATAAAAAACATAGTTTTTTACGTTTCGATAAAAGTATTGAATTTGACTAGTAGGAAACTCGCCTATTGCTTTTGACCCAAACAAAAAACACACGTGGCGAGCTAAATAAAACCATTTAATAACTAGAATGATAGTACCTATACGCAATTTATTTCCCGGAACCATTCCTTTATATATCTAAGAATGTACATAAGTGACCTCTGATATCATATTGCTAAAACAAGACTCTTTGTATAAAACAGTGAGCCCCTATATTCATCTCACTACATTACAGTTTGTGTGTATGTTTGTTACTCAATCACGTTAAAACGGCTGAAGGGATCGAGATGAAATTTGGTACAGGTGTAGGTTATGGTCTGGAATAACACATAACTATTATGCTACTTTTTATCGCGTACGTATCTATAACAAAAAAAAAACTAAATTTTAATAAAATAGCCTTTATTTTTTTAATTTATTACTTGATAGTCTTTTAAGGGTCACTTATTTGAATTCTGGACGTAATTGCTTGTGAACGATTGTGCCTAAGGAACAAGAGTCGATCGTCGTCCACCCACAAGGTGAACAGATGACCTGACCAAGGACGCAGGGAACTGCTGGATATCGCAATGTTTATTTAGTTTACTTAATTAAGTATTAACTAAAATAATTTCGCCATTATTATTATCATGAGAAAAAAATATAACTAACTACTTAAGCAACTATCGCTTTTTAACCTTGTTCTACTAAAAGCCATTGTTTGGCCAGCATCACGGTTCGAAATCCCCAAAGGCGTAAGCAGAGGTGCAAAATTATAATGTTACACCAACTTTTCACCAGTTATGTTATGAGTCCTGAGTAATTTTTTGAAGTATTTTCGTATTTAAAAATCAAATTGTAATGATTAATGTTACTTAAAATTTCAGCTCAATCGGTTGAAGATATCTGTTTCAAAATTTAGTTGCAAGATTCCACTACACATACATACATTTTTTTATGTCATAAGCTGGTAAACGATCAGACGGATCACCTGATGGTAAGCAATCGCCGCCGCTTATGGACACTTGAAACACCAGAGGCGTTAGGAATTTAAAGGTTGTTAGGGAATCGGAGGTGGGTAACGGGGGTAATTGAGCCTCCGGTAACCTCCCTAAACACAACGCTTGCGTTGTTTCACGTTGGTTTTCGGCTCGGCCGTTGTATCACTCCGGGTCGAGCCGGCCTATTCGTGACGAAGCATGGCAGCAGACGAAGCAGTGTGGGAACACTTAAACATTGCAAGTAAAATAATAGCTTGTAACAAAACATATTCTTAGTGTAATGACGAATTTCCTTTCGGCTTCTATAAATTTTGTCATAGACACCAACACATGAAGCTCGTCCAAATTCCTTCAGAGCATTATCGACCTTATAACAGGAACATATAAAGATGAATATAGCATAAAGACATTGCACATTTTGGGGTAGTTTGATGTGCTTTCCATGTTCGAATGAGATTCTCACAGAAGTTTATAATTTTGTTAGTTTGTTTGTTTGCAAATGCGTGCGAGTCCGTGTGTTTTAGTTGTATAGTGAAAGTATACTATTATTAACCTAGTAGGTAGGTACATTAAAATAATTGTAATGCTGCAATGGTTCCCATTCTCATGTCGAAGGTCAGAGAAAGTCATATTTTTATAGTTAAAGTGGATCTTTTTTTGAGATCAAATGTCTTCTTCCTTCTTG